>NC_142655.1:60687105-61002500 GCF_055504915.1 Nelumbo nucifera
CACTTAGGGTAAGTGTTGGGCCCATAGAGCCCATGTGATGGGTTTCAAGGGGTGCATTGTCCATAACAGTGTATTCGGCCAGGCCTTGTAACAAAGGCTGGGATGAACCCATGTGGCTGATGTATAGATCAATGTTTGGGTCCCATGCCATACAAGGAAGCCCAACTAGGCAATAGTTTGGAAGGCTAAGTGAGTACATATCCTTATTGGGCCTAAAGCCCAAATTCGAACGGGCTGATTTGATCAGTTAAATGAGGGGCAAATTTTGAGATTAGATTAGCTAATTTAGAAACTTCCTAAGGGGATTAGGAATGGACTGATCTAATATGCAGATAAGATAAGGGTTTACCCTTATCACTTAAAGGGAATTCTGATCAAAATATGATTTGGATCAGCAACTCCTAATGGGATTTGGAGCTGATCCCTTTAAGCTTAAAAAAGGAGGAGGGGGCAGCAGCCTTTAGCGAGATTCATATTCACATTCTCTTCAGAGCTGAAATCACAAAAGAAAGAATTCAGCACCTCTGCGAAAATTCTTTCTTGCCGCCTCTTTCTTGCCGCCGCCATATCTGCCAGTTCGATTTCCTATTCTCAAGAGGAGTAATCAAGATTTGATCTTAATATCAATTCTTTGTGAAAGGACTGATTGGAAGTAGTGCTCACATGTCATCTAGCTGATTCTTTCGAAGGATCTGGTTCTTTTGAAGAACGCTGTTGATTCTGCTCCATCTTGCATTGCGCAATTTTCAGTGGAAGCTGTCTTTGGGTCTTTCCTTAGGCATGAACACCTCCATTGGGAGACACTATTCCTCCCTACAGGAAGCTGCCGGTCCCATCCTTCAATAAATACACACCACTCAACTCCACTCAAACACATATTCTCATGCAAGTAGGGAAGGAAGACTACATGAAGTGGCCTGCTAAGATGAAGAGGAACCCCAACGAGGGCAATCCCAAAAAATATTGCAAATCCCACCGTGGCACTGGCCACGACACCGAGGATTGCTATGATCTCAAAGACAAGATTGAGTCTCTCATCCGCAGCGGTCACCTGAAAGAGTACGTAGGGAACGATGTCGGTGCCTCATCCTCACAACAGTAGCAACCACAACAGCAATTGGCCAGAGTCATTGATGTGATTGCCGGGGGCTCGGCCTCGTCCCGTAAGGCCTATGCTAGGAAACTTAGCATCAAGGGCTGGCTCCCAAAAAGCCAAAGAAGAATGAAGCCCTCACCTTCACGGATGAGGACATCAAGGCCTACCCCACGACAATGCATTAGTGGTGTCGATGACCATTGCCAACTATTTAGTGAAGATGATACTTGTTGACAGCAGTTTATCAGCAGACATCCTCTTCTATGATGCCTTTAGAAGGATAAAGCTAACGCCAGTCGGCCGGTGTGCCACTCGTCAGCTTCTCCAAGAATGTTGTTAGACCAGAGGGAAGAATCACCTTATCTCTCATTGTAGGGACAAAGCCTCGACAGGTGATGAGGATGACTGAGTTCTTGGTTGTGAGGATTGACTCCCCCTACAATGCTATCATCGGGAGGCTGACCCTTCATGCACTCAAGGCAGCCATCTCCTCCTACCACCTCGCCATGAAGTTCCCCACCAAGCATGATGTCAGAGTTGTTCGAGGGAACCAACAAACCGACAAAAAATGCTATGTGGTAGCAATAAAGGGCAAGAATAAGGAAGCTTTACCATTGGAAGTGTTAGACAGTGTATGCCCTTATTTCCAATCAGATTGATGTATAGATACATTTATTGTAAATGAATAAAAGTACATCATTGTTTAATGTTGATATTGGTATGTTTCTGTGAAATTACTCCTTAAACTAGACACTTATGAGACTCGTTGTTAGTTTAGAATGTTCATAGCCATTGGATAGACTTGGGGAGTTTATCCTACCAAGGCTGACACAGATGTGCTGCCAAAGAAGTTGGGGCAGCTTGTCCCAACTGCTAGGGTTAGACCCAAAGCACATGCAATGTGTGTTTGGTTGAAACACTAAACCATAACCATTTTCCAGTTATGCCTTAGACCTTGGAGATTAATGGGCAAAACTGGAAAGTTACACATAACCCCTAGACTTGATTATGGTACTGCACTAGGTTTCGGATTCGGCTATCTTTGATATGCCAATTAGTGAGTTCCATTGAGGGTCAAAACTTGGTTATGTTGGAGCAGCCTGAGAATTCACTTAAGTGGGTGATCATAGTGATAGGATCAACCCCGTTGTTAAACAAAGTGAATGATAGGGTTTATACTCTCTAATGGAAGCCTAAACTGCCGGTAGTGGATTTCAACTATATATATATATATATATTATGTTTTATGAAAAATGTTTGCAAAAGGTTTTAATTCCCAAAATCCATCCAAGAAGAGAGTGTGACATTGCACCTTGCAGCCACGGGAGAGGTCCTTCCTTGTTGGGTAGTGTTTAATCATTATGGGCCGAGAGGTTAAGCATAAGAGACCACTACATGGATGATTACCTGATGGGCTTTATCTTACTTAAGTCCATTATCCTTGGGTCTTTATAGGATGGTTGAATTCATAGATCATTTAAGTCTAAATGTTGGGCCCATTTTGAGCCCATAGTTATGTGCTCAGGGGTTCACTATATTTAGTAGTGAATTCGGCCAGACCTTTTTACAGAGGCTAGGCCAAACCCATGTGAGCTTATATGAAGTCATTGTGGGTCCCACACCATACAAATCAAGCCTAAATTGGCCATGCAACACCCTTGGGTTGTGAGCCTTATAGATGATGGACCTAAAGCCCATAATTAATATGATTAATTAAGTTGTTACATGACAGTTTAAGTTGTCATGTGACATGGGGCAGATCTGGGTTTGGAAATGGGTATGGAGCACCTATCCTCTTAAGGGGATAAGGCTTATCTCTTAATAGAGTCCAGATCTAAGTTAGATTTGGACAATCTCCTAATTTGATTAGAAGTGCTCCATAAAGAGATAAATGAAGAAGAGGGCGAACTGATCAAGAACTCTCTCTTTATTCTGCTTTCTCTTCTTCTTTTGTCTCCTAAGAAACCGTAATTCGACCACAACTATTTTGGGACTTGATATATATTAGTTTTCTTCTGATTTTGGCAAGAAAAATTAAGAGGAAATTTGTACTCACCTCCCCAGTTTGACCCAAGCAGTTGGATTGCAGTTTTGCTGAAAATTGTGTTGTAGAACTTTCACCTTGTGATCTACCTTTGTGGCATCCGTATCAAGTATACATTTCCCTCTTTGGTTGGTTTCAAATCTGGTTCGGTTCAGTGCAAGACCGATCCTAAAAAATGCAGTTTTTCAAAACATAGGGAATTTGATTCCTGGAAGGATTAGGAAATTTTTGAAAATTTGCCCAGCCATCTAGCATGGTTCAGCCATCCATATAATGGATCCTAACCCTTCCTTTAGTGGTATCAAAGCACTAGGTTCAGCCCTTGGACTAAACCAAATCGGATTTGAACCAAAACTCAAATTGGCAAGAACTAGTTTAGCCGATATGAGCAGTTAGCGGAAAACTCTGAGAAATCGGTTCTTAAAGTGGGTGAATGATCCAAAATTTTGGTGAATATATTCTGATATATTATAGAATTTTTCTATTATGGATTCTTGAAATTGTGGGCTGAAAGTGTGATGGAGATCGAAATTTTGTTGGCGGCAGGTTTTGTGTACACCGAATTTATTAATTTGATTATGTTGTCTGTAATTAATTTTTTCTTTTCTAGAAAGAATGCATTAGGTTTTTCTGATGTAAGCAATAGAAATTAGGGTTTTTCTATTTTTTTTAATTGGAGAAATCGCTAGAGCTTGCGGAGAAGACAGAGCTTGCAGATGGAGATTGATCTGCAGATTACAGTTTTCAAGGATGCAGTTTTTGTCTGGATTAGGTTCGGACCTTCACACTATCAGCCCTAGCTCTTTCTTTTTGATTATTTTCTATTTATTTGTTGGTATAATTGTAAATCATAACTGAGAATTTCAGATCATTCTCTATGTGAATTGACGCATGTTTTAGACACCAAACCCTAGGTCGATCTGACCAAGTTTTGGTCCAATCTTGTTAGGCCGAACGTATGGTTCTTTGGGGTCTGAGCACAACTCGTTGGATCATGGTTTAATGGCCCATTGAACGGACCAATTTGGCCGATACTTGAAAACCCCTTTGTGTTAGATTAAAGCAAGACTAACCCATTTCAACATAGACTGTTATATGGGTCGAACTACTTTTTGCAGTTTAGCCCAAATACCAAGATAAAATGATTAGATTATTTGGTCCATTGATGGGATGATCATGTCATAATCTAAATGGATATGGGTTTTACAAGTTTTAAATTGATTTGGATCAATTGTGTTTGTGTATGTGATGTACTGAATGGATGTGAGTCGTTCATGGGCCATAAGTGTTTGGCCCATGTATTGACTTATGTGGCTCTTTACGAAAATCGTGGCTGAATGCACTTCATTGCCACGACGCCCATAGATCATTGCACGATCTCCCTTTTCAATGGGTCCCCTAAATAGCTTCTTCTCTAAGAGGAACCTCGCGGGAACCCTAGCCCATTAAGAGCCCATTTAAATTTAACTTTATGAAAGTCAGTGGGAGTCACTGTGGTATGACCTAAATCTAACTTAGGGACTAATATACACATTCCCTCATGATTAATATAAGTGCAATGAGATAGGGAATATTATAAGATGATTTCTCTAAAGGCCTTCCGTCATTAGCATGAAAACAGGTTGAATTGGTGGGTGGAGAAGCACCATAAAATTGGGTTATCCATTTAACTGAGACAGTCAATGGGGTTCCTTTATGAGATGATATGGGTGTCATAGACTAGCGGGAGGGGCCTATCCTAAAATGGAAGACTCTTCCATGATACTTTGGGGCTCACGATATGATGGGTCTGCACTTAGTAGATAGAAAGGTTTAACCTAAAATGGCAATGAACCTTGTTTGATGGAGGCCAAAGGGAAAGCTCATTGAATGGGTGGATACATGATCTTTCACATAAACTGGTGGTTATGTAGATGAAACAGTTGGCCCCATGCACCTATGTGATTTCCCACATTTCTAGGGACATGAATTATGTCCTCCTCATTGAGATAGGCAGGAAATCTCAGAGATGGATAAATGGAGATGGATCCTATATATAAGTCCATTCTATGAAAGATAACATGAAACAATATCATGGTCGTGGACTAATTATCTATGCCTTTTATAAAAAATGGCACACAGACAGTTTTTTGAATTGTTAGATGACAAAAAATTGAAAGGACCCAACTATGCAGGCTAGTATCGTAACCTAAATTTAGTGCTCATGTCTGAGAAATTGGACAAGGTTGCCAAAAACCCAGCACCGGAACATCCAAGTGGCAGGGCTTATGAAGAACGATGGAGGGAATATCAGGAATGGGAGGAGAAAAATTCTCTTGCCTAGTGTTATGCCATAACCTCTTTGGAATTCTATCTAGAGATAATTTGACAAAATTGATATCTACAAAGATATCTTGGATAGTTTGAAGACCATGTATGAGGAGCATAATTGCTCTGTTAGACAGAAGGTCCTCAAACTGTTGATGACCATAAGGATGACCGAAAGCCAACAAGTTCATGACCTTGTCATGCGAATGATAGGTTATATAAATGAATTAGAGGCTCTTGGCTCTCAACTTAATGATGACACCAAGACTGATGTCGTCTTGAAGAACTACAAATGAACAAGCTAAAAGTTAGCTTACAGGAGCTCAACAATATGTTGCAAAAAGCCGAAGAACTAATCAAGAAGGACAAGTCGTTAGCCATTCTTGTTGAAGGTGGAAAATTTTCCAAGGAAAAGATGAAGGGTAAGAAGAGGCCTCAAAAAAAGGGAGGCAAACTGAAGAAGAAGAAGAGATACAAGTCATCAAATGAATGTCACTTCTGCAAGCAGACTGGGCACTAGATGAGGAATTGTTCTCAGTATCTAGAATCTCACATGAACAAAGAAGGTAATTTTGAATCTCTGGTCATAGAGATCAGTATGTTGGTCACTTCTACATCCTGGTGTATTGACTTGTGGGCTTCCACTCATGCATGTAATACATTGCAGGGGTTCAAGGAAAGCAGAAGGTTAAATAATGACGAGGTTGTATTTTACTTGGGGACGACTGCAATTGTTGCAATTACTGCTATAGGAATAGTAGATTTAACTTTTAGAGAATGAATTGTTACATTAAAAGATTGTCTTTATGTACCTTTACTTAGAAGAAATCTGATTTCAGATTCTAAGTTGTGTAAGGATGGTTATTCTATTTTATTTAGTAACAAGATTACAATTAAATTGGATAACAAAATCCTTACTCATGAAGAACTTGAGAATGGTATTTATGTCATCCATCCTTCTCTAGAAACAAATATAATAGAAACTTTGTCGAAGCACATCCCTAAGAAAAGAACACACCTTACAGTTAACCCCACGTGCTTATGGCATTACTGACTTGGCCATATAAATATAGAACATATCACAAGATTGGTGAAGGATGGTCCTCTAGATTTTCTCACTATTGAAGATCTACCAACTTGTTAGCCTTGCCTCCAAGGCAATATGACAAAAAGGCCATTTACAGGTAAGTCTGAAAGATCTACAATCACACATGAACTTATATATACAAATGTATGTGGTCTCATGAATGTTAGGACATGAAACCGACACTATTATTTCATAACTTTCACTGATGATTATTCTCGGTATGGTTACAAGTACCTAATGAGACATAAGTTTGAATCCTTTGAAAAGTTCAAGGAATTTAGACAAGAAATCGAGAAACAGTTGAGGAGACAAATCAAATCGCTTTGATCAGATCGAGGAGGTGAATATCTCTCCAACAAATTTAGAGACTAATAAAAGGACAATGGGATTATATTACAATTATCTCCAACTACGCCATAATTAAACGATGTGTTAGAGAGAAGAATCAAACTCTATTAGATATGGTCTGATCACTCCTCGTCCATTCAGAGTTACCTATATCTTTTTGGAGTATGCATTGAAAATTGCAATTTATGTGTTGAACTGGTTTCCAACCAAGTCAGATCCTAAGACTCCTTATGAGCTATAGAATGGCAAGAAACCAAGTGTAAGACACTTGAAAATATGGGATTGTCCAATACACATCAAAAGGATAAGTGCAGACAAATTAGAATCCAAAACTAGCCATTGTCTATTTGTAAGCTACCCCAAGGGCTCCGTAGGGTATCTTTTCTATGACCCACAAGAACAAAAATTGTTTGTTAGTTGAAATGTCTACTTCGTGGGGGAGGACAATATCCTGAACAATCATCATCAAGATGTTGTTCTTGATGAAGAGAGCTCAGGAGTAGAGGGAGATAACCCACAGATTCCAAAGAATAATACATAGCTTAGAAGATTTACTCGAGTTTCTAAACCTTCAGTTCGTTATGACTATGATCAAGAAAGTTACTTGGTGGAAGCTACGAGCAGTGAGGAAGATCCCATATACGAAAGCTATGTTGAACATAGACTCCTTGAAATGGGTAGATGTCATAAAAGTCGAGATGAACTCGATGAAAACCAATGGAGTCTGGACTCTCGTAGACCCAATCTCTGAGGTGAAAGCAATCGGTTGCAAGTGGATCTACAAGAGGAAGAAGGGCCCTGATGGAAAAGTTGAGACCTTCTTGCCTGAGGCCATGCTTCTAGAAGCTGGAACGTCCGATTTGACTCAATAGTTAAATAGTTTGATTTTGAGCAAAATCTGGATGAACCCTGTGTTTACAGAAAGACAATGGGAGATAAGGTTACATTTTTTATTCTATATATAGACGACATTCTACACATTGGGAATGTTGTAGGAATGTTGACTATGGTGAACATATGGCTTTCGTAGCAATTCTCCATGGAGGATCTTGGAGAAGCCTTTTACGTCATGGGACTTCAAATCTATAGATATAGATCGAGGATGATAATTAGATTATCCCAATCTACTTACATTGACAAGATCATCCATAGATACAACATGCAGAATTGCAAGAAGGAATTTGTTCCTTTCAGTTATGGAGTCACTCTCTCCAAAGGAATGTCACCTAAGACCCTTAAGGAGATTGAGGACATGAGAGAGGTTCCCTATGCCTCAGCCATAAGGAGCATCATGTATGCTATGTTGTATACTCAACCAGACATTACTCAGGTTGTTAGCATGGTAAGTAGATATCAATCTTATGCGGGACAAGAGCATTGGACTGTTGTGAAAAACATACTATAGTACCTATGGAGAACTAAAGACTATTTGTCTTGTCTTCGATGGTAGTTCACTACAGATGGTTGGGCATACTAATGCTAACATCCAGCCTAACACAGATACTAGAAAGTCTATGTTTGGATACTTTGGGACCCTAAGTAGAAAGAAAAATAGTCTACGACCGAGAACAAGCACATTGCCGTAAGTGAGTCTGCCTAATAATTAATTTGGATGAAGAAACTCATCTTGGAATTTGGAATCCTACCATATCACCCATTCTAGTGTTGTGCAACAACACTGGATCTATGGGAGATTGTTGATAGAGGCGACATCCAAATTCAGAAGGTAGCATCAGCGGAGAATGTGGCAGACCCATTGACTAAGCCATTGACACATAAAGTGTTTGAGAAACACGTGGATAGTATAGGGCTAAGGCTTGTACCCGATTGGACCTAAGTGCAAGTGGGAGTTGTTAGACAATTTATGCCCTTAGTCCAATCAGATTGATGTATAGATACATTTCTTGTAAATGAATAAAAGTGCATTAATGTTTCATGTTGATATTAGTATAATTCTATAAAATTATCCCTTAAACTAGACACTTATGAGACTCATGTTAGTTTAGAATGTTCTTAACCGTTGGATAGACTTGGGGAGTTTATCCTACCAAGTCTGACACTAATGTGCTGCCAAAGAAGTTGAGGCATTCTTGTCTCAGCTTCTAGGATTAGACTCAAAGAACATGTAGTGTGTGTTTTGTTGAAACACTAAACCAGACCATTTTCCAATTATGCTAGGACCTTAGAGATTGATGGGCAAAACTGGAAGTTACACATAACCCCAAGACTTGATTATGGTACTGCACTAGGTGTCGCATTGGGCTATCTTTGATATGCCAATCAGTAAGATCCATTAAGGGTCAAAACCTGGGTATGTTGGGGCAACCTGATAATTCACTTAAGTGGATGATCATAGTGATAGGATGGGCCCCTTTGTCGAACAAAGTGAACGATAGGGTTTACACTCTCTCTAATGGAAATCTAAACTGCTGGTAGTGGATTTCAATTGTGTTTGAGATTTGGTTTTGCAAAATATACTTATATATATTATGTTTTATGAAAAATGTTTGCAAAAGCTTTTAATTCCTGGGATCCATCTGAGCAGAGAGTGTGACATTGCACCTTGCAACCAAGGGAGAGATCTTTCCCTATCAGACAGTGTTTAATCATTATGGACTAAGAGGTTAAGTGTAAGAGACCATTACAAGGCTGATTACCTGATGGGCTTTATCTTACTTAAATCCATTATCCTTAGGTCTTCATAGGATGGTTGAATTCAAGGATCATTTAAGTGTAAATGTTGAGCCCATGGTGATATGCTCAGGGGTTCACTATGTTTAGTAGTGAATTCGGCTAGACCTTTTTATAGAGGTTGGGCCGAACCCATGTGGACATATGTGAGGTCATTGTGGGGTCCCACACCATACAAATCAGGCCTAAATTGGCCATGCAACACCATTGGGTCGTGAGCCTTACAACTGATGGGCCTAAAGCCCATAATTAATATGACTCGTGTGACATGGGGCGAATTTGGGTTTGGAAATGGGTATAGAGCACCTATCCTCTTAAGAGGATAAGGCTTATCTCTTAGGCCCCATTCATTTTTCTGTAAGTTACTTACCCATGTAAATGCAGTTACCTAGGTAAGTTTTTCCTAGGAACTACTTACCCAGGTAAGTGCATTTACCCATATTCTTTTATTTTCATGTAAATAAGGCAATGACCATTTTAGTCATAAAAATCCATTATTAAAAGGGGCATTTTTGTCCCATTCAAGTGTTGGCATCTTTCCCCCTAGGTGGGAAAGTTATTTACCCACCTAGGAGATGGGTATCACTTACCGAGTAAGTGATACCCAGAAAAATAAACTTTCCCTGGTCCCTACATAAATCTAAAAAAAAAAAAAATCATGGGATTCTTGGTCAATGGGAACCAAAATCCCATTAACCAACTTTCCTCCCTCTTAAAATCTGAAAAAAGAACACCCCCTTAATAGAGTCCAAATCCAAATAAGAGTTGGATAATCTCCTAATTTGATTAGGAGAAGTGGTCCATAAAGAGATAAAAGAAGAAGAGGGCGAACTAATCAAGAACACTCTCTTTATCCTGCTCTCTCTTCATCTTTTGTCTCCTAAGAAACCCTAGTTCGACCATAGCTATTTTGGGACTGATATAGATCAATTTTCTTCTGATATTTACAAGAAAAATTCAAAGGAAATTCGTACTCACCTCCCCAGTTCGACCTAAGCAGTTGGATTGCAATTTTGTTGAAAATTGCGTTGCTGAACTGGCTTCAAGAATATGCTGCGCCATCTTTGGTGGAGGCTAGTTTTAGGACTGATTCGGGCATGAACTTCCACCTTGGGATCTGACTTTGGGGCATCCATATCAGGTATACATCTCCCTCTTTGGTTGGATTCAAATCTGGTTCGGTTCAGTGTTGGACCGGTCCTAAAACTGCAGTTTTTTGAAATATAGGGAATTTGATTCTCGGAAGGATTATGAAATTTTTGAAATTTCGCCTAGCCATCTAGCATGGTTCAGCCATCCATATGATGAATCCTAACCCTTCCTTCAAGAAGGGCTCGACCTCAGGGACAAACCAGTGAACCGTTGCTAGCCGGCCATGGACCTCGTCTCGGTAACCCTTGACAAGGACGAGCCCGAGAGGATGGTGCGCGTCAGACCCAACCTTCCTCTAGGAAGCCTTTCCAAACTAGTAAGTTTCCTCAAAACTAATGCCAACGCCTTTGCTTGGTTTTCTACTGACATGCCCAAAATTGACCCTTTGGTCATTACTCATAGGCTGAGCATGGACCCAAGCTCTAGGCCAATTCGGAAAAAAAAGAGGAAGTTTGCACCAGAACATTGGAAAGTCGTCGGAGAGGAGGTAGACAAGGTACTTGATGCCGGTTTCATTCAAGAGGTACACTACCCTAACTTGTTATCTAATGTGTTTATGGTTAATAAGGCTAATGGGAAATGGCGGATTTGTATTAACTTCACAGACCTCAACTGAGCTTGCCCCAAAGATAGCTTTCCTTTGCCAAGGATTGACCACCTTGTCGACACCACCAAAGGGTACGATCTACTTAGCTTCATGGATGCCTTCTCCGGATACAACCAAATAAAGATGCACACCGAGGACGAGGAGAAGACCTCGTTCATCATTGAGCATGGCATTTATTGCTACAAGGTCATGCCCTTCGACCTGAAGAATGTTGGAGATACCTACCAATGGCTTGTAAACAAAGTCTTCAAAACCCAAATGGGGAGAAATGTTGAAGCCTATGTGGACGACATGGTGGTTAAGAGCCTGAAAGCTGACCAACACACCTCAAACCTAGCCGAGACCTTTGCAACATTGAGGAAGTACAACATGAAGCTGAACCCCAACAAATGTGCCTTTGGTATCACCTCGGGTAAGTTCTTGGGATTCGTTGTAACACAGCAGGGAATTGAGGCCAACCCAGAGAAGATTTAGGCCATCCTTGACACGACACCACCTCGATCAATCAAAGAAACTCAAAGACTCATCGACTGAGTGGCTACCCTCAGCTGATTCATGTCAAAGTTGGTTGGTCGTTGTCTACCCTTCTTCCGAGCCATCAATAAACTAAAAGACTTCCAGTGGACTGAAGATTGCCAGTAAGCCTTTGACGAGCTGAAGTCTTATCTCGCCTTGCCCCCTCAATTCACACGGCCCCTACCAGGAGACATGATGTTCTTATACCTCTCAACCGAGGATGAGGCCGTCAGTTTTGTTCTGGTGAGAGAAGAAGATGGAGTGTAGAGACCTATCTACAACATCACAATGTTGACCAACCAACCCCTCAAGTCTGTTCTCTCCAAGCCGGAGACCTCAGGTCGGTTGAACAAATGGGCCATTGAGCTGTCTGAGTTCGACCTATAGTACTAGCCGAGGCATGTAATCAAAGAGCAAGCCTTAGTGGATTTTTTGGTGGAGTGCACCTTCAACAGACCCCTCGGCCAACCTGGAAATTGTTCGTGGATGGATCTTCTAATGCTAAGGCAAGTGGAGCAGGCATCATACTCCTAACTCCACATGGCAGTGAGGTAGAGCACGCCCTGAGATTTGACTTCTTAGCCTCCAATAATGAAGCCGAGTACAAGGCCATACCAGATTGAAACTTGCCAAAGACCTCGGAGCCTAGTACATTAAAGTGAATGACAGGTACGAGGCCATAGAACCCAACATGGCCAAGTACTTGGCCAAAGTACAAGATCTAGCCCACCACTTTCGGTGCTTCGCCTTGCTGCAAGTTCCATGGGCCAAGAACATGAGGACCGATGCCCTATTCAAATTAGCAAGTACCTTGGGTCCAGCCCTCAGTCGTACTATCCGCATCAAGAAACTAGCACGACCCAGCATTAAAGAAGTTCAGGTGCTCCCTATGCAGGCCGAGCCTTGTTGAATATCCCCTATCCTAGCCAACCTCTAGCATGAGCAGCTCCCCTCGGACAAAAATGAAGCAAGACGAGTCTGATAGTAGGCAGCCCGTAACACCTTGCTTGAAGGAAAGTTGTATAGAAGATCTTTTACCTTACCTTACCTTTGATGCCTTCAACAAGAGGAGGGTGAGTATCTGCTCCAAGAGATCCATGATGGCATCTGTGACAACCACCTCGGAGGCAGAGCCTTGGCTCAAAAAGAACTAAGGCAAGGGTAATTTTGGCCAACCATATAGAAGGATGCAACCGAGCTAGTGTAGAAGTGCGACCGGTACCAGAGACAGTCCAACGTCTCTCATCGGCCAGCTACAACCCTCTCAGCCCTCAGAAGTCCATGGCCCTTTGCCAAATGGGGAATGAATCTCTATGGCCCCTTTCCTCAAGCCATAGGAAACAAAAAGTACCTCGGTGTTGCAACTGCTTACTTCACCAAGTGGGTCAAATCCGAGCCCTTGGCCACCATCATGGCCAAGATGATTTAAAACTTCTTTTGGAAGAACATCTTTTGTCACTTCGACATCCCCCACTTGCTCGTCACTGACAACGGAAACCAATTCAGTGACTTAGGTTCAGAGAATGGTGTGCTGGCCTTGGCATCAAGTAGCAATACACCTCTAGGTTATCCCCAAACAACGGCCTAGCCGAGGTCACCAATAGGACCATCCTTGACAGACTAAAGGAAAGATTGGACAGAGCCAAAGACCTATAGGCCGATGAACTATACAGTGTCCTATAGGCCTATTGGATGACACCTCGAGCTGCCACAAGAAAGACCCCATTCAACTTGACTTATGGCACCGAGGTCGTCATTCCAACAGAGATTGACCAGCCAACACTTCGAACCGAGGCGTACAATGAAGCCGAGAATGATGGAGGACTCAACAACAACCTAGATCTGTTGGAAGGAGTCCGAGAGTAGGCTCAACTCAGGGTTGCGACCTATAATCAGACGATCGCCCATTACTACAACTCTTGGGTGAAAGAGTGACACTACAAGGAAGGATACCTCATCCTCAGAAAAGTTATAGAGCCCGAGCCTGGTGTTGGCAAGCTCGGTCCCAACTGGGGAAGTCCCTACAAAATCAAGCAGGTGGTCGGCCCCGGAACATTTTGGCTAGAGTATTTGAGTGGAAGACCGGTTCCTCGTACATGGAATTCAGAGAAATTTCGAATGTACTACCAATGAGTTATAATTTTCGAAAAGCTTACCAATGAAAAGGCAAAGTTCCTCCCCCCTCGGCTTCAGCTCTAGTGTAAATATTTTAATTATGCTCAACTGCCAAGACTCCTCGGCCATGCGACTAGCCGAAGCACACAACATTCACCAAGGTTATACGCTTAGACTGGACGGCAACCAAGGCATATGACTCTCAGAGAGTCAAATGCCTACTTGCCTTACCACTAAGGCAAGAAACCTTAGGGACCTAGGCTATGGCATCAGCTAGTGACTTTGGCCCACCATGAACAAACACACTAAGATGGACTAATTACTTCGCTAAAACAGGAAGCATTCCATGACCTCAACCAGGCACATCTCCACAGTCTTGGCTACCCATAGGCTCACACCCTAAAGTCCCCAAGGAAGGCATAGCTGGGAAAATAAGGCATGCGCCTCACCCCAAACCCTCGACAACACAACTCAGCCTTGGCCTAGCTACCTTGACAGGGATGGAAAATAGGTTGAGAGAGCTAAGGCATTTGCCTCCCTTTCCTTCTAGCCAAGGAAGGGGGCCCCAATCCCTTGGTGGAGCAGCTTGGCCTTGGCCTAGCAACATTGATGGGGATGGAGAACAAGCCAGGAGAGCTAATGCCTCCCTTTCCTTCTCGCCAAGGAAAGGGGCCCCAACCCGTCGGTGGCGAAGCTTGACCTCAGTTGTATTCCATTAAACTTAACTTCCTAAAGCAAGTGACTAAGTATCGAGCAACTACTTTGCTACTCATGACCTCTCGGAAGGGGGCATCGTCCCATAAGCGCTAAAAAAGAAAGAAAAAATGCAAAGAAGAAAAAATGCAAGCACAAAAAGGCACAAGTTACGCAAAAAAAATATATTCATTGATATCCTCTATGGCTTTACAAAAAATGGCCTCGAATGGGGGAGGCCGAGCCCCTTACAAAAGTTATAAACAAAAAACAAAAAGAAAGAGAAGAAAGAGCAACTCATAATGGCCCTCAGGTGATTGCACCTCATCAGCTGGTATGGGTACCTCGGCCTTTAGGCATCAAACCACACACTTGGGCCTTGGTGTCTTCAATGCCCTCTAGATACGCAGCAGCCCCATAGTCAGTCAGGGCCTTATCATAGTTATTCGACACCTTCCAGACCTCAATGGTCCCCTCTTCCCGCCTCTCTGTAGTCGTGCGCTCCTTCTCGGCCAGAGACCTCAACTCTCAGCCGCTCTTTGCCTCGATAACCCATATCTCGAGTTGCTCCCTCTTCTCCTTAGAGGCCTTCAGTTGAGACAGAAGAGCATCCACTTTATCACATAGACCAGCGACATAACAAGACGCCCGCAACAAAAGCACGACTGTCAAAAAAAGGAAAGAAACAACAAGAAAATCTTCTAAGTACCATAGGAAGTCTTACTCACCTCGACCATATGATCCATTAGGTTGTCCTAGACGCGCTGCACGCTCATCTAGGTCATCCCATGCCTATCCTACGGTGGCAACATCCCCACTAGGGACGGAAGGTGCATTACCAATTGCATGTCATCCCTAGGTTTAGACGACGTATGAGGTCCTGAGTGGCGGGACCCCCCAATGGCACCCTTGGTCGGGCACCCCTTTGGCGTACTCATGCCATTGCCACTGCCCTCTATAGGATAGTCCTTTGTTGCTAGCCTCTTGCCCTTCGGGGACTGAGCGGCTCAACTGGCCTCTTCAGGGTAGGTTCTCTTCGCTAGTCGGCCTCAACCGATCCCTTCCCCTTCTCAGCCCTGGCACCAGTAGGCGACTACGACCGAGGTGTCCTCTCGGCAGGTGCCCCTCCCCTTGGTGCCTGTTTCTTGGATTGGCCATCACCAGGGCCTTCTTCAGAGACTTCGCCACCTCCACCAGCAAATCCTTGGCATTCAATGTCATCTCTACAAAAAACGCAACAAACATGTTAGTACTTATGCACAAAAAAGAAAGTCAGCGTATTAAGCCGACAACAGGAGCTCTCCTACCAAGGCAGGCGGGGCTAAGGCCAGCCCACACCAAAGCTTCCTCCTCCACTAGGCGCTTGGCCCAGATCTTTCCTGACACCTTAATACGGGCAATCACCACAGCCTCCTTATCCTGAATGTAGGGCAAGATCCTCTCAGCTACCAGGTCAAGCTTCCCCCAATCTGACCTGAATGACCAGCCCTCACGACAAGATGTGAAGAAATACTTCTTCTTCCAGTTGTGCATGGACAACGGGTTATCAACCACCCACCCATGATGCACCTAGAAGTAGTAAATACCCACCTCGGAGAGATGCTGCATCGGGATGAATATGCACTGGAAGATCTTCATCATCAACTCGATGCCTTGGGGGTCAGCTGGCTTGGGGAGATGTTGTAATATCTCAGCAGTTTGGGGATGAAGAGAGGAAGGGGGAACCTAAGGGCAAGCTAGAGATAGTGCTCGTGAATGCACACCTCACCCTCCTTTGGTAGCCATGAACGATCACTGGTGTCGGGGACTCTAAGACTATACCCCTTTGGTATGTGGTACATCTTAGCAAGAGCCTTCATGTGCTCTATGCTAGGTATGCTATCCAACTCAGAGCGTGGACAACGCTCTATCTCTACACCCCTGGTCGCGTACCCAGCCACCATTCTAAGGCTCAGCTTTGGAGCTTCACTGCCCAGTTCACCCACCACCTCAGGAGACCCTACTACACTTTCACCATCCCTTGGCTTCATCAACCTAGGACTCTCATGGGGAGACTCATCGCCTCATCGGCTGCACTCAACGCCTACAGGGGCGGTCCCTCAGCACACGGATCTCGGGCCTTAGAGTAGGGCCCTCGGGCTCACTAGCGTAGCTCTCGCTACTATTGACTGACGTGGTAAGACAAGGCAAGAAAGCGCCTGACTCTTCAGGACATTCAAAGCACTCAAGACCAAAGACAGAGTAAGACATGGTTAAGGTTTATGCCTTTACCTAATGGACAAGGTCTCTGAAAGTTAAAGGGCAAACTAAGATGATGGCCGAGGTCTTTGAAGGTTCAAGCTGGAGAAGGCAAATGGTGAAGACTATCTCAACCAACGCCCCATTTATAGAGAAGCAAACGGTTCAAATACTTTCCTATCCAACGGCCGCAGAGCAACCAACATGACAATCTGAACCGACATCTGACACGTGTTGCTCACCTTGGGAAGATAAAACGATGTCAAGCGGCTCACCTGGTTCGTCCGTCAGCTCTGGACTAGAAGCAACTCAACCCGGTCGACCCGACACCCATCTCGCATATGGTCACAACCCGACGTCCGTCTCACGTACGGTCATGACCAATCAACACCGAGACCCATAACGTGTATGGCCATGACCCGACGCCCATCTCGCGTACAATCACCACCAATCAACCCTGAGACCCATCTCGTGCATGGTCACCACCAATTTATACCGAGACTCGTCTCATGCACAGTCACCACCAATCGACGGCTGCACTTGTCTCGCACACGGTTATGGCAAAAGGAGACAACACTTGTCTCATCCACGATGGCGATCAGCCGACGCCAACGCCTATCAGCTCGTACCTATACAAGGCACGGTACCGACCCCTCAGCCCTCCGTTACATTTCCAAAAGGTGTAGGCAACTTCAAAGCAGCTGCCACTAGATGACTAAGGGAAGTCCTCAGAAGCCGAAGCTGAGGTTGACGCCTCCACGCTCTTGAGCTAAGGCTATCTCCATAGAGCAGAAGTCGATGTCCTTGCCAGAACATGCCACTTAGCACCTCTCAATAATGATGTTGCACTCTCTTCGGTCGAAATCGAGGTCCCCACGAAGACCTCCACCGCAACCTCAAGAGTGGGGGGCAAATGATGTAGGCACACATGGTTGGGCACAAGATCGCGCCACATGGCACCAACAAGATTGCATCCTACTTGTCCAATGCTAACTAACTCCAAGCAAGTTCAGCTATAAATAGGTGGCATCACTATGAGGTAATCCATCTTGGCATTTATTGCTCTAATCTCTCTAGTTCTCTGGTGACCTTGTCTGAGATATACTCGGGCCTCGCCCGACCCTATGTTATGCCCTTGCTAACTTGACTGTCGGAGTTTCTGCCCCTGTGACAACACCCGGGGCCTCTGACGTGCTTTGTGATCCTTAGGTCGGACCTTGTAGCCTTCGAACTCATCAACCCTCGAACTTACCAACCCTCAGCTAATGGAAGCATAATTATATTGTTTCCCTTGGCCCATTCTAGTCAACAACAAGTTCATTTATAGAAAGGCTCCATGTCTGAATATTTGTTGATAGTCAAGAATATTGCATTTTTGTTTTGTATTGCAGCAGCGGGGGTAGCTGTTGCGATACCAAAAGGAGATCTCCCCATAGAGCACCCCAGGTGCAAGTGGGATTCCACAACAATAAAAGACTTTACCAATCAGCTAGCTGACACTTTGCTAGAATATAGCACTTAACCAAAGTTTAAAATTTTGTCATGTATCGGCCTGTATTGGCCGATACATACCGTTTTTCGACTTACCGGCATGAGAGACGGTCCTAAATTGCAAGTACCATCTCTTTTTTCCATGCCAAAACCGTATCGAGTTCGTATCGGGCTGGTATTGGCCAGTTTTGTTAAGTTTCGGCCGATACACGACGAGTTCACTTATGCAGAAATACGAATAAAATAACCTTCAAAAGAGGGCTTCTAAACCCATTTCAGAAACCCTCTTTCTTCCCCAAACTGTACAGAAACTTTCTTCACATTCCGAAAGACTCAAATCTAGAAAAAACCTATTAAAACACCTACAAAATTGAAAGATCCAACATGTTTTTCAAGGTTGTTTAAATATGAGCGAAAATAAGTATACTTTTTCAAAATTTTTTACATTTTTAGCCAATGTTTTTGGTTTTTTTTTTTTTAGTTTGGATGCTTGAAAACATCTTTGTGTATGTTGATATGCTATTCTTGTGCAAAAAATCCCACTTATTTTGCTGCTATATGTAGATCTTTGTGAATATTTGAAGAAATTTCAGAATAGTAAAAAATCTGAAAAAAAATTTAATTTTTAGGTTTTTCTTGTAATCTACCTCTAGAAATTGATTATGTTGTAGATCTATGGATGATCTACCATGTCCATAGATCAATTGCTTTTTTTTTTTTATTTTCGGAATATATACATACATACATACATACATACATACATACATATATATATATATATATATATATATATATATATATATATATATATATATAATTTATTTAATTTTATCTGATCTAACCCTATAGGCTGAGTATGTTGTAGATATATGGATGATCTACCATGTGCATAGATCAAATGATTTTTTATATATATATTTTTTATTTTTCGGAATAAAAAGATATTTATAATTTCTTTAATTTTATGCAATTTAACCCTATAGGCCAAGTATGTTGTAACCTATGGATGATCTACCATGTCCATAGATCAAATCCATTCAATTTTTCTGTTACCTACTTACTTTTCTGAAATTTAATTTAAATTTTAGAATAAAAAATGAAAAATAATTATTTGAATAAAAATAAATAATTAATTAGTTTTTAGAAATTAGAATGAAACATGCCATATAAATTACTTGATCTATTATGTCCTTAAATCCATTCAATTTTTCTGTGTTTTCTGTTACATATTCACTTTTCCTAATTTTAATTTAATTTTTATAATAAAGCAAACAAAATAATTATTTGAATAAAAATAAATAATTATTCTGTTTTTAGAAAATTAGAATGAAACATGCAAAATAATTACTTGATCTATTATGTCCATAAATACATTCAAATTTTCTGTTACATAATTACTTTTCTTAATTTTAATTTAATATTTAAAATAAAACATTTGAAAATAATTATTGGAATAAAAATAAATAATTATTCAGTTTTTAGAAAATTAGAATGAAACATGCAAAATAATTATTTGATCTATTATGTCCATAAATCCATTCAATTTTTCTACTACATATTTACTTTTCTTATTTTTAATTTAATTTTTAGAATAAAACATCCAAAATAATTATTTGATTAAAAATAAATAATTATTCAATTTTTAGAAAATTCGAATGAAACATGCAAAATAACTACTTGATCTATTATGTCCATAAACCCATTCAAATTAGAATTAAGTAATTTATTAGATAGTATGTTTTTTATCCCATATATTGATTATAATATGTTTTTTTTTTCATAAAACCCACTAAAACATGTTATTTTTATGCATAAATAGCCCATTTATGTCTTATATTTAGTGATATTGATGTTTATTTATTGGTGTATTCATAGCATATCCCGATATGTCTCTTAAATTTGCCTTTCTGATACACATAGCATTTCAGATACTTTGAACCTTGCAATTAACAAAAGAATTTATTTTATCAAAAAAATGAAAAATTTTAATTTAAATAACAATACAATTCCACCATATTAGACAGTAGCAATATATAGGAAGAATCCATTACTTTTCTTAATTTTAATTTAATATTTAAAATAAAACATGAAAAATAATTATTGGAATAAAAATAAATAATTATTCAGTTTTTAGAAAATTAGAATGAAACATGCAAAATAATTATTTGATCTATTATGTCCATAAATCCATTCAATTTTTCTATTACATATTTACTTTTCCTATTTTTAATTTAATTTTTAGAATAAAACATCCAAAATAATTATTCAATTTTTAGAAAATTCGAATGAAACATGCAAAATAACTACTTGATCTATTATGTCCATAAACCCATTCAAATTAGAATTAAGTAATTTATTAGATAGTATGTTTTTGATCCCATATATTGATTATAATATATATTTTTTTTTCATAAAACCCACTAAAACATGTTATTTTTATGCATAAATAGCCCATTTATGTCTTATATTTAGTGATATTGATGTTTATTTATTGGTGTATTTATAGCATTTCAAGGCGTATCCATGTGTATCTTCATTTTTCATCCGTATCCATGCGTATTCAGGGCATATCCCAATATGTCTCTTAAATTTGCCTTTCCAATACACAGTGTTTCAGATGCCTTGAACCTTGCAATTAACAAAAGAATTTATTTTATCAAAAAAATGAAAAATTTTAATTTAAATAACAATACAATTCCACCATATTAGACAGTAGCAATATATAGGAAGAATCCATGCTGCAAAAAAGACATGATACCAGAAAGAATTTGACCGAACAATCAAAACCCCTCGTATATTTGATAACCACCTGGTTGGCTACCACTTTTTTAATGATACCGGTTGATTGATTACAAGTTTTCCAGTATCATGGTCAAACCCTATAGTCTATGACATCAGGTGGAAGTGTGGAACCAAGGTTTTAAAATGACCCGGAACATGAACTGTTCTGGCCACCGTATTCCAGGTTGATGGTTCAACCATCTGATCCAAATAGATGGACAATTACAACAAAAAAATAAAAAATAGCCAAAAACTGTTAAACGGGTCAAATGGATCGACAGTTCAATTGCCCGGGTCAGCAGGTCATTGACCAATTCAACAGTTTTGGCCAAAACTGGGTTTGCAGTAAAACAGAACCAATTGCTTGGGTGGTTCCCGGGCCAAATGGTCCAACCGTCCAAGTAAATGGTGGTTTGAAAACATTGGATGGAACAGAGTTTTTGCTATTAAACCAATGTATTGGCCTATATCGACCAATATACATGTTAATGCATTAAACCTTTAGCCAAATCGGATGATTTACAGCCCTAGTTGCGCACATTCGTTCCATATTAAACAAACCCAAATTCAACATGGCTCTCCCCTATAAATACATTTCTCTTCCTATCCTTCAACCCCCGATGACCCTCTCTCAATTGAACGAGACAGAACAAGCAAGAATCAAACAGTTTGAACATCAAATTAGTAGTTACAGCCTCTCCTCGACACTTCCATCTTGAGCTGGACATTTTTTTAGTTTTCTTCAATATGAGCATGTCAAAGGGATTTTCTATCAAATCTATGCCAGTAGATCACCAGCATTAGGTCCATATCTTTAATAAAAGATTGTCCAATAAATTTTTGAAGAAAGAGGAGCAGTATAACACTATAGAAGAGCCAGAATTACTTATCGCTGTGCAGCCAACTCTTGTAACCTGTATGGAAAAGCACCCATAGAAAGTAAACATCCATACAAACACCCTTCCATTACACGAATCCCACAAACTTCATGCCCATCGTCAGACATACTATTCCAGGACCACCAAGTTTTTAAAATGAACATATTTACATTAAGGAATCAATTACCAGGCAATGAGAGGAGAATATGACGACTCATTACTGCTGCCGATATTCAGGATTAAATGCCAGGGCCTCCAGGTAGATCAGCTCCTTCATCTGTTCCTCGGACAGTGCATGTTGCTCGAAATCAAAGCTGAATGGAGTTGAACAGACAGGCTCATCACTGATGTCATGCAGGGAAGCCAAGTATGGGTGCGCTAATGCATCTTCAACTGCAAATAAAGAATTTTAAGTTCAACATGAAGCAGCTTTTCCCTTCTGGTGACTAGTGCTGAAAGATTCAAGCACTGTGGGAGTGAGACATTTAGAAAACTAAGCCAATTTTACATGAGATTGAATGTGGCCTCCAACAACCGCTAGGGCAAGGTGTAGTCCAAGAAACATTAAGTGGGTGTTTTGTTTGAGGAATCAAGTAATCAAAATCATTTCAAGAGCCAGTGATTTTGAGGGGTTTGGGGATTCAAGAAAATGAATTTGATATAATTAATGCTAACAAGGTGATTTCTTCAACGCACATTATTGGCATGGACATCACTGCAGAAATTAATTCTAAAATCACCCCCCTTTGTGATTCCTCTACTGATTTTCGAGGAATCAGTTTTTTTTTTTTTTCATTTATCAATAAGAGAATTTTATAAAAGTCAAACTTGAAGATTACAACGAGGAGAGATTTTTTCTCCACCACAAGCAACAAATTTACAACTTTGCCCAAAACATTTGATTTCTAACAACCCCTTGTTTAGCTAGAGTATCCGCCATTCCATTCGTTGTTCTTGTCAGAGTCAGATTGTGAGGAAGAAGGCAGCAGTTTGGTGGGTATGTCCAAGTGTGTAAGTCGACACCTCAGATGCCTCATCCTCAGCTATCTCTTCTGCCTTTTCTGCTATTGGTTTGTTTGGTAAATCTCCTACTTCTGCCCTTCATCAAATCATCTTTGGATCATTGATTCAAGCGCCTCTAACCACATGACAGAGGCCTCCTTTGGTCAGTCTCCTAAACCCCATTTCCCTAAGAGAACATTGTTACTACAAATGATAAAAAATTAGATATACTTGGTTGTGATGATTACATTTATCTACTTCCAAGTCCTCTCACTTTCACCTACCCAAGACCTTATCTGTACCGAAATTGACTATTAATCTGATTTCTATTGGCCAACTTGTGGAAGATGGTAATACTGTTTCGTTTTCCTCTGATGGTTGTTTGATACAGGACCAGTAAGCTGGGGAGGTGAAGGTGAATGGGCTTAGATTGGGTTGGCTGTTTGCTCTGGAGTTTGAGAAGGCTGCTTCTACATCTACTTTGTGTTTATTTTCTACTACTACTTTTGAATCCTATAATTGTAATAATGACTGGCACTTGTGAAATAGACACCTTGGTCACCCTTTTTCTAAGAAACATGATTATTTGTTTGCTTCTGGTAGTTTACCAACTTCTACTGCTTTTCTTAAGAATATTAATAAAGCATATATTACTTGTTTGTGCAAGAGCCATATTTTACCTTTTCCTTCTCATTCTGAACATGCAACAGTTCCATTTCATTTAATACATAGTGATGTGTGGTCGTCTCCAGTTATTTCTAGATTGGGGTACAAGTATGTTGTGATTTTCATTGATGCTTGCACATGTTTTACTTGGATTTATTTTCTTTGCAAGAAATCTAAGGTATATTCTACATTCAAACTGTTTCGAGCACATGTTGCTACTCAGTTTAAAGCCAAGATATGTATCCTACGGTCGGATTCTGGGGGAGAGTACTTTGACAAGGGTTTTCAAGCCTACTTGAAACAAGTCATCAAATACCAAAAATCCTATCTTGGTACTCCACAATAAAATGGAGTAGTAGAAAGAATAGACACATTTTAAGTGTAGTCAGAACCCTCTTACAAGATTCCCAAGTACCCTCCTAGTTTTGGGTGGAGGCGGCTAGCACTGTTGTGTATCTCGTAAACCTTCTTCCATCATCTATCCTACACAACTCCTCTCCTTTCTAGTCTCTCTTTCATCATCCTAAGACTCTCTATGCTTCAAGTATTCAGTTGTGTCTATTTTGTTCATCTTCGCCCCAAGAACGCACTAAGCTAACTGCACAAGCAGCTTTGTGTGCTTTTGTGGGCTATAGTCCTAACCACAAGGGCTTTCTTTGCTATGATCCCATAATTCGTTGCATTCAGATTTCTTGCAATGTTCTTTTTCTTGAGAATGTATCTTTCTTTGAACATACTGTTAACTTCCTTGTTCCCTCTACTTCTTTGTTACACAATTTTGACTCTACAGATTCTTCAGGAGCACCTACATCACCTTTGCAGCAATTTCAAAATTACTTCAGGAAGCAACGGTCTACATCAGCCTCTATGCTTCTCTCCTCTCCACCACCAACTGCTGGTCCAATCACTCCATATATCCCTATAAGTTCATCTCCTCTCGACCTCTTGATTGCTATGGTTTTTCTCTGAATAATAGCTCTTTTTCTGCCATTTTGTCCACCACAGATATTCCCAGGTCTTACCAAGAAGTTGTAGCAATTCCCCATTGGAAAGATGCCATGGACTTTGAAATTCAAGCTCTCCTTGAGAATGACACCTGAGACCTAGTTAAAGCTCCTCTTATTGGTAGTCACTGAGTTTATTCAATGAAGCTGAAGTTAGATGGGATCTAGATAGATACAAGGCTAGACTCGTTGCTTAATGCTATAAACAAGAGTACGGGATAGACTATGAGGAGATCTTTGCTCCAGTGGAAAAGATGACTATTGTTCGACTTCTATTAGCCATCTCTACAGCAAAACAATGAGAGGCCCCTCAAATGGATGTGAAAAATGCATTCCTACATGGAGAGTTGAAAGAGATTGTGTACATAAAGCCTCCTCTTGGATATTGTATGGATCCACATCTTGTAATGCTGACTCAAGAAGTCCCTATACGGCCTCAAACAAACAGTTAGGGCCTATATTTCAAAAGATTTCACTATGTTATCACTAATGCTGGCTTTATCCAAAGTTCCTTAGATTACTCCCTTTTTACTTTGCATCGAGACCAAGGAGTGACTGTTCTTCTCTATGTTGATGACATCATCATTACGAGAAATGATGTAGAAGGAATTGTCGATCTGAAAGACTTCTCAATGAATCCTTCAAGATGGACTTAGGTCCCTTGACTTACTTTTTGGGACTAGAGGTTTGTCATAATTCCCATGGTTACTTTGTCAATCAACATAAATATGTAGTCGATCTTATCAAATCCTAAACTCAATAAGGATGATGGTTCCCCCCTTGAAGATCCTACCCTTATTTGGCGGGCAGTCTAATCTATCTTACTATGATTTGGCCGAATATAGCTTATGAAATCCAAGTTGTGAGTCAGTTTGTGTCATTTCCAGGACAACCACATTCGTCTGCAGTTTACTGGATTATTAGCTATGTGTGGGGAAACTTATCACATGGCTTATTCTTCTCTCCATCTTCTATTAGCCTCACTGCCTATGTTGATGTTGATTGGGCCGGTTGCCTAGACATCCGAAGATCTATTACGGGTTGGTGTGTTTTTTGGGTAACTCTCATTTCTTGGAAGTGCAAGAAACAATCTGCAGTATCAAAATCTTCCACTAAAGTTGAGTATGGAGCCATGTCCTCCATGTGTAGTGAAATTATTTGGCTCAAGGCTCTCCTACATGATATATTACATGAGCCTCCGCCTTCAGTTCCTCTCTTTGTAGATGATGCTAGTGCAATTAAGATTGCATCCAATCTTGTTTTTCATGAGTGCACAAAGAACATTGAAGTTGACTACCATTTCATTCGCGACCTCCTTGCAAGCACCACCTCTCTTCCACATGTGTCCCATGGCCTCCAACTTGCCGACTTATTGATGAAAGCGATGACTTGGGCCTGACACATGTTTCTTATGGACAAACTGATGCTTATTCCTAGGTGTGGTGGAATGGAAGAATCAACACATTATTGAGACAACTCATGCTTTATTATTCTAAATGTTTGTTCCTAAGACCTATTGAAGTGACACTTTTCTCACTTCATTCTCTATCTTGTTTCCTTCAAAGTCCCCTTTCTCTCTTCCTTTGAGTGTTTTCGGTTGTGTTTGTTTTGTCCATCGCTTGGGCCATGGACATGATAAGTTTGAGTCCTAAGCAATCCAGTGTATCTTTTTGGGCTACTCTCGCACACAAAAGGGGTACAAATGTTATGATCCTATCCTTCATAAGTCGTTTGTTGTTCTTGATGTCACCTTCAAGAGGCTTCCTTATTTTTCTGGGCGGGAACCCTCTCCCTTTGTTCCTCTCTCATCTTCTTTAGGTGATGTGTTTATCCCTCTTTCCATTATTGATTAACGCATTCAACCATCAATTCACAAAGTGTACATCAGACCAATGTTTTAAAAGGTGCGCCTAGGCACAGAGGCAAGGCGCTTTCCAGGCTAAACACCTTGCCCAGGCTAAGGCGCACAACCATTGGATAAGCGCTCGCCTTTGCACCTAGGTGTGTGCATCAGGCCAGGCAATAGACAACACATTTTTTTGAGCAATCCAACCAAGTTGTGAAGCAACTCAGCCTTCTTCATCGTACAAAGCCTACACAAAAACAGGGGCTCTGCCCCATTTATTTTTTTCCGGCTTTTCTCAGTAAAATAGGGGCTCCGCCCCTTTCTCCTTTTGTTTTTAATGTTAAAGCAGGGGCAGAGCTCCATTATTCATGTTCGTACACAACCTGCACAAAAACAGGGGCCCCTTTCTCTTCTTCATTCTTTTTTTTTCACAGAGCTTTTACTTAAAAAACATAACTCTGCCCTTCTTTTTCTTTTTCTTCTTCCTTCTTCTTTTTCCTTTTCTTCTTCTTTCTACAGAGATTTATAGACTTGCAGTCTTGTTTCTTGCACAAAAATAGGGGCTCCGCCCCATTTGTTTTTTCAGTTTTTATCATAAAAACAAGGGATACACCCCATTTTTTTTCAGTTTTTCTCATTAAAACAGGGGGCTCTGCCCCATTGTTTTTCAGTTTTCATCATAAAAACAGGGGGATCCACCCCATTTTTTTCACTTTTTCTCAATAAAACAGATTGTTTTCTCAGTTTTTATCATAAAAACAGGGGATCCAGCCCTTTTTTTTTTCAGTTTTTCTCATTAAAACAGGGTCTTCACCCCACTGTTTTTTGGTTTTTATCACTAAAACTGCCCATTCTTCTTATTTTTCTTCTTAGTTTCTACAAAGACTTGCATACTTGCAGACTTGCAGTCTTGCTTCTTAGTTCTTACACAAAAACAGTGGTTCTACCTCATTTTTTTTTCATTTTTTTCTCATTAAAACAGTTCAGTTTTTCTCATTATCAAGTAGAATAGTTTATTTATTTGTGTTATTATCAAGTAGAATAGTTTATTTATTTTTGAAGTCCGAGGTTCATAAATATGAGTATTGATAGTTGCAAATTGCAATTTGTTATTTGCCAATAGGAAATTTTCCCAACCAAGTAGAGTAAAGAGATGGGAGACAAGTCCAACAATACTCAAGAAAGCAATAGGAAAGACTTGGGCTGGAAATATTGTTATTTCCAAGATCCAAAGAATACAAATTCTGTCACTTGCAAATTTTGTGGCAAAGTGACAAATGGAGGGATCTATAGAGCAAAAGAGCATTTAATTGGTGGAAGAAGAAATATTAAAGTCTGTCCTAAATGCCCGAAAGAGGTGAAAGAAGAAATATTAGCATACATGCAAAGAAAAAATCAATGAAAGTGGACATAGTTGGAAATCAAGGGAGCAGAATTCCAGATTTTGATGATTTTGAAAGGGGACAAGGTGAAAGGAAGTGCTTGGTAGTGGTGATCACATTCCTTCTACTTCAGGTTCAAAAAGAAGTTCTAAACAGCCCCCCATAAGAAGGCAAAGGGGGCCTTTGGATAAATTGTTTCCTACTCCAAGCCCAGAAGAAATTGTGAATTTGAGAAGAGAAACAGAATGAGGTGGGGGCTATTATTGCTATGTTCTCAGGCCCAATTGGGGAAGGAGACTCTCTTAGGACTGAGATCTTTGCAGCCCTGGAAGGTATCCAAAGAGCAAGGGAGTTGAACATCAAATGTTTGGTCCTTGAAGGTAACTCGGAGGTGGTGATTAGGTGGGTAAAGGAGGGTGACAACGGTTTATGGAGTTACAACAATGAGAAGAATAAATTTAAATGGCTGAGTAGGGATATTGTGGTTCATTACAACTGGGTGAAGAGGACTGCTAATTCTTTTGCTGATGGGCTAGCAAAGCAAGAGGTGAATAGGGGTTCGACTTTTTGGGCTAATTTTTTATTTTTTCCCTTGTATTCTTTTGGTGGGGAGTTAAGTCTTTTTACCTCCCTTTTGTACCTAAGCTTCGCATAGTTTCATATCATTAATAAAGTTTCTTGTTATTGATAAAAAAAAAAAAAGAGAGAACAGAAAAAAGATGGAGCAAACCACTATTAGTGATGCATATAATAAACAAGGGAGAGAACAAGTATGCATACACATTGCTAGACGGTTTTATCAAGCTAGTATTCCCTTGAATACCGTACGCTTGAAAAGTTTTGAAGCAATGGTAGAGGCAATAGGGCAATTTGGTCTGGGATTAAAAATCCCTTGAATACCGTACGCTTGAAGGAGGTTGATTATACAAAATCACTGCTTCAACACCATAAGGAGTATGGGGAGATATGGGGCTGCTCTCTTATGACTAATGGGTGGACGGATAGAAAGGATAGGACCCTCATAACTTTTTTGGTCCATAGCCGTGTTGGGACAATGTTTATAGAGAGCATTGATGCTTCAAGTGAAGTAAAAACAGCTGAGAGGTTATTTATGTTGCTTGACAAGATGGTGGAGAGAATTGGTGAGAAAAATGTTCTCAAAGTTATTACTAACAACGCATCAAATTATGTCCTAGCCGGTGAGTTTTATACTTTGTTATTATTTCTATTTAACTTTGTTAGTGAAGGGGTATTTCGGTCTTTGTACCTGTTGAGAGTGCTGATGTGTACTATTATGTTAGTTCGAGTGCCTCTTACTTAAATAAGGGCACTTGTGTCTTTTCCAATCACATTAATAATATAATAACAGGTCTGGCCGAAACTAGGGTCAACTTTTTCCTATTTTCGAACCAGACCTTTTCTCTTCTCCTTCCTCTTTCTTCCTTCTTCTTTCCTCTCTTCCTTCTTGCTGTTTACTTTACAGCTAACAAACAAAACAGACTTCTAGGGCAGGCCGAACTTTAACATGGTATCAAAGCAACATCAAACAAATCAGACCTGCTAGAATTCTGTTTTCTGTGCATTCGAACTAGGGTTTCTCTTGGATTTCTCAGCCGTTGGTTGGAGACTGGAAAAAGGGCTGAAAAGGAGTGATCGCCCTCTTCCCTTGGAGGTTTCTATGCCTCCGGTGGTGTCGTTGGTGATTGGTTGCTGTGGTTTCTAAGCCCTCCCCTAATTAATGTAGGGCTGGTGTGTGTGGTGCAGTGGTGTTTCATTCCTTCGTGTGGTTGGCCTTCAGGCGATGAGGTAAGGAGTTTTTTTTATGCATATTTTCTGTTATGGAACACATGAGAGGTGTGGTACAGATCGTATGATGGGTTTTCAGATTGCAGTATGCTAGGGTTTATGCTAGGGTTTATGCTGGTTTGTGTGTGATTCAAAGGGAAGTAGTGTTTACTTAATGGTGAAACTTCCGATAGCTGTAGAGTAGGGTTTGTGGTGTTACAAGTACAGCTTTCAGCCTTTGTCATTGCTGAAATCAGTGTGCAGAGTTCGGTGAAGTGTCTGTGTGCAGTGTGCAGTGTGTAGTGCTCAGGATTCAGTGATAAGGGAATTCGGCAATGGCAGATAACAGTGATAGTAAACCTAGTGTGATGATATCTACTGACTACCTGAATGTCCAAATGACCTCAATTAAACTGAATGGAGAGAATTATGTCCCTTCGGCCAAGTCTGTAGAGGTTTTTCTGAAGGCGAAGAAGAAGGTAAAGCACATAAGAGAGGAGAAACCCCCCACTAGTTCTAAGGAGTATGAAGACTGGGAACAGGAAGATGCACAGATTATCACATGGTTGTGGAACAGTATGGAACCCAGAATCAGTGTGAACTTCATGTTTCTTGACACAACCAAAGAGGTGTGGGATCATGCTAAGAAATTGTATTCTGGTCAAGATAATACAACTAGGGTATATCAACTGTATCAGCAATACTTCAATCTGCAATAGGTAAATCAGAGCCTTGAGGAGTACTATGCCAGTATGAGAAATATCCGTAATGAGCTAAATGTCTATCACCCTCTCACTTCTGATGTCAAGGTTCAATAGCAACAGAGAGAGCAGCTTGATGTGACTCGGTTTCTGGTGGGGCTGAAGTCTGAGTATGAACCAGTACGAGCCCAGATACTAGGAGGATCTGCCCTTCCATCTTTAGAGGAGGTGTTTGCTCGTCTTCGGAGGACTTCCATTGGATCTATGAAAAACTCTAATATCTCAGATAAATCAGCATTTGCAGTGTTGAGAGGACGAGGTGGCAGAAGTGGGGCTCGAGGAGCCCAGCCTGGCCGTGGTGGCAGTAGTGGTCCAGTGTATGGCCGGAGTGGTAGTGGTGGATCTACACATATCCGTGGTGGTGGTCGCACTGGAGGCAGAGATTCAAGGGGAGCTTGTGGTAGAGGACGTGGATCGGGTCCATGGAGGTGTACTCATTGTGGTTTGGATGGGCATACTATTAACTACTGCTATGACTTACATGGTCCACCCTCGACGTGGGCCAACCATGCCATGACTAGTGACACCAATTCCAGCTTTAGACAAGAGAACCAGTCAGTTGACCAGATGCCTTCTACCTCTCCAGATGGTCCAGGCAAAGAGATGGTGAGTGTTCCTCGTGATGAGTATGAAAGGTTTGTTCAATCCACGTCGTAGCAGAACACAGCTACCTTTGCACACTCAGGTATGGCTTGTTTGGCATCCACACCCAACCCCTGGATTATTGACTCTGGAGCCTCCGATCACATGACGGGAAATCCAGGTGTGTTTTCATCTCTCACTCATTGCTCAACATCACAATCTGTTACCCTTGCTAATGGCTCCACATCATCTATTCGTGGTGTTGGTAATGTTGACCTAGATCCTGTCTCCCTATCCTCTGTTTTATATGTACCTAAACTTCCATTTAATCTTATGTCTGTTAGTAAGTTGACCAAGTCCCTTAATTGCTACGTTACATTTTACCCCTCTAAGTGTGTTTTTTAGGATCTCAAGACGGGGATGAAGATTGGTGGAGGGCATGAAGCCGGTGGACTATATTATCTTGATGGTGGTGGAAGAACGTCAACGACCCTTCAGTCATCTATTTCTCCTCTCCAGTGGCATTGTAGATTTGGTCATCCTTCGCTGAAAGTGCTGAAGTCCTTGGTCCCTTCATTGAGTCAACTTTCTGTTCTAGATTGTGAGTCATGTCAATTTGGGAAACACCATCGTGTTCCCTTTAGTTCTAGGGTTGATAACCGTGTGTCGAGTCCTTTTTCTTTAATTCATTCAAATGTTTGGGGTCCTTATTGTTAGACAGTTTTGTATGCCCTTAGCTTCAATCATTTTGATGTACTTTTGTTATTTAGTGGAAATAAATAAAGTGCAGGTTTGATTCATGTTGTTTGGTTTAATTCTGTGTAAAACCCTAAAACTGGACATTTATAGAGACTCATGTTAGTTTTAAAAGTTCACAGCCGTTTGATAAGTCTGGGGAGATTTATCCTGCCAAGGCTGATATTGGTGTGCCACCAAGTGTTGGGATGGCCTGTCTCAGCCATCAGGGTAAGACCCGAGGCACATACAGCATGGGATTACTTGAATCCTTGAACCGGACCAGATTTCCAGTCTAGCCCTGGACCTTGGAGACAGATGGGCAAAACTGGAAAGTTACACCTGACCCCTAGACTCGATTATGACACTTCACTAGGTGCTGGATCAGGCTGCCTTTGATATGCCAATCAGTGAGATCCTTAGTGGGGATCAAAACCTGGGTATGTTGGGGCAGTTTGAGAATTCATCTGAGTGGGTGGTCATAGTGACAGAATCAGCCACTTTGTCGGACAAAGGGTAATGATCGGGAATGCACTCTCTCTGATGGAAACCAAACTGCCGGCAGTTGATTTCAATCGTTGGAATTTTGTTTTGCAAAATTAATATATTTACATATATATGTACGGTTTCAAAATGTTTGCAAATGGTTTTAATTCCCGGGATCCATGTGAGAGGAGAGTGCGGCACTGTTCCTTGCAGCCGAGGGAGAGGTCCTCTCTTGTCGGGCAGTGCTTGATCATTAAGGGCTGAGAGGTTAAGTGTAAGACCATTTAGGATAATACCTGAAGGGCTAATCTTGCACCTGCCCACAGTCCCTGGGTTTTTATAAGATGGCTTGGCCCAGGGACCACTTAATGTAAGTGTTGGGCCCATAGGGTTCATACGATGGACTCAAGGGGTTCATTGAGATTTTCAGTGAATTTGGCTGGGCCTTGTATTAAAGGCTGGGCCGAACCCATGTGGCTGGTGTGTAGATCAATGCTTGGGTCCCACGCCATACAAAGAAGCCCAACTGGGCAGCAGATTGGAAACTAATTAAACACTGAATACTTAATGGGCCAAAAGCCCATTTCGAAGTGGGCTGATATGATCACCCATCAATGGGGCGAATTTGAGATTGAAGTTAGCAAAAAGGATTGGGCTCTTAGCCTTATCCACTCTTAGAGACCAAATTCAAATCAGATTTGAATCTGGTAACCTCCTGATAAGATCAGGAGAAAGCTAACTCTATCTGGGAAAGGGATTAAGATTATCCCCTATCCAAATACTGTTTTGGATTGGGATAACTCCTAATTAGGAGATTTCTTAATCAAGAAGAAAAGAGAGGAGATTTTCGAATGAACCATGGAGAGGGAAATCAGATTTCGATCAAAGAGGTTCTGGTAAGCAAGAAAGGTTCCTGCGAATTGAGATTAGATCTCATTCTCTCCAGAAAAGAAAACAGTTCAGCCTTTTCGTTTCTGGAAATCTCCTCCTGCCGCCGCCATCTGCATTGTTGCAAGATTTGATCTTTGCAGAAAAGAAAGTCAAGAAACCAGTTCTTGACATCAGTCTTGCAAGAAAGACTGAAAGAATTCAGTGTTTAGTACATCCAGGGGATTCTTGTGAAGGATCCAGTGTGTAGGACGCACCCTGCTGGTTCTGTTCCATCCACAGTTGTGTCATCTTCAGCAGGGACAGATCTTGGAGCATTCTTTGGGCGTGAACACCAACTTTGGGAGATACCGCTTCTCCGGATCAGGTATAATCCTCCCATTTTTCTTTTGGTACAGATCTGGTTTGATTAGGGTTCAAGTAGATCCTTGAATATTGTATTCTAAATTCAGGGAATATGATTCCCAGTTGGGAGAAGGTAGGAAATTTTTTGAAATTCGCCCCACCCATTCCGCAACCTTTATGGCGTCCATTAGATGGATCCTACCATTCTTTCAGTGGTATCAGAGCCACAGGTTCGAATCTTGAACCAAAAGAAAATCAGATCTGACCCTGCGCAGATGGATAGAAGGTGTTCTTTCAAGATTTGCGCAGATTGTTTTCTTTTTTTTCTTCAAGAAACTGTTTCTTGTTAAGGGCGATTGATCTGAAATTAATTTCTATTAAATCCAAAATTTATTTGGAATTGTTCTTTATTTATTTTGATTTAATGGACTGTTCAAACCTGGAGATCGCAGTGCAGTTTTAGCGCAGATGGTCTGCGCACCCTTTTTCTTTTCTATTTATTTATTTCACTCAATTCGGTCTGTAAATAATTTTTTTTTTATTTTTTAGACTGAATGTATAGGATTTGATCAAGAATGTAATTAATAGAAATAGGATTTCTGTTATTTTTCTTGATTAAAGAAGATGGAAGAAGATGGCGGCGCTGGAGATTTGCAGATGGAGAAATCGTTTTCTGCGATTTGCAGTTTATGAAACTGCAACCCTTGTCATTAACCTCTGTTTTGTAGGTGGTGCGAACAGTCCATAATTGTTTTGTGTTTGCTAGAAATCAAAACTATTAATTTCAGATCATTCAATAATTAATTCTTGAATTGAAAATCAGTTTTGGACCATTTCGGACTAGATTGGACCAAAACTGTTTGGACTGAATCTGGGTTTCGAAAGGGGCTGTTCTCAGTCCAATTGTCTCACACTTTTGTTCCAAATCTGATGTTCAATTACAGGGATTAATTCGGCCCACCTGTAAAGCCCAGTTTTAAAGGGTTAAAACTGCAAAAGCCCATTATTGTGAGATAAGCTGTATGGGCCGAACTGCTATCTGCGATTCAGCCCATACACCTAGTGAACATTAATCGTTAATGACTTGGTTTTTAAATGGGCCGTTGAATGGGCTTTACAGCAATTAATTGATTGGATCAATTCCTCCTTTACATGTGATGTTTGGATGTTTGATGTGCTGCGACCATGGGCCATAAGTAGTTGGCCCGTGATGACTCGTTAGTGGCTCTTGCGCACACCATGGCTGAATGCACATCATTGCCATGGTGTCCCTGAAAGTCATTGGATGACCCCCCTCTTTACCTGGTGGGCCCCACAACCCTGAAAAAGGGATGCGTACGGAACCCCTAGCCGATTAAGGCCCACCAGAAATCTGACTTTATGAAAGTCAGTGGGAGCCACTTTGGTTTGACCTAAATTAGAACTAGGCCGTGATTTTGTTCCCTCCAGCAAATATGAATGCAAGTGATAGGGAGATCCATATGATGGACTCTCTAAAGGCCTTCCGTCATTAGCACAATGATGGGTCCATCAGTAATGAGGAAACGCACCATAAAATTGGGCTATCCATTTGCTGTTGGATCTGTTAGAGTGTTTCATAAGATGATAGGGGCGTCATAGACCGATGTGGGAGGGGCTTCACCAGAAAATGGGAACTCTCTCACGGTACCTTGACGTAACCTGAATATGATGGGTGTGCACTCACTGACAGAAGGGTTTACCTGAAAACGGCTCTGAACCTTGTCTGACAGAGGCCAAAGGGAAACTCATTTGATGAGTGGATATGATCCGTCACAGAAAGGTGGTGGGGTTATGCAGCTGAAACAGTTGGCTTCACGCACCCCATGTGATTTCCCACATTTCCAGAGACATTTCGTCGTCTCCGTCACTGAGATAGGAGGGAAATCTCAGAGATGAACAAATGGGAATGGAACATAGATTAAAAGCCATATCTATGTAGGTAAACATGAATCAAACTAAGGTTGTGGACTAATGATTTTGCTGTTTTATCAGAAAATGGCAAACGGTCAATTTGCAAAGCTTCTAGACGATAACAAGCTTAAGGGCCCAAACTATGCCGACTGGTACAGAAATCTTATGCTGGTCCTAACTTCTGAAAAGTTAGACAAGGTAGTGAAAAATCCTGCCCCGGAACGTCCGGGTGATAGGGTTTCTGAGGCCCGTAGGAGGGACTACCAAGATTGGGAGGATAAGAACTCCCTAGCCCGCTGCTTTGTCATTGCCTCATTAGACAACTCAATACAGAGGCAGTTCGATCAGATCGAACTTGCCAAGGACATATTGGACAGTCTAAGGACAATGTATGAGGAGCAGAACCGTTCTACTCGACAGAAGGTCCTGAAATTGTTCATGACCGCGCAGATGACCAAAGGGCAGAAAGTTCATGACCATTGTCTTCGTATGATGGGATACATCAACGAACTTGAAGCTCTTGGATCCGGGCTAGATCTTGGCACGCAAGTGGATGCCATCCTAAATTCTTTGCCCTCTTCCTTCAATGCGTTCACTATGAACTACAATATGAATAAGCTGAATGTCAGCGTCCAGGAACTCAGCAATATGTTGCAGAGGGCCGAGGATTTACTCAAGAAGGATGAGCCTGTGGTTATGCTTGCTGAAGCTAACAAATCGGGCAAGAGAAAGAGAAAGGCAAAGAAGCCCCAGAAGAAGACTACCAAACCCAAAAAGCAGAAGAAGAACAAGGCATCTGATGTCTGTCACTTCTGCAAGCAGACCGGCCACTGGAAGAGGAACTGTCCTACCTACCTGGAATCTAAGAAAGGTAATATCGAAACTTGTGTCATAGAAACTAATATGTTAGTTACTTCTGTGTCCTGGTGTGTTGACTCCGGGGCTTCAACTCATGCGTGTAACTCACTGCAGGGGTTCAAAGTTAGCAGAAGGCTGAGTGAAGGTGAAGTGACACTGTTCTTGGGAACAACTGCAAGTGTTGCAGCTGCGGCAATAGGAACCGTAGAATTAGTTTTTAAAGAAGGAGTCCTTGTACTTAAAGATTGTCTTTATGTACAGAACTTGAGAAGGAATTTAATTTCTGTTTCAAAATTGTGTGCTGATGGATATACTGTTTACTTTAGTAATATGATTACTGTTAAACGGAATAATAAATTCATCGCATGCGGGGAGCTAGAGAACGGTCTCTATGTTCTGCATCCTTCTTTGGAAACTAACTTAACCGAAACTACGTCGGTCGAAAATCCCAAGAAAAGGACTCGTGATACAGTAAATCTCACGTGCCTCTGGCATTACCGACTTGGCCACATCGGTGTCGACCGAATCACAAGACTGGTAAAGGATGGTCCTTTAGATTTTCTAACCGTAGAAAATCTTCCCACTTGTGAACCTTGCCTCCAAGGTAAGATGACTAAGCGGCCATTTGACGGTAAGCCTGAAAGATGTGCAGGCACACTTGACCTAATACATACTGATGTATGTGGTCCCCTGAGTGTTAGGACACGGAATCAACACGTGTACTTCATCACCTTTACAGATGATTTTTCACGATATGGTTACGTGTACCTAATGAGACATAAGTCTGAATCATTTGAAAAGTTCAAAGAGTTCAGACAGGAAGTCGAGAAACAGTTAGGGAGAGAAATTAAGGCCCTTCGATCAGATCGAGGTGGCGAGTATCTCTCTGACGAATTCAGGGACTACTTAAAGGCCAATGGGATAGTGTCACAAGTAGCTCCTCCTGCTACACCTCAACTCAACGGTGTTTCAGAGAGGAGAAATAGGACCTTATTAGACATGGTCCGGTCACTTCTCGTACGCTCAGAATTACCCACATCCTTTTGGGGATACGCATTACAGACTGCTATCTACGTGCTGAATAGGGTTCCAACCAAATCAGTTCCGAAAACTCCATATGAGCTTTGGACCGGAAGGAAGCCAAGTGTGAGACACTTGAAGATTTGGGGTTGTCCTGCACACGTTAAAAGAACAAGTGCGGACAAGTTGGAATCTAAAACCAGCCGTTGCCTGTTTATAGGCTACCCAAAGGATTCGGTGGGTTATCTATTCTATGACCCAAGTGAGCAGAAAGTGTTCTGCAGTCGAAACGCCCGATTCTTAGAATCCGATTACATCCTGGACACCCATCGTCAGGAAATAGTTCTTGATGAGGAGAGCTCAGGAGCAGTGGGAGATGACCCACAAGTTCCAGGTAATGACCAACCTAGAAGGTCCACCCGGGTATCCAGACCACCAGTCCGATATGGTTATGACCAGGATAGTTACCTGGTGGAAGCCTTGACTAGTGAAGAGGATCCCGTGTCTTACGCGGAAGCTATGTTAGACATAGACTCCCAGAAGTGGGTGGAGGCCATGAGAGCCGAGATGGACTCAATGGAGACCAATGGAGTCTGGACTCTAGTGGATCCGCCCTCCGGGGTAAAAGCAATTGGTTGCAAATGGATCTACAAGAGGAAGAAGGGCCCCGATGGCAGGATTGAGACCTTTAAAGCTCGTTTGGTGGCGAAAGGGTATACTCAGAAAGAAGGCATCGACTATGAGGAAACCTTTTCACCGGTGGCCATGCTTAAATCCATTAGGATCCTGCTAGCTGTAGCAGCGTACCATGATTACGAGATTTGGCAAATGGATGTCAAAACTGCGTTCCTGAATGGAGATCTTAGTGAAGATATCTACATGCAGCAGCCGCAAGGCTTCATTGCTGCTGGTCAGGAACACATGGTATGTAAACTTAATAGATCCATATATGGACTTAAGCAGGCTTCTAGGAGTTGGAACATCCGTTTTGATTCTGCAGTCAAAACGTTTGACTTTGAGCAGAATCCGGATGAGCCCTGTGTTTACAGGAAATCCAGTGGGGATAAGATCACCTTTTTAGTTTTGTATGTGGACGATATCCTACTCATTGGGAATGATGTAGGAATGTTGACTTCGGTCAAGGTATGGCTATCACAGCAGTTCTCCATGAAAGATCTTGGAGAAGCTTCATACATACTGGGTCTTCGACTCTATAGAGATAGATCAAAGCGGATAATTGGATTATCCCAGGCTGCTTACATTGACAAAATTGTCAAAAGATACAGCATGGAAAACTCCAAGAAAGGAAACGTTCCTTTCAGGCACGGAGTCACTCTCTCCAAGAAGATGTCTCCCAAGACTTCTGAGGAGATTGAGAGCATGAGAGACGTTCCCTATGCCTCAGCTGTGGGGAGCATCATGTATGCCATGTTGTGCACTCGCCCGGACATAGCTCAGGCGGTGAGTGTGGTAAGCAGATTCCAGGCAAACCCAGGACAGGAGCATTGGACTGCTGTGAAGAACATACTCAAATACCTTCGAAGGACGAAAGAGTTTTGTCTGGTATTCGATGGTAGTTCACTGCAAGTTCTAGGGTATACCGATGCCGATTTCCAGTCGGATCCAGATGATAGAAAGTCTACATCTGGGTATGTTTTCACGATAGGATCGTGTGCTGTTTGCTGGAAAAGCAGCAAACAGGGGTCCACTGCAGACTCCACAACCGAGGCCGAGTACATTGCCGCAAGTGAAGCTGCCAAGGAAGCCGTGTGGATGAAGAAATTCATACACGAATTGGGAACGATTCCATCCAGCACATCACCCATCCCGTTGTTGTGTGACAACAATGGAGCGATCGCCCAGGCTAAAGAGCCTCGGGCCCACTCGAAGTCAAAGCACATCGAGAGGAAGTACCATGTACTGCGGGAGATCGTTGGTAGAGGGGACGTCCTAATTCAAAAGGTAGCATCAGCGGATAATGTGGCAGACCCATTGACTAAGCCACTGACACAGAAGGTGTTTGAGAAACACGTGGAAAGTATGGGACTCCGGCTTGTACCAGATTGGACCTAAGTGCAAGTGGGAGCTGTTAGACAGTTTTGTATGCCCTTAGCTTCAATCATTTTGATGTACTTTTGTTATTTAGTGGAAATAAATAAAGTGCAGGTTTGATTCATGTTGTTTGGTTTAATTCTGTGTAAAACCCTAAAACTGGACATTTATAGAGACTCATGTTAGTTTTAAAAGTTCACAGCCGTTGGATAAGTCTGGGGAGATTTATCCTGCCAAGGCTGATACTGGTGTGCCACCAAGTGTTGGGATGGCCTGTCTCAGCCATCAGGGTAAGACCCGAGGCACATACAGCATGGGATTACTTGAATCCTTGAACCGGACCAGATTTCCAGTCTAGCCCTGGACCTTGGAGACAGATGGGCAAAACTGGAAAGTTACACCTGACCCCTAGACTCGATTATGACACTTCACTAGGTGCTGGATCAGGCTGCCTTTGATATGCCAATCAATGAGATCCTTAGTGGGGATCAAAACCTGGGTATGTTGGGGCAGTTTGAGAATTCATCTGAGTGGGTGGTCATAGTGACAGAATCAGCCACTTTGTCGGACAAAGGGTAATGATCGGGAATGCACTCTCTCTGATGGAAACCAAACTGCCGGCAGTTGATTTCAATCGTTGGAATTTTGTTTTGCAAAATTAATATATTTACATATATATGTACGGTTTCAAAATGTTTGCAAATGGTTTTAATTCCCGGGATCCATGTGAGAGGAGAGTGCGGCACTGTTCCTTGCAGCCGAGGGAGAGGTCCTCTCTTGTCGGGCAGTGCTTGATCATTAAGGGCTGAGAGGTTAAGTGTAAGACCATTTAGGATAATACCTGATGGGCTAATCTTGCACCTGCCCACAGTCCCTGGGTTTTTATAAGATGGCTTGGCCCAGGGACCACTTAATGTAAGTGTTGGGCCCATAGGGTTCATACGATGGACTCAAGGGGTTCATTGAGATTTTCAGTGAATTTGGCTGGGCCTTGTATTAAAGGCTGGGCCGAACCCATGTGGCTGGTGTGTAGATCAATGCTTGGGTCCCACGCCATACAAAGAAGCCCAACTGGGCAGCAGATTGGAAACTAATTAAACACTGAATACTTAATGGGCCAAAAGCCCATTTCGAAGTGGGCTGATATGATCACCCATCAATGGGGCGAATTTGAGATTGAAGTTAGCAAAAAGGATTGGGCTCTTAGCCTTATCCACTCTTAGAGACCAAATTCAAATCAGATTTGAATCTGGTAACCTCCTGATAAGATCAGGAGAAAGCTAACTCTATCTGGGAAAGGGATTAAGATTATCCCCTATCCAAATACTGTTTTGGATTGGGATAACTCCTAATTAGGAGATTTCTTAATCAAGAAGAAAAGAGAGGAGATTTTCGAATGAACCATGGAGAGGGAAATCAGATTTCGATCAAAGAGGTTCTGGTAAGCAAGAAAGGTTCCTGCGAATTGAGATTAGATCTCATTCTCTCCAGAAAAGAAAACAGTTCAGCCTTTTCGTTTCTGGAAATCTCCTCCTGCCGCCGCCATCTGCATTGTTGCAAGATTTGATCTTTGCAGAAAAGAAAGTCAAGAAACCAGTTCTTGACATCAGTCTTGCAAGAAAGACTGAAAGAATTCAGTGTTTAGTACATCCAGGGGATTCTTGTGAAGGATCCAGTGTGTAGGACGCACCCTGCTGGTTCTGTTCCATCCACAGCTGTGTCATCTTCAGCAGGGACAGATCTTGGAGCATTCTTTGGGCGTGAACACCAACTTTGGGAGATACTGCTTCTCCGGATCAGGTATAATCCTCCCATTTATCTTTTGGTACAGATCTGGTTTGATTAGGGTTCAAGTAGATCCTTGAATATTGTATTCTAAATTCAGGGAATATGATTCCCAGTTGGGAGAAGGTAGGAAATTTTTTGAAATTCGCCCCACCCATTCCGCAACCTTTATGGCGTCCATTAGATGGATCCTACCATTCTTTCACTTATAAAGTGATGTCATATAATGGACACTGATATTTTGTTATTTTTGTTCATGACTTTTCAAGAATGACGTGGCTCTATTTAATGAAAGAAAGAAGTGAATTATTTGTCATCTTCCAGAAATTTTATGCTGAGATCCGCAATCAATTTGGCGTTCACATCAAAATTTTCCATTCTGATAATGGCCGTGAATACTTAGAAATCTTTTCAAGAATACTTGGACCAACATGGCATTATACACCAAACTTCATGTACCTACACCCCACAACAAAATGGGGTGGCTGAGAGAAAGAACCAACATCTAGTAGAAACGGCACGCTCACTCATGCACCACATGAATGTTCCCAAACCCTTTTGGAGTGATGCAATGCTCACCTTTCTTAATTAATCGGATGCCCACGTCTATTCTTGATGGTCGTTCTCCTTTTAGTGTCTTATTCCCCAACATGTCTCCGTTTCCGCTTCCTCCTCGGGTATTTGGGTGTGTCTGCTTCGTCCATAATCCGGGTCCCGGGACTGACAAGTTAGATGCACAATCCCTTAAGTGTATCTTCCTTGGCTATTCCCGGACTCAGAAAGGGTACAAGTGTTACCATCCCAATTCTCGTCGTTCCTTGGCTATTCCAGTCGTGCCTACGTCTTTGCCTCCGGTGCCACCATCCGTTGACCGTCCACCTATCCGTCACGTGTATACACATCACCCACGTGTACCGGCTGCGCCTCCTCTGGCTTCATCACCGTCGACAGATCCGGCTCCAGATCCGACACCAGCCTTTGACTTTGATCTCCCTATTGCCTTATGGAAAGGTAAACGCACCTGCACCCATCACCCTATTTCCAATTTTGTTTCCCTTACCTCTCCGCCTCTCATCGCCAGTTCATCTCCTTGTTATCCTCAGTGGTTGTTCCTAAGGATGTCCAGGAAGCCCTTACCTCTCCATTGTGGTGTCGTGCTATGGAAGAAGAGCTCTCTACCCTCCATCATAATCACACTTGGGACCTCACCGCTCTTCCTCTTGGGAAGCAGGTTGTCGGTTGTAAGTGGGTGTATACCGTTAAGTACTTGCCAAATGGTCGTGTTGAGTGCCTGAAGGCGCGGCTGGTTGCAAAAGGGTACTCCCAAACCTATGGCATTGACTACACAGAGACATTCTCCCTGGTTTCTAAGATAGGGTCAGTTCGTGTTGTCATCTCCCTGGCAATTATGTATGATTGGCCTCTACATCAACTAAATATCAAAAATGCCTTTTTGCATGGTGATTTGCTCGAGGAGGTCTACATGGAGCAACCACCAGGGTTTGTTGCTCAGGGGGAGGATGGTAAGGTATGCAGACTTAAGAAGGCTATATATGGACTTAAACAGTCCCCTCGAGCATGGTTTGGTAGGTTCAGTGAGGTGGTCAAGAAGTTTGGTATGAAACAGTGCCAAGTTGATCATTCTGTCTTCAATCATGACTCTCCGGCAGGAAAAATACTACTGGTAGTGTATGTAGATGATATCGTTGTGACTGGGAATGATAAAATGGGCATTGACAGATTGAAGGCATTCCTACAAAAACACTTTCAGACAAAGGACCTTGGCAAATTGAAATACTTTTTGGGCAAAGAGGTAGCAAGATCTAAGAATGGCATTAATTTGTGTCAGAGGAAATATGTGCTTGATTTACTGGAAGAAGCAGGTTTGTTGGGTACTAAACCGACTGAGACACCTATGGAAACAAATACGAGGCTGAGCAGTGATATAGGTGAAGTATTTGAAGACCCTGGCAGATACCGACGTCTTGTAGGCAAACTAAACTACCTAACCATTACTCGGCCAGATATTTCATTTGCGATTAGTGTGGTGAGTCAGTTCATGCAGAAACCTTTGGTCCCACATTGGAATGCAATGCTAAGGATTGTGAGGTACTTGAAAGGAGCTCCTGGCTGTGGGTTACTGTACAAAAGTGGCGGAAAACTGGAAGTAGAAGGATACACCGATGTTGATTGGGCAGGTTCCATGTCTGATAGACGGTCTACCACAGGCTATTGCACCTTCCTGGGGGTTAACCTGGTAACGTGGAAAAGTAAGAAGCAAACAGTTGTGGCAAGAAGCAGTGCAGAAGCAGAATATAGGGCCATGGCACATACTACTAGTGAATTAGTGTGGCTAAGGAACCTTCTACAGGAGATACGATATGACATCGGTACTCCAATGAAGCTCTATTGTGACAATCAGGCAACGGTTCATATCTCTTCCAATCCGGTGTTTCATGAAAGAACCAAGCACATCAAAGTTGACTGTCATTTTGTGAGAAAGAAGGTGCTGAATGGAGTGATAGAGACTGCATACGTTAATACAGGAAATCAGTGGGCAGACTTGTTTACAAAAGGTTTGAGTCGGGGGAGAGTGTACTACATATGTAACAAGCTGGGATTATATGATATATACTCACCAGCTTGAGGGGGAGTGTTAGTGAAGGGGTATTTCGGTCTTTGTACCTGTTGAGAGTGCTGATGTGTACTATTATGTTAGTTCAAGTGCCTTTTACTTAAATAAGGGCACTTATGTCTTTTCCAATCACATTAATAATATAATAACAGGTCTGGCCAAAACTAGGGTCAACTTTTTCCTATTTTCGAACCAGACCTTTTCTCTTCTCCTTCCTCTTTCTTCCTTCTTCTTTCCTCTCTTCCTTCTTGTTGTTTACTTTACAACTAACAAACAAAACAGACTTCTAGGGCAGGCCGAATTTTAACAAACTTTTCTCTAGTCTTTGACATGTTAGAGTCACATTTCTTAAGTTCTTATTTCTTGAATTGTTTTCTTGTATTATTAGGGAAGTTTTTGATGGCAAAGCATCCTCCTCTTACATGTTGCCCATTGTTTGGACTTGATATTGGAAGACATTGGGAGGTTGCCTACTGTGAAGAGAACAGTTGAAAGGGAAATTGCACTTACAGGGTATATCTATAACCACCAAAGTTTATTGAACCTGATAAGTAAGTTCACAAATCAGAGAGAATTGATTAGGCCATTAGGCCAGCCAAAACCCATTTTTCTACTTCCTTTCACACATTGTAGAGTATATACAAACAAAAGAAGAATTTGAGAGATTTGTCCAACTCAAAGGAATGGAACGATAGCAAATGGATAAAAGAAGCAAAAGGGAAAAGAATAGGGGAGACAGTCATGATGCCCACACTTTGGAATGATGTCATCTTTACTCTTAAAGTAGGGGTGTAAACGGTATTCGAAAATCCGATTTCGGATTCGAGATTCGGTATAATCGAATCGAATTCGGATAATTCAAATATCTAATCGGTCGAATTCGGATATGACCTGATTCAATTTGATAAATATTCGAATTCGACCGATTATTTATTTCTTATATATAATATATAAAATTTTTAAATATTTTATATAATTATATAATAATTAAATTGTATAAATAATTTACATATTTATAAACTTTATATAAATAAAACATTTATTTTATATATTTATTAATTACCTAAAATAATTAATTAGCCAAATTCAAATCGAATTGAATATTCGAATATTTAATCATATTCGAATTCTAATATTAATTTTCAGTATTTGTCGGATATCGAATTTTCTAATTGGATTCGAATTCGGATATTGCCTGATCCGATTCGAATTCAATCCGTTTACACCCCTATCTTAAAGTGTGTGGCCCTCTTGTTCGTGTATTAAGGTTGGTGGATCGTGAAAACAAGCCTACCATGGGTTATACTTATGAGGCTATGGACCGAGCAAAAGAGGCCATTGACAAGGCATTTGGTGGAAGGAAAGAAAAATATGAAGACATTTTTGAAATTATTGATAAGAGGTGGGAATGCCAACTTTACTAACCATTGCATGCAGCTGGTTATTTTTTGAACCCCCAATTTTATTATGATGATCAAGATAGAATTGAAACAGATGAAGAGGTTATGACGGGGCTTTTTAAAGTAATTGATATGCTTGAGAAGGATGCAAAAGGCATTTTTGGTTTTGATATGGCTATTTCCTAGAGGAAGATTAAAGCACCAAGTAAATAACATTGATTTAATAATTAATATAATATTTGATTCTCTTATTATTTTTACTTAGTCTAATCACTAATTCAGTTAATATTTATACTTTTTTAGCTGATTGGTGGACCATATTTGGTGCTTCTACCCCAAACCTACAAAAGATTGCAATGGAAGATCTAAGTTTGACATGTAGTGCATCGGGATGTGAGTGAAATTGGAGCATATTTGAGCATGTATGCCAAACTAATACACTAGAATATTTCCACTTTTTTGGATAAACTATCTTAAATTTACACATTCAATTTTTTTGAATTAACAGATTCATACTAAGAAAAGAAATTGGTTGGATTAGAAGTGATTGAATGACTTGGTATTTGTTAAGTTCAACCAGATGCTTAAAGAAAGTTTTGACTCACGTAGCACCGATGACCCCATTTCATTAAAAGATATAGATGAGAATAATAAATGGTTAATGGGAGAGGTAGGGCTTGATGAGGATGGTGCAGAAGCTGATTTGGTATTTAATGATGATACACTAACATGGGGAGATGTTGCTCGTGCTTCTGGAATTGAAGAACCACTAAAGTATACAAGGTCTAGAGCTTCAACTTCACAAGCAAGAGCAACAAAATCTAGTGGAAAAAGACCAAGACAACTTCAATTGTAGAAAACTGTCTATGACTCATTTTTTGGGTAGAAAACTGTCTATGACTCTATGTCTATAATCTCTCTGTCTTTTTTTGAAAGAAAATTGCCTATAATAGTATGACATGACTCTAACTCTATGTGATTGTTCATTGTATTTCATTAATTCTCTGTCTTTTTTTTGAATTATTAATAAGTTGTTTGTTAATCATTTAATTTAATTTGAAGTTTAGGAATATGTTTTTTAATTATACCCTTCAATTTTTTCTTTTTTTTTTTATTTTTCAAAAAATTGTGTGCCTTGCCTAAAAGGCACGTGCCTCACCTTGCGCATTGCACCTCAAGCGCAAAATGGCCCTTATGTCTTTGTGCTTTTTGCTTTAAAACACTGCATCAAACATGCTTGAGAACTTGCACCAATTTCTACACCGGCTCAGGCTTTATCTCCTGCTCCTCCACCAACATCAAAACCATTAGTAGATCCTCCACTGTTAGGTCTTGATCTTCCAATTGTTGTACATAAGGGTAAACATACTTGTACTGACCATCCCATCTCTTGTTATTGTTCTCATTTGTTTATCTATTGCCCATAAAAAATTTGTCTCTTCTATCTTCTGTATGACTCTAGGTCTGTTTAGGAAGCTCTTGCCTCACCTGATTGGAAGAAAGCAATGGATGACGAATTTCAAGCTCTCTAGTCTAACCACACATGGGACCTTACCTTCTTACCCCCTGGGAAACAAGCAATTGGCTATAGGTTGGTGTATATGATCAAACACAGACAAGATGGTAACATCGAGAGGCTCAAAGGCAGGCTGGTAGCAAAAGGCTATACACATGAAGTTGATTACTCTGAAACCTCTCAGGTGGCTAAGTTGTCATCTGTAGGGGTTATTATTTCTCTTGTTGTCCACTTTGACTGGTCCTTGTACCAAATTGATGTAAAAAATGCTTTCCTTAATGGTGATCTTCAAGAGGTGGCATACATGGAGCAACCTCTTGGGTATGTTGCTTAGGGGACATCATGGACTCAAGCAGTCACCGCGGGCCTGGTTTGATAAGTGCAGCAGTGTTGTATAGGAGTCTGGTCTCAAAGCAATGTGGAGTTGATTATTCAGTCTTCAACAGGGACATCACATCTGGGAAGATCATTTTGGGAGTGTATGTTAATGATTTGAAACAAATTTTGCAACAACACTTTCAAACCAAGGATTTAGGATCCTCGAAGTATTTCCTAGGTATTGAAGTAACCCAATCAAAGTGAGGAGTCTCCTTGCCACAATGCAAGTATGTCTTGGATTTGTTGGATGAGACCGGTCTACTAGGGGGTAAATCGGTTGAAACTTGAAACCCCTATGGATCCTAATGTGAACATGACTGATAGTCAGGGGGAGCCATTCAATGATCTTAGCAGGTATAGGAGATTAGTTGGCAAACTGATTTATCTCACCATCATCCATTCTGAAGCTAAGTATAGAGCAATGGCCCAAACAACCTGTGAGTTGATATGGTTGAAACATCTACTTCAAGAGAGGTATTTTTATAGGGAATCCTATTAAGTTGTTTGTGATAATCATTCCGCTACTCATATTGCTTCCAACCCGGTTTTCGAAGCCGCTACTCATATGGTTGAAACATCTCCTTCAATCTATGGAGTATTTCTTATCACCACATCATTCACCATCCCAGTAATGAGGTTCTTCCTCTTCCCACTAACCAGAGAATTCAGTAGAATAAACATTTCTACTGTAAACATGTGAAAGGATTAGAAGGAGAATGGTCAAATAGGCAATTCAATAGAACTAAGTGCGATAGTAAGAAGATAAAGGATAAATCCGTAGTCTCTACTCTCTAGATATTATTTGCTTGGGTGGGTCTTCTTATATAAAAGAGTTAGTTATCAAGATCGAGTAGTGCGTTTATTCATTTTTTCCTTTTCCTTTTTGAGGCGGAGCATGGAATTCTCATGGCAATTGATATGGTTTCTAGTGTAGGGCTTGGCAAAATACATACATATGTACATGCACGTGTATGTATGCATGCATAAACCAAAAAAAGAAAAAAAAAGAGAAAAAAAAAGGAAAAAGAAGGGTATACAAACAATAGACTGGGCATAGAACTTTTTATCATAAATTCATTAAGTATTGAAATAAATGTAAGTTTGCTACAACATGTTGGAGCACTCCGACTATACCCAGACTGGGCAAGAACCTTTGAAACTAAGAAATATATTACTAGCATATAACATGCAATTTCAATTCTATTTCAAACATCTTCTAGGTGTAACGATGGAATTGTAAATTTTAACAAGGCACTTGTAACCATAGAATAAAACTCATAAAATATCACATTGTATAATCTAATATAATGCTTATTATGATAAAGAAAACTACACCTCATCCTATACTCATCAAATTCTGATTAGTCTGTAGCAATGCAATTTTTATTATTATTTTTGCTGGGTAACAAGGTAATATCTACAGAAGTAGTTTAACATTAACAAGATAATTCCTATAGTACCCCTGCCAATAATAAAGAAAATAAATATATATCCCATATCTAACTCAGAATAAACAGCACATAAATAAGAAACAAGGGAACTACTCTTCTCAAAACTCCACATCAAGCTGGAGTGTATATGTAACTTGGACCCAAATTGCTACTGATGAAGTCAACCCAAGGCCGATGTAATGTCTTTGTAAGCAAGTTCGCTTTTTAGATTTTTTGACCAATTTTTCCAATTTTCAAAACTTCACCATTTTGTGATTTGTTCTAAAGCATGGTTGGGATTGTTTCTACACTCCCAACCTGCAAAACCAAGGAAAAAACGTAAAGTCATTCAATTTTATCTTTATTGTAGAAAATCGTTCAATGTTGAGTTGATGTTGTATTTTGGGGTTTCAATTGCAAAAAGATGTATATTTGTAGTTAGTTTTGTGATCTTTATTAGATTTATGCACTTTATCCAAAAAAGAAAAATAAAAATTCAAAAATTACATAAACAATTTATTCTATAAATCTTGAATGAATTCTATTAATGATTTATCAAATATCGAATCCACTGATTAATCAACAATTCATGTAAAAAAATGATACTTTTTCTTAATTTTTGGTATTTATAAATAAAAATAATAAAAATAGAATTATGTCAATATATTAATTGAAATTTCTGAGTTACACAAGTATATGCATCTTAGGAATTATAAGGACCAAAACAAAGGCTCAACCCTTTTGTTTTGTATTCTTCCTTTCCTATCTTATACAAGGACTATGGTAATTATTAGTTAAAGATTACACCTTATTACTATGAAACCTAGGGAACTATCCTAGGATTTATACTTTTTCTTATTTTAAATAACTCACTGCCAAGGTGACTAGGTGACAAGGCGGTCCCCTATAGAAAAGAATTTTCTTTTCATTTTCCTCATCTACCTAATTACAAGCTTATGTAGATGTAAACTGAGCAGGGTATCTTGAGTCAACTACATATTGGTGAATCTTTCTTGGTGAGTCTAGTAGAAACCACTATCTGCTGATTTGGTCAAGCTTCTTGTGAAAGGAAGAGGAGAAAGTTGTAGATTTCAGCAATAGAAAGACAAAAGGGAAGGAATGAGAAGAAGGTCAACTAGGATTGTGTATCATACCCTGGCCGCCAGCCCCTCATTCCATTTATGTTTAACTTAAATATGAGATATTACAAAGATGCCCTAAGTAGGGCGGCAACTCAAACTAAATAGTTACAACCCTTTTAAAAATAAAAACTAATGGGCCCAAGGCCCAACAACTCCTTAATTTAAAAGAAAATAAACTAAACACAAATCTGCCCACTCAACAACACAAATCGGTGGCCCCACTCAACACTCCCCCCCTCAAGTTGGGAGTAGATGTCACACATTCCCAACTTGCGTAGATCATGCTCCAGCTTATTCTTTGCAACGCCTTTTGTGAGAACATTAGCAAGTTGCAGATCAGAAGAAATGTATGGAAGACAAACTTCTCTAGAAGTTACCTTTTCTCTGATAAAATGTCTATCTACTTCAATGTGCTTAGTTCGGTCATGCTGGACTGGATTATGGGCAATATTAATTGCGGCCTGGTTATCGCAGTATAGCATCATAGGTTCTTCTGCCTGTACACCGATTTCTTCTAACAGAGAATGGATCCAGAGAAGTTTTGAAACTCCATGTGCCATGGCCCTATATTCGGATTCTGCACTTGATCTTGCCACAACTGTTTGTTTTCTACTCTTCCATGAGACTAGGTTACCCCCAACTAGGGTGCACACTCCTGAAGTTGATCTTTTTTCATCAAGGCATCCTACCCAATCCGCATCTGTATAAGCCTCTAGCTTCAACTGTCCATGATCAGTAAACAATATGCCTCTGCTTGGATTTCCCTTCAAATAAGCAAAGATCCTGTCAACTGCCTTCCATTTATGTTCTCGTGGAGCATGCATGTATTGACTCACTACACTTACTGCATAGGAGATGTCTGGTCTTGTCATACACAAGTATAGTAGCCGACCCACAAGTCTTTGGTATATCCCAAGGTCCTTTACTGGTTCACCTTCTGATGCACTGATTCTATGGTTCTGATCAATGGGGGTGCTAGCTGCCTTTGTTCCAAGCTTCTCTGTCTCTTGGAGAAGGTCCAAGACATACTTCCTTTGAGAGATAAAAATTCCATGTTTCGATCTTGCAACTTCGATGCCTAATAAGTATCTCAGTTCTCCAAGATCCTTAATCTCAAATTCCTTATGCAGGTTCCTCTTCAGACTATCAATCTCACTCAGATCATTCTCAGTGACAACAATCTCATCCACATAAACAATTAGGATTGACACCAAAGATCCCCTGCGCTTCACAAACAAGGTGTGATCAGATTGAGTTTGAGTGTAGCCAAAAACAATCAGGGCCTTTCTGAATCTGTCAAACCATGCTCTGTGAGATTGTTTCGAGCCATATAGTGACTTCTTTACCTTGCATACCTTTCCCTTTTCAACATTATCATAAAAACCAGTTGGAAGATCCATATACATCTCTTCTTGCAGATCCTCATTCAGGAAAGCATTCTTCACATTCAGTTGAAACAAGGGCCAAGAGTATGAGGCAACAAGAGAAAGGAGTATCCGAACAGAGGTCATCTTTGCAACTGGCACAAATGTCTCTAGATAAACAATGCCATAGGTCTGTGTGTACCCTTTTGCAACAAGTCTTGCCTTGTACCTCTCTATACTTCCACCTGCCTTATACTTTACTGTGTAAACCCATCTGCATCCAACTGTCTCCTTGCCTTATGGTAGGTCCACAATCTCCCATGTCTGATTCTTAATCAAAGCCTCCATCTCTTCCTGCATAGCTGTCTTCCACTTGGGTTTGGAGAGAGACTCACTAACACCCTTGGGTATAGACACTGAATCAAGAGAAGAGAGAAAAGCACGGTAGAAAGGAGAAAGTCCACTATAGGATAAGTACTGTGAAATACAATGAGCAGTGCACTTTCTCTTCCCTTTTCTAAGAGCAATAGGGAGATCAAGGTTATCTGTAACAGTGTTAGTAGGACCAATGGGAACAGAAATAGTAGTGGGATCAAGAGGAATACCTGAATCCGTATCAGCCGAATCTGGAGTCTCCAAGGGATCGACAGGAAGTGGTGTGAGTTCTGCTGTAGTGGAATCAACCGCCTTATGAAGTCTTTGTCATGAGTAATGCTGTGAAACGGAACGCAAAGGAGGTGGCAAGGTAGGTGACATCGGGTGGTGGTCAAGCACAGGAGTAGACACAGGGACTGGAAATGGGAGAGGGATAGACTGCTGACTTACTTCCCCAAAACACTCCCCCCGAGAAGGATTCCTTGCGAAAAAGTACGTAGATTCAAAAAAGGTAATGTCCATAGTAACAAACCGGTTCCCAGAGACTGGACCATAGCAGCGGTACCCTTTCTAATTCTCTGCATATCCAAGGAAAACACATTTCTTTGCCTTGGGATCAAGCTTCGAACGGTAAGGACCAAGGATATGCGCAAAGCAGACACACCCAAACACCCTTAGAGGAATATGAAACATCTCCCCTTGAGGAAAAAGAAGGCTGAATGGAATGTTGAATCCAAGTATACGAGAAGGCACCCTGTTAATCAGATGTACTACCGTGAGAACAGCATCACCCCAAAAACGAACCGAAACTGTAGTTGTGATCATCATGCTTCTTGCCGTCTCAACAATGTGTCTGTTCTTCCTCTCTGCAACACCATTCTGTTGTGGACTGTAGAAGCAACTACTCTGATGGACAACACCATACTCCAAAAAATATGAGGCAAGATGTCTCTCAAAATATTCCCTAGCATTGTTAGATCTGAACATCCTTATTCTCGTTCCAAACTGTGTTAGTACTATCTGGTGGAATTGCCTCACCAAGGATGGTACTTCATCGCGAGATTTCATTAGGTAAATCCAGGAATATCGAGAGAAATCATCCACAAACAGGAGAAAATAGCGATAACCGCCCATAGAGGGAACATGATAAGGGCCCCACACATCTGAATGAATAACATCAAAAGGAGAAGAACATCTTTTATTATTAGGTTTAAAAGAGTATCTACAATGCTTTCCAAGTTCATAACCTTCACACTTCAAACTTGACAAACTCACAGACTCAAACAGTTTTGGAAACAAAGAACTCAAGGAAGAAAAAGACAAATGACCCAAACGATTATGCAAAAGTATAATCTGATCCACAGATTTTGACTCACTGTCCCTACAAACATGATGACTTTGGTGAAGAGGAAGAGCATCCAGGAGGTAGATTCCATTCACTTCATGACCACTCCCAATTGTCCTCTTTGAATCCTGATCCTGCAAAATACAACGTCCAGGAGAAAAAATTACTGAGCAGTTCAAATTCTTAGTCAAATTACTAACAGATAATAAATTGGTGCTCAATCTAGGCACATGGAGGACAAAGGGTCATGTGCTCTGGGATCCATCAATTGTGGAGACCCTATCTCTACCAGAACAGAGCTGGTAAGAGGAGAAAATAGTGGAGCAATGGGTCATGCGCTCTGAGGCTCCAGAGTCTATAATCCAAGGAGATCTCTCCTTACCTGAAGCAGAAACATAGTTTGCAGTGACATGTGAACTACCTGTGTGGGCAAAGGAGGTAGAGTGAGCTCCACCTATGCTACCTGTACTTTGTTGTCCGCTTGCGGCTGAACTGGAACTAACTATATCCCTCTGATTCAGAAGTAACCCAAACCTCTCAAGCTCGGCCCTTACTGTAGCAGCTACAACGGACTCCAAAGCAATTGTAGTAGGGGGGCCGGAGTGTCACCAGTAACTGCCATGTGCGCATTTCCTTTCTTATTCTTCAATCTGGTCAGCACAAGATGTGGGTGAAGCTTCCAACAAGTATCTCTTGTATGCTTAGGCTTCTTACAGTAGACACAGACCAAGTCCCTTTTGTCTTCCTTCTTGTTTTCATTGTCATTTTGTTTAGATTTCACAGCACTTACCATAGCGGATTGATCAGAAATGAGATTTTTCATCATTACATCCCTCATGCACTCCTCTCCTGACACAAAGGCATATGCTTGGGAGAGAGTGACATTGTCCCTGGAAAGAAGATGTTGTCGTGCAATGTCATACTCAGGGTTAAGGCCAGCAAGGAATTCGAACACCCTATACTTCTCTAAGTGTCTTTGATAGGTAGTTGCATCTTTGGTGGTTTCCCAAGCAAAAGTCTCTAGATGGTCGCTCCCCTGCCACAGGGTCTTAAGGACTGAAAAATAGGCTACAACAGATCTATCTCCCTGCCTTGTAACAATAATCTAATTTCTCAGTTGATAAGCCCTAGCAACATTCTCCCTTTGTGAATAGGTTTCTACAACCCCATCCCATATCTCCTTAGCAGTATTTGCCCATAAAAAATTTTTACTTATATGTGGCAACATGGAATTACAAAACCATGTCATTACTATATAATTTTCCTGCACCCACCAGGAGTTGTCAGTTTCAGGTTTCACCTCTTCACCAGTAATATACCCCAATTTTCCACGAGCCCCAAGTAATTTGTACCATCCAACCTAACTGTGGTAATGGTCTCAGCTCCGAAGGGGTCTCCAGCACCTCCTCTCATAGGTCCCATTTCATTCCCGGGATTATATTCAACTCTGTGTCCCTCCATGCTTCTCAAAAGGGTATAGAAAACAAATAAAAAATGCAGCAAGAACAAACAAAACACCTTCTGGAACCAACGACACTCCTTTGGTCTCCTGGACTTTCTTCCCACGAAAGATTCCTTTTCTGTAGGATGGGAGAAGAGAGAGAAAAAGCAACCGCCCTCTCTAGAAGCCTCCAAACCACGTGGGACTTGAATCGCCCCTTATAAAAAACTCCAAGGAACCCTAAAAAATTAGGGTGCCACTACCTAGGTCAAAATTGAAGAGTCCAACAAAAACAAGACTCTTCCCCTTTCTCCAGTTTTTCCTGATTCTGATGAGAAACCCTAGACCAGCTACAAGGCATACAGATCCACCAAGAAAATCCAAAAACTGGGCTTACCTGAGAGCTTCAATCAGCCTCTTAAATCTCCATGCAGTCGGCCGATCTAAGGTTGCATGAGAGAATCACTTCCAGAACCTTCAACCTGCTCTGATACCATGTAGAAACCACTATCTGCTGATTCGGTCAAGCTTCTTGTGAAAGGAAGAGGAGAAAGTTGTAGATTTCAGCAATAGAAAGAGAAAAGGGAAGGAATGAGAAGAAGGTCAACTAGGATTGTGTATATTTAACTTAAATATACACATTCTATTTATATTTAACTTAAATGTAGAAGGCCCCTCATTCTATTTATATTTAACTTAAATATGAGATATTACAAAGATGCCCTTAGTAGGGCGGCAACTCAAACTAAATAGTTACGACCCTTTTAAAAATAAAAACTAATGGGCCCAAGGCCCAACAACTCCTTAATTTAAAAGAAAATAAACTAAACACAAATCGGCCCACTCAACAACACAAATCGGTGGCCCCACTCAACAAGTGATAGAGGCAACACTTCTAATCCTGTCTTCCATGAGTGAACCAAGCACATTGATGCCGACCATCATTTCAATAGAGATCAATAATTTTGTTCTTTTTAGTTCCCTTCTCTTCTTTAGGATGTAGATTGATACCCATAAAACTTCGTCTGTTTGAATCAAACAAGATTTACAAATGAAAAAGTAATATCATGTAACAGCTCATAAACATGGTAAAAACTGAAATACTTATTAGCAATGTAGGTTGCACTGTTGCAGTTGTGGTTTATTTTGTCTCATAAACATTAAATTGAAAGAAATACCAAAAATCTCACCTGTAATCCTCTGTCTAGGGTCAAATGTTAGCATCTTCTCAACAAGATCAATAGCTGCAGGGTGAACATGTGGAAACTTTTCAGTAAATGATTGTCGAATGTGACGAGGAAGTTGTCGAATGTATCTCTTTGCGTTTTCATTCACAAACCCCAAATCTGCTTCAGTTGGGGTGCCGATCAGCTGCAATGTACAAAAACAATGGCTCATATTGGATTGCAGCTAATATACATGAATTAGAGTCTATGGATGCGAGACAAATGATGACAAATGAAACATTGATTGAAAGTGGACCATGAATATATTAAAGCAAGTTGTATATTAGTCCGTTTGCAATAGACAGGTAGTAATGGCAACTATGATAGAAAAGATGAACAAATGGGCTGCATGGGTTGTATAGACTGCTTTTTTTAGTGTAATTTCATTTACACTAGTAGAAATGCATGAAAGTGCAAATGAAAAGAATGCAATTTCTGATTTACTTATTCTTTGGGTTTTACCTTGGTTTTATTTCAGGTTTTATTTTACTTCATCAGCAATGTAAAAAAAATAAGGTAGGGCAAAAACTGGAAACAGAAATAAACCAGAATTTGCACTCTCATACTTTTACACCAGAGCAAAAGAGACAAAGATTCCAACCAAGCAATCTTCATGGTATCTAAATCGTATATAGTAACATTTTGAAAATCGTAATTGTATCGTAAATCATAGAGAAAGTTGAATCAAATCGAATCGTGAATCGTATCATAAATTGCAAGGTTATTTTTATTAGAAGGCTAATTATATATAAGTAAATGATTTTAGTCTATTCTTAATTCACATCTACTATATATTTATCTCAAGCAATAGAATTTATCACTTGTACAATAGAATCTTAAGATGATATAATCAAATTTGACTTCAAAGTCAAATTATCCACATACAATGGCTTTTTAACCTACATATGATGGAAAATAAACTTAATGCATGGTTTTAAATAATGTAAATAAATCATTTTTTAGTAGCGTCTTTAAAACAAATCGTAGTTAATCACAGGAATAGAATAAATCATAAGATTTATGAATCAAATCGTAGTATTCAAACAAAAATCATAATTTTTTTGTAGAAAAGGATTCGGACAAAAGATTCAAATCAGAACCATTGGAATTCATGATTCACATCGTGAATTGTAAGATTTTAACAAGAATTCCAAGTAAACCCACTTATTCTGATTACTGTGTCATCAAGAATTCCAAATACCTCCACAAACCCACTAATATGGATCCTAAGCCTCTTAGAACTTATTCAAGCATAAAGAAATCTGTCCACTAAGTCCTTGTTTTAGCATCATGATGACTCTTGGGCTGAATTGTGTTAGTTTATATCTTTTTCTTTCTTCCTTTTAAATGACTGCAAAAAGTGTACTTCTAGGAGCACACATATATTGACTAGCAACACTGACAACATATGTGTTTGTTGACCTGCAATGGGATTTGAACAAAGAGAAGAGAGAACAAAATAGATGGGTGGCTAGTGTGTTCTCAGCTGGCCTTAGAGTAAATATTGATATCAAGGGAATAATGCTACAAGAATGGACAGATATGCCCCTGTAGGCATCTATAGAAACAAAGGGTGAAGGAACTCAGGAATTGGATAAATCAAAAGGAGCATGAATTTCATAATTTGAAATTGAATAAATGTTTCTACATTGCTTTGACATCTGACAGATTTCACAAACTAAACTTTGACTTGAAATAGACTGAAGGAACTCAGGAAACTTTGACTTGAAATGTTTCTACCTAGCCTGGCATACTATATATGCAACCTAGCTACTGACTCCTTGTTATATTGATCAATAAAGTAGATTAATGTAGGGCCTAACCAATGTCTTCATCAAAGTAGTAAAGAGTTCTAGCCTCATGATCACTCCAAATTGTTCTTCTTGTCAGTCTGTCTTGGAAAACACAATGAGTAGCCAAAAAAGCCTATACTGCAATTCAAGTTCTTAGTAAGCTTAGAAATAGATAATAAATGTGAAGCAAAGGTAGGAACATGATGAATATATTTAAGGGAGAGATCCCTGTTGAGGTTTACCTCCTTTCCAGAGAAGGTGGAGGCAGAACTAGTATCTACACTCACTTTATCTTGACCAGACATAAGGTGAGAAGGGTTAAACAAAATGACATGTGTGTCATATGGTCAATGGATCTCGAGTCAATAATCCAAGAGCTAGATTATGTAGGACCAGTAACACAATCAGTAGATATAATACTTGATTTGGCATGGGGAGAGGATGCAAGGGGGTTGTTCATCAACTGGGACATGGCTCAACTATGAATTTCTATCTCATCAGCTGTAAAATGCAAAAAACACTTCAAGGCAAAAGAATTAGTGATCTATCCCATTGGAGGAATAACTGTGGATGTATTCTTATGGCTTTTTGCACTGTTGCCCATAGCCACTTTTCAACTCGATATCTGGCCCTTTTGAGGCTTCTTATCCTTAATGCAAGTTGTTTCAAATGATGATAAAGAATTTAGCATGTCTCCTTGGTGTGTAAATTTAAGATGTTCTTCTCGTCAGTACCCTTTCCCCCTTTTGGACTGAAGGAAACTAAAACTGAATGCTCAACTGGCTACATCTAGGTATCCACTTGTATCTCCTTCCTTTCCTCTTCATTCCCTAGAAGGTAATAAACATGTTGTAAGTCTAGATGTTCATCCCCCCACCCCAATATCTGAGTCCTTATACCTTCATATATGGGATCCAACCTAGCTAGGAACTTGAATGCCCTACCTTCCTCTATTTGTTTATCATGTTTCTCCTCTATCTGAGTCATTTACCAACTAACCATCCACAACATTAATTCTATGATTTGGATCAATAGGAGTGTCAGTTGGATTGGTTCCCATCTTTCCAGTCTCTTGCAGTAGGTCTAGTACAGACTTTCTCTGTGAAATGAAGATCCCATGCTTGGATCTTGCCACCTCAATCCCCAGGAAGTATTTGAGCTCACCAAGATCTTTTATCTCATATTCTTGCTGCAATGATTTTTTGAGAGCATCAATCTCCTTCAAATCATTTCCTGTCACCACTATATCGTCCACATACACAATCAGAATTGACACGAGTGTATCTCTCCTCTTCACAAAGAGGGTGTGATCAGACTGGGTTTGTGTGTACCCAAAACGGATAAGTGCCCCTCTGAGCCTGTCCTACCAAGCCCTAGGTGACTGTTTTAGGCCATACAATGATTTTCTCAGTTTACAAACCTTTCCTTCACCAACATTTTCATAAAAACCTGCTAGAATGTCCATATATACTTGCTCCTGCAAATCACCATTAAAGAATGCATTTTTACCATCAAGCTGAAATAGGGGCCATGAACTCATCTTAGCAACCGGTGCAAAGGTTTCCAAATAATCAATGCCATAGGTCTGAGTATACCCTTTTGCAACTAACCTTTCCTTGTACCACTCTATCTTGCCATCGACTGTACTTTATGGTGAGCACCCATCTACATCCGACTATCTCCTTGTCTGGAGGAAGATCAACTATTTCCCTAGTTTGGTTTTTAACCAAGGCTTCCATCTCTTCTTGCATGGTTGTTTTCCACTCAGGTTTGGAGAGAGCCTCAGTAACATTCCTGGGTATAGACATAGAATCCAAGGAAGAAAGGAAGGCTCGATAGAAGGGTGATAAGGCACTGTACGAGAGATGGTGTGAAATGCAATGAGCTGTACACTTTCTCTTCCCTTAGAGAAGTGCAATGGGAAGATCAAGGTCAACGGGATCAGTTGCAACAATAGTGTTAGGTACAGAAACATTATCATCGGAAAAAATAACAGCCCCAAGCTCAAGGGGAATACCTGAAACTGTATATGTTGAATCTAGAGCTTCAGAAGGACTGATGGAGAGTGGTGCGGGTTCTACTAATGGAGCATGCATGGAGTCAACCATCGTCTGACGGCACTGATGGTGTTGTGAGACTGCTTGTAGTGGCTCAAGTAATGGAACTGATGGAAGTGCTAATAGTAAAACTGGGGGCACAAAGGAAACAAGAAGAGGAACAGACTATGAGTTCTCCTCCCCAGGACTCTCCCCCTGGGGAGAACCACTCGAGAAAAAGAAGGTAGACTCAAAAAAAGTAACATCCATAGTGACAAATCTTCTCCTCGACACTGAGTCATAACAACAATACCCCTTTTGGTTTTGAGCATAACCAAGGAAAACACATTTCTTGGCCTTAGGATCCAATTTCTTGCGATGGGGGCCAAGAATGTGAACAAAGGAAACACACCCAAAAACCCTCAGAGGTATGTGAAACATCTCCCCATCTGAAAAAAGAAGACTGAATGGTACCTTAAACCCTAAAGTTTGTGAAGGAACACGATTAATCAAGTGTACAATTGTAAGAACTGCATCTCCCCAGAAATGGATAAGAACTAAAGCACAAACCATAAGACTTCTTGCCACCTCCACAATGTGTATATTTTTTCTCTCTACTACTCCATTCTGATGCAGTGTATATGCACAACTGCTCTGATGAATTATACCATGTTCCAAAAAATATGTGGTCAAATTCTTCTCAAAATACTCTCTAGCATTATCTAATCTGAAGGCCTAAGTTTTCATTCCAAATTGTGTGAGAACCATCTACTGAAACTGTCATACCAAGTTAGGAACCTCATCACGGGACCTCATCAAATATGTCCAAGAATATCGTGTATAATCATCCACAAATAAGAGGAAACAACGGTAGCCACCCATGGAAGGAATATGATATGGTCCCGATACATCAGTATGAACAACATCAAAAGCAAAAGCACTTCTTTCACTACTTGGTTTAAAAGAATGTCTACAATTTTTTCCCCACTGACAACTCTCACACTCCAAGGTAGATAATTGGACAGACTCAAACAACTTTGGAACAAAGAATTTTAATGAACTAAAAGAAAGATGACCCAACCAATTATGCCAGAGCATAATCTGACTCACTGACTCTGATCCACTACTACTGTTGCTGCTAACATGGTGGCTTTGATGTCTCGAAATCTCATCTAGAAGGTAGACTCCATTCACCTCACGACCACTCCCAATCATCTTCTTTGACTCCAAATCCTACAACACACAATTACCAAGAGGTTAGTATGAAGTCTAGGGACATGTAAGACAGAAGAAGAAATGTCATTGGTCACTTTAACTGTCCCCTTCCCAGCAATGGGAATATGTGAACCATCTGCTATAGAGACTCTGTTTCTACCAGAGCACAACTGATAAAAACTGAAAAGGGTTGGTATATTAGTCATGTGCTCAGATGCTCCTAAGTCTATAATCCAGGGAGGCCCCTCCTTACCTGAAGTGGATGCAAAATTTGCAGTTGCAATATGAACTACCTATATGACAAAAAGAAGTGGTGTAGTTGGCTCTTGTACTCTGTTGTCCATCTAAAGGGCTAGAACTAGTTGCATCTTTCTTACTCATAAGCTGTCCAAACCTTTCCAATTCTATTCTAACTGTTGCTACTGCAATGTACTCCCAATCTGTTTGGGAAAGGGGGGCCGAAGAGTCTCCTGTAGTGGCCACATTTGCATTTTCCTTCTTGTTCTTGATTCGAGCAGGTATGAGATGTGGATGGAGCTTCCAGCAAGTGTCTCTGGTATGCTTAGGCTTCTTACAATAATCACACACCAAGTCCTTCTTATCCTCCCTTCTAGTCTCATTGCTCCCCCTGTCTCCATTTGGCTTAGGTTTGGTTGTACTAACCATAGCAAACTATTCAATCCCGGGCTGTCTCAGCGTGACATTCCTCCTACTCTCCTCTCCAGAAACAAAGGCATAGGCTTGAGAGAGTGTCACACTTTCTCTAAAAAGGATATGCTGCCTAGCAATGTCGAATTCAATGTTTAGTCCTGCCAAGAACTCAAAAACCCTATTATTCTCTACCAGTTTCTAATAGGTTGTTGTATCATTTACACTTTCCCACACCACAGTTTCTAAGTGATCTATTTCCTGCCAGGGTTTTCAGCATTGAAAAATACATGGCAAGGGGTTTATCTCCCTGTTTTATACTAATCACCCAATTCCTTAACTGATAGGCTCTGTCTACATTTTGCTTCTGAGAATAGGTTTTAGCCACTCCATCCCAAATTTCCTTTGCAGTGTTAGCCCATACAAAATTTTTGCCAATGTGAGGTAACATAGAATTACATAGCCAGGACATAACCATGTAATTCTCCTGCACCCATCGAGAAGAATCTATATCAGGTTTCTTCTCCCTAGTGATGTACCCTAATTTTCCACAGGCACCAATAGCGATCTTGGTTGATTGTGCCCATTCTAAATAATTTGTACCATCAAGCTTCACTGTAGTAATGATTCTAGACCCAAAAATATCACTACTACCCCAAACACCCAGTCCCATGGTACCGATGGATTCCACCTCGGTACTCCAACTCTCCATCTTACTTCAAACAACTCAATAGTAAGAAAAAATAGGTTGGAGAGCTTCCAAAAGCAATTCGATCTCCCACACGAAAACAAACCCTTCCGGGAGAAGAAAAACCTATCCGAAGAGAAATCTCTCTCCTCCCAGCGTCTCCCATCAAAGAGAAAAGGAAACCGGCCACTCCAGGAGGCCTAGATCAGACCAAAAATCAAGAGTCTAGCTTTTCAAGGACTCTTCCCTGTATTCCAGTTCTTCCTGATTTGGATGTTGAACAGTAGATCACCTTCCTGAAGACTAGACCCCACCAAAAAATCCAAGAACTAGGCAATTTGCAGAAGATCGATCAGCCCTTTATCACCTCATGCAGTCGGCCGATCTAGGGCTGCATGAGAAAACTCCAAGAACCCTAGCCAAAGCTCTGATACCAAGTAGAAATCTGTTGAATTAAAAACTATGAAAGAAAAAAGGTGTTTTCTTGAAGGGGAGAAGAAAGAGAGAAGAAGAAGAGAAGAAGAGAGCTTGAGAAAGAAAAAGAGAGCATAATCTTGCTGCCCCCTTCACTTGATATTTATATTAGAAATATAAGAAGAGTACGATGACTACTATGCCCTTATAGGGCAGCAAACACTAAAAACCACATAAAAAACTTAAAGAAATAATAAATAATGGACATGTTAAGATGTGTCGAATAGGGGTAGTTTAGTCTTCTTCTGTTTATTAAGTAACTTGCTTATGTGGTTGTGTTATTAGAGTTACTCTGCCCCACACTTAAGTAAGGGCATTTCTGTCTTTGTAAACATGATTAGAAGCTAATATAGATTAAGGGGGTCGACTGAATGGGTTAACCATCAGATTTTCGACTGACCCCTCTTCTTCTCTTCCTCTTCTTCTTCTTCTTCTTCTTCTTCTTCTTCTCCTCTTCCTGTTCGGACTACTGTAGCAGCAGTCGAAATATGGTATCAGAGTAAGGTTCCTGATCTAAGTCAGTTGGTAAAGCACCTCAGTGTTGTTCGTGACTCTTCACTTTCGTTTCTGGTCAGTCGATGGAGAGGACTAGTTCGCCCTAGGTCAGAAACATTACAGCTTGTCTCTCTACTGCGCATAACTCTCTTCAACAAGGAAAGTAACTTCAGCAGTGAATGGTTGATTGATATTCTCAAAGGAAGGTCGGTTCTCTCTTCTTCTAGTGTTACTTATATTTCTGGGTAGAAACCCTACAAGAAGCTGTTAGTATTGAGTAGAACCTAGAGAACTAGGTTCATTGTTGCCCTAGGTAGGGCTATGTGTGCAGTAGCCGAATGGTGTAGGGCTGCTGTGAGTTGTTGAGTGGCTGTGTGTGCAGTAGCCGAATGGTGTAGGGCTGCTGTAAGTTGTTGAATAGCTGTGTGTGCAGTAGCCGAATGGTGTTAGGGCTGCTATAAGTGGCTGAGTGGTGTAAGGTAGAATGCAGTGAACTTGCCGAACTCCTTGTGGTTGTGTAATGCCCTCTTAAGTGTGTTAAACAAGTCTGAACTGGGTGCAGCAGATTTGGCTGTGTTGTGGTGCTTGAGTGGTTGTAAGAGGGCCTCTACTTGTGATTAATGAATGGTAAACTGATTCTTAAAAAGGCATTCATTATATCCAGTTGATGCAATTCCCGATCAAGGTTTGCAGCCAATGATAGAAGAACCCGAATTGAGTTCATCTTAGATACTGGAGCAAATTTCTCATCATAGTCAACACCATACACTTGAGTGTACCCTTTTTGCTACCAGCCTTGCTTTGTACCTTTCAACTGTCCCTCCGCCTTGTGTTTCACTATAAACACCCACTTACACCCCAATAGGTCTCTCCCTCTTTGAAGATCCACCAACTCCCAAGTTTGATTCTTATGGAGGGCATTAATCTCCTCCTTCATAGCATCTGTCCATTCAAGGTATTTTAAAGCCTCTACAACATTTCTGGGCATGGGGATGCTATCAACTACAGATAGGAAGGCACGGTAAGAGAGGGGAAATGTGATCATAGGAGACATACTGGGTAATGGGGTGTTTGGTAGTGCATGACCTGACTCCCTTTCTTTGAGCAATAGGAATGTCAAGGTCATCCACAACGGAAGTGGGAGCTGAGGTATCAACTTGTGCAATAGTGCCTAGTACATTTGGACTTACCTCCTAAGAGTCTGAAGGTGTTGGTTGCTCAGTGTTTGGGGGCTCCACATCTTTGTCGCATTGCTGATCTCTACAGTGTGTACGTTGCAAGACACGAAAAGCAACAGGATCCAAAATAGAAGGAAGAGAGACTTAGCGGACCTAGACCTGCTTCTCCTCTTCCACATTACTCTCCCCTTGAGGAGAAGCAGGGAAGAATGGTTCAGACTCAAAAAATGAGACATCCATAGAGACAAAGAGGGCCAAAGTTTTAGAGAAGCCATTTTGTGTTAAAATGCTGGAGGTTAGGTTTGAATCCAACCCACCCCTCCCAAGACCCTTGATAGCCTGAATCACTATCAGGTAATGGCTTTCTTCTAGAGGAAGAGAAATAGACCCAAAAAGAAACATTTTTGCGATAAAGTGATAATCCACCTCAATATGTTTCACCTCTTATGGAAAACTGGATTAGAGGAGTGAAGTCATAGTGGTTTCTTTGGTTGTGGAATAGGTGCAAGATTGTCATCTTTGAAGGTAGTGTAGAGAAGAAGAACTAAGAAGAATGGAGGAGAACTTCGTGGAGGCCAATCGATGGAGAAAGTATCTCAAGGTGGAGGCGAAGAACTTTCTGTTGGAAGAACTAAGAATCAGAGGGTAGATTAGCTTCAAAAACAGGGAAGCTAAGCTGGCTTCGGTGCCATTGGTAGGACTGAATGTGATAGAGTGGTTCATAAACTTTGTAGTTGCAACAAGTGCAAAAGGAAAGGACAGATACTGGATTGAGTTCCTAACAGAGGTGGGAAGGAGGTAAGAGGTGGAATGCAGGAAAAATCATAAAGGACTTTTTATAACACTTACAGAGCATTATGACAATGATAGGAAGCAAATGGTCTGTGTCCCAGAAGGAAGAAAGAGCCAAGGGTGGACTGAAATAGTCAAGGCTCTGAGAGAATTTTTGTCAAGAATGAAAATGGAATAGGAAAAAGGTTTGAAAAAGAAGGAAAGAGAGGATCTCTCGAAGACAGTAGTGTTGAACCCCCCAACTGAATGGTCCCTACCTTGGTGCAAGATGGAAAGAGAGCAGCATTACTGGTATCGGCGGAAAAAGGAGAACAGTCCAATAAACTGATTGTTGAAGTCGACAAACCAGGAAGAAGTTGGGAGGAGATTGTTGATTTGGTGACAAAACAGTTAAAAATGAAGACTACATATGTATTAACGCTGTTAGATGGGTGCAAAGTTGTACTTGATCCTCTGGATAATAAGCCAAAAGTTGAGACGGTGTGTCTGCAAGATAAGATAGGGTCGGTGAACATATTCAGATGGTCTCCCTCATCAAACTCGAAGGAATCCTCGGTAATGGATGGAACAATAGTGCGTGTGGTTGGTCTACCTTTCCATCTTTGGAAGGATGAAGTAGCAGAAGCTATTGCAGTACTGTGTGGAGCAAGACTGACTGGTGTTTTTTGGGGAGACCTCAGGTCTGCAGCTATCTTATTAAATGGAATCAAGTCTGAGGAGATTCCCAGGAAAGTAAACCTAAGAGTTGATGGAGCCTTCATGGCAGTCTGGTTGGCTTCCTCCATTGAAGCTGCAATGTGGAGGGAAGCTCGAAGGAAGGAACATGGCAAGGTTGAGGAAGAAACATTATGTGGCAGCAAGGGATTGGTAGACTTGCAAGAAATAGACATTTACACAAAAAAGGGCGAGCAAGCTTTTGAAAATTCAAAAGCCTTGCCAAAGATGGGAAGTCAAAGACGTGATCAACAAGGCATTAGCTGGGTGTCTGACAGATCATATGCTCTAGCTGTTAAAAATGGCGTTAAAGCTTCTTCATTAATCACACCAGGTCGAAGGTGAGAAGGGGGCAGAGAAATCTTCTGAACCTAAGTCAAAAGAGATTAGGGGAGTTGAAACGTTGGGTCCCTTAAAATTAAATAGGGCCCAATCTCTACCCAACCTGGGCCAGGTAAATAGGAGTGAGCTTTCTCGAATAGGTGGGCCTTAGAAAATCGAGCCAACTAATAGAAGAAGAGAGAAAACTCAAAGTACGCCAACCATTGTAGACCTGTCTAAGGTGGGACAGGGGGAGCTTTATATTAAATTGGTATATAAGCCAAACCTAACCAGCCCATCGAAGGGACCCAAGACAACTTTAAAAGGTCACATGAGTAGGGGAGTGGCATCGATAAATGGTAAGCACCATCTATCTTCTTTTTCGTTGACACAACAGGCCGAAAACCACGAAGTTCGAATTTCTACCTTCCTGGAAACTCGCTACAATGGGTCGCATCAAAGAGTTTAAACAGGGTGTTGCCGGAAAAACGCAACCCAAGGAATATCAGGCGAAGTGATTTAGAGGAGTTAAAGCAGTATGATCACTCTGAGGAAGATTTCAGTGACACTGAGTCAAATTACACAGTAAGCTTAGGGAGCATCGACCTAAGTATCTCAAGGAATTTTTTGATGAAGATAGTTTGAGCACGGAGGTACTTTTTCAAGAGAACAAAGAAGATGCTGAGCTGCAAACAGTTGAGGAAGACGCCGTGAATGTTATGGATCGGTCAGAAAAGGTTGCAGTTCAGGTGCCACCTGTACCTACAAGGGAAGTCAGTCCAATAGTTCAGGAAAAGCAGGATATGATGTTGGTAGGAAACAAATCCAACTCTCTGATATGTAATGTAACACCAAAAGAAGGGCAGTACTGGAAGACTAATTCAGCTGTTAAAGCAGACAGGGTATTGAATCATACTGTAAACTCTCTAATGCAAGCTCAATTATAGGGAACAGATTTAGGCCCACCTCCTTACACGAGTCCCCCTCCCTTGGAAGGCGTCCTTCGGTCCCCAACAACACAGGTACTGTTGTCCATTTGGTTTTGGCTACTAATGTGCCTTCTGTGCTTGAAACAGATACTACAGCATCCCGAGTGGAAGTTCCAGTTGGAGAGAAGAGAAGAGAAATTGCCAAATCTAAGAGTGAACTGAGAAAGGGAGAGGTGACATCTGAAGAGAGACAAGAGGAGAAATTAGAGAGAATTTGGAAGAGGATCTGCGTAGTGCTGGAGGAGTATAAAGAGGAGGAGCAATTAGATCAAAGGGAGAGAGTAGTAACCACTCAAGAAAAGGACTACTACAGAAGCTCCAATTTGGGGGGAGAGGTGGATGAAGCTAGTGCATTAACGAGGAAGACTGAGGGTAAAAATAGAAGGAAAAAGAAAAAGAGATTAGAAGTGGAGAGATTAATTTCAGATATTGAGTGATATTGAAATTAGTGGGAGAGGGGAAAGAAGAAAGATTCTGCTATAAGGTGGAATCCTTGGGGAAGGGTTTTTTGAAAGAAGTGTTCAATGAAAATAATTAGCTGGAATGTGAGAGGTTTGTGAAGTAAAAGGGCAATTAAAGACCTATTAAGAAGAGAGAAACCAGACATAGTCTTGATACAGGAAACCAAACTGGCAGAATTGGATAGAAAATGGGTTAGAAGTGTATGGAGATCAAGAGGAGTTTGTTGGACTTCGGCTCCTTCTTGTAGAGCCTCTGGAGGTCTAGTAACCTTATGGAGGAAGGATGTTGTAGAATCAGTGGAGGAGCTAATAGGGAGATTTTCTATGTCTTTAAATGTTAGGAATGTGGGGGATGGCTTCACCTGGGTTTTAACCAATGTCTATGGACCAAACACGTATAGAGAGAAGAATGAGATGTGGGAAGAATTGTAAGGCAAATGAGGTCTATGGGAGGGTCCTTGGTGTCTTGGGGGGGATTTTAATGTAATTAGGTTTTGTAATGAATCTAATAACCCCCAAAAAGCAATTACAACCAGCATGAGAAAGTTCAATGAATTCATTAATACTTGTGGTCTAAAGTATTTACCCCTCTTACAAGCCAATTTTACATGTTCTAATTTCCAAGAAAACCCCCTTTGTTCGAAATTAAATAGGTTCCTCTTTACTGAAGAGTGCGAGAACCATTGGAGGAACCTGATGGCTAGAGCTCTACCCAAAGTCACTTCTGATCACTACCCTATCCAGTTAAGTCCTGAAACATTAGCCTCTAGTCCATGGCCTTTTAGATTTGAGAATATGTGGTTAACTCACCCGGATTTTGTGCACTTGATTGGGGAATGGTGGACAGAAGACTTAAGAGGGGTGAATTGGAAGGGAGTGAGATTCCACAAAAAGTTGAAAAGGTTGAGATTCAGAATCAATGAATGGAATAGGGAACACTTTGGAAGGATAGAGAAGCAAAAAGCTAACATGGTGTCTAGGATTGAGGAACTAGATCCCAAAGAAGCCCAAAGGATGATGAGTGAGCAAGAAAGGGTGTTGAGAAGAAACCTAAAGAAGGATCTGGAAGAGGTTCTTCTAAGAGAGGAAATTTCTTAGAGGCAAAAGTCAAGACACAAATGGATTAAGGGGATGGAAATAGAAAATTTTTCCATACATTGGCTAATGGGAGGAGAAGAAAAATTTTCGTGGCTAAGGTAGAGATGAATGGGGAGGAAGTCACAAATCAAGATAAGATAGCCAGATTGTTTGTGGATCATTTCAAATCAATCTATAGGAAACCGTTGAATAATAGGCCAACTTTGAAAGATTTGGATTGGACTAGATTTTCTGAAGAACAAGAAACTGGTTAGAAAGGGATTTTAGTGAAGAAGAGATCAGACAGGCGGTGTTTTCAGTGGATAGATCCAAAGCACCTGGTCCAAATGGCTTCACAATGGATTTTTATCAAGACTGTTGGGATGTGATTAAAGAAGACCTTGTTGAGGTGTTTTAGGAATTTGCAGATAAAAAACAAAGGTAAGCCCTGGAGTTAATGCTACTTTCTTAGCCCTACTCCCAAAGAAGGTAGATGCAAAGGACCCTAAGGATTTTAGGCCGATTAGTCTGGTGACAAGCATCTATAAAATCCTGGCTAAAGTGTTGTCTCTGAGAATTCAAGTAGTACTACCCTCCAACATTAGTCAAGCACAAGGTGCTTTCGTGCAGGGAAGGTAAATAACGGATCAGATCTTAATAGCAAATGAGTCCATGGAGGACATGAGAAAGACGGGGACTCAAGGTTTTGTATGTAAGTTAGATTTAGAGAAGGCTTATGATCTTGTGGATTGGAGTTTTTACTAGAGGTCCTAGGGTGTTGTGGTTTTGGAGATAGATGGTGCAACTGGGTAAAGAGTTGTACTAGCTCCTGCCATTACTCAGTCTTGGTTAATGGGGTGGTCAAAGATTTTTTCCCAACTTGTAGAGGCCTTAGACAAGGTGACCCTCTCTCCTCGTTTCTTTTCACCTTAGTTGTAGATGTCTTCAGTAGATTAATATCTAAGGCAGAAAGGGAAGAGGAAGTGAGAGGTTGAAGGATTGGAAGGAACAATGTCCAGGTAACCCACTTGCAGTTTGTCGATGATATCATAATATTTTGTGAAGGGGGGTGATAGGCGAGTAGTGAGGAATCTCAGAGCACTGCTACAGCACATTGAGAATGTCTCCAATTTGAAGATAAACCTGGATAAGAGTTGTGTGGTAAGTGTTAATTTGAATGAGAAGATTCTTCAATCTATGGCAGATTGTTTAGGTTGTTCCATTTCTTCGTGGCCCTTGCAGTACCTAGATCTCCCTCTAGGGGCTAACCCAAAGGAGAGTAGATTTTGGACCCCGATTCTGGAAAAAGATTGAGAAAATATTAGCTTCTCGGAAAAATAACTACATCTCTAGGGGGTAGAGTGACTTTATTGAGAGCTACCCTAGCAAACCTATCGGTCTATTTTTTTCTCTATCTTTAGGATTCCTAATATGGAGGCAAGTTAGAGAGGTTAATGAGATCTTTTCTGTGGGAGACTGGGGAGGAAAAGAAAGATCACCTAATCGTGTGGGAAATAGTTTGTAAGAATAAAAAGGAGGGTGGATTGGGATTAGAAAGGTTAGCTCTAAAGAATAAAGCTCTCTTAGGAAAATGGTTGTGGAGGTGGCCTAGAGAAAGGGAGAGGTTGTGGGATGAAGTGATAGCTAGTATACATGGCAGACTAGAAAATGGATGAGATGCGGGTGTATCATGTCAAGCTAAGTTGGCATCTCCTTGGAAAGCAATCCAAAGTATCCTCCCTCAGTTTCTCAACTTTGCTAGGTATGACGTCAATTCTGGTGACTCGGTTTTATTTTGGGAAGACACTTGGGTGGGTACCGTTACCCTTAAGGACAGGTTCCCGACTCTCTATTCTCTTTCCCTTTACAAGGAAAAAGCTCTCTCATTTTCTCCCATCTCTTACTTCACCCTCATCCTTAAGTTGGGACTTTGGCTTTCGTAGAGGTTTGAGAGATGATGAACTTAGTAGTGTTTCAGACTTGTTGTCTCTTCTTGGTAGTGTCTTTCTAGACCCTCTTAGTTCGGATGTGAGATTATGATCCCCTCATCCAAAAGGTTTTTTCACTTGTGCTTCCTTTTTTAAGTTCCTTTGCTCTTCCATGGGACGCTTGGGTTTTCTGACCAAGGAGATTTGGTCTAGACCTGTTCCACCTAAAATAATTGTTTTCTAGTGGGAGGTGTTTTATAGAAAGAGTAATACTTTGGACTGCTTGCAGAGGAAAAGGCATTTCATGTGTTTGTCCCCTAACTAGTGTGTACTTTGCAGGGCTAGTGGTGAGGATTGCTCCCACCTACTTGTATCTTGATCCTTTTCTAATGCTATTGGGAGTTGGATTTTTTCTTTGTTTGGGTGCAAGTGGAATCTGCCCATAAACTTAAGTCACCTGTTCGATCCTTCTTTTTTGTGTGGCCTACAAAAAATGGAAAATTGATGTGGAGATGTATTAGAGCAGCCACCATGTGGACAATCTGGGAAGAAAGGAATGCAAGGGTATTCAAAGAAAAGGAAAGAAGCATTCAGGCGGTTGAGAATTGTATCTTGACTAGGGCCATTCATTGGTTAAGAAAATTGAAGAAGTTCAATTCTGCCCTTCTTTGTAAATGGCTTTGGAGATTTGCTAATGAAAGAAATGCATGGTGGAGAAAGCTTATTGTGGATAAATATGGGGTGGATTGAGGTGATTGGAGATCCAAGTGCCCTATTGCAAGAGGGATAAGTTCCATATGGACAAGTATCTTGAAGGACTTTCCTTTATTTGAGGAAGGAATCAGATATAAGGTGGGAAATGGGGAAAGAATTAAATTTTGGAAAGATTCTTGGTTCTCTAAAGTGTGCTTGAAAGAAGCCTTCCCTCTCTTGTATCAAATTTCTGTTAATCAGAATTCCTCTGTTGCTGAGATTTTTAATGTTTCTAGTAATTCTATTACTTGGAATCTGCTTTGTAGGAGGAGTCTCTTTGATTGGGAAGTTGAAGAGTATGTGAATCTGTTGGGATTGCTTCGCAATCAGAGGGTTGATTTGAATAAGGAGGATGCTTGGAGTTGGAAATGGGAAGCTGATGGATTTTTCACTGTTAAGTCTATGTTCCTTAATTTGGTCAGTTCAGGTCATGTGAACTTTCCGGCTAGGCAAATCTGGAACTCAACTAGTCCTTCTAAAGTAAAGTTTCTGATTTGGACAATGGTTTTAGATAAGTGTCTGACCAGAGTTAATCTGATGAAACGTGGCACTCAGATTGTGGATATATCATGTGGCTTGTGTGGTGGTTCAGCAGAAACTATTGAACATCCTTCTATGCATTGCCCAGTTTCGGCTTATATTTGGGGGCATTTCCTTCAGGCTTCGGAAGTCAGTTGGGTAATGCCAAATTCTGTGAAGGATCTGTTGTATTGTTGGAGAATTGAGAGCCTCAGAAAGAAAGGTAATTTGGTTTGGAACAGTATTCAGGCAGCTGCTCTTTAGACTATCTGGACTGAAAGAAACAACAGAATTTTCCAGGGTAAAGCTAAATCTCCAGAGGAAATGGTGCAAAAAGCTGTGGGCAAATTATTGTCTTGGGTGTTGGCAACAGAGGAATTTAAAAATCAGAACATGCGATTGTTGTTTAGCTCTCAGTCTTGGATGAGATTGGATGAGATTGTAATCTGAGGTGGCTCTAGGCAGCCTCTATTGGCCTAGGCTCCTTTGTATTGTTATTTGATTTAATAAAGTACCTTACCTTTTACAAAAAAAAAAAAACAAAAATGGTTAAGAACTATGGACTTCTTTCATACATTTTCCTTTGATGATATTTGGAGAAACTGGAAAGCGGTGACCAATAGTCATACGAGGAAGGACAAGGAATATGCAGTGTGGAAGCCTCTGCCTGAAGGTTGGGCAAAGCTGAACTTCGATGGTAGTAGCCAAGGAAACCCAGGCCCAACGGGGATTGGAGGGGTGCTGAGAGATGAGGAAAGCAACATTTTAGCCTTGTTTGCAGGCCCTGTGGGAATAGGAGACTCTAATAGAGCTGAGATTTTAGCGGTTGTACAAGGTATTCAGATTGCAGAACAATTAGGAGTTGAGCATTTGGTAGTTGAAGGAAACTCCAAAATTGTTGTGGGATGGCTGACAGAGCCAGCTTCAGCTATGTGGCGATACAGAGACTTATTGAGGAAAGTCAACTAGTTCACAAGAAACATGACAGTTACCTCTCTTTGGGTGGGAAGATCAGCAAATACCGGATGGGCCAGCTAAGCAAGGGGCTTCAAGGGATCATTTATTTTGGGCTGCTATGTAATTTTATTTCTGTTTATTCCTGTTTTCAGTTTCATGTAATACTTTGTTAGAAGAAGTAACAGCTCGTGCCTCTTCATGGGTTTCCTGTATCGCCTTAATTTTCTGGATTAATAAATTATCTTCATTCATCAAAAAAAAATAGAGACAAAGAGCTTATGAAGAATGGGATCAAAGCACTGGTAACCCTTGTGAGAAGAGGGATACCCCAAAATGATACATGGAATAGACCGAGGGTCTAACTTACCATGAGACGGAGATAAATCATGGACAAAAGCACAACTAAGCACCCTCATGGGAATGGAAAATAAAGGAGACTGAGGGAACAACTAATGAGGGGCCTTGTAGTTCAACACTCTAGAGGGCATGTGATCGATGACATAAGCAGAAGCAAGTACAGCATCTATCCAAGAATGTTTTGGTACATTCATGTGTAACATCATCCCTCGTGCTACCTCAAGGAGGTGTATGTTCTTTCTTTTTGCAATACTATTTTGTTGCGGTGTTCTTGCACATGAGCTCCTATGAATGGATCCATGAGAAGCAAAGAACTCATTGAGCTCACCATGAAAATATTCCTTTGCGTTATAATTGAAAAGTCTGAATTTCAACATGAAACTGTGTAAACACCATCCTCTGGAAATCTCTCACAATCTTTGGAACTTCGTCTCTACTACGCATGGAAAATACCCATGTATAGCGGGAGAAATCATCAATAAATGTGATAAAGTACTTGTACCCACCCTTTGAAATTATAGTAGTAGGCCCCCAACATCAAAATACACAATATGGAAAGGGAAACTTGATCTTTTATTACTTGAATGAAATATTGTTCTACATTGCTTGCTCAACTTACATGTTTGACACTGAACATGACTTAAATAAATAAGGAAACAAAGACATCACTATTTCAAAAGGCACATGACCTAACCGATTATGCAACAAAAAAAAAATGACTCCTATTTGACTGACTATGCGACTCTAAGGATAACACTGAGAAACCAGCCTTATTGTCAAGAGTGTAGAGACCATCCACTAAGCTTCCTCTACCAATAGTCCTCCTAGAAGTTAGATCCTAAAAAACACATGAACCAAGAAAAAATGTTACACTACAGTTTAAAGAGTTTGTGATACTACTAATGAAAAGTAGATTGATAGGAAGTTGAGGGACATGCAAAAGGTTTGGCCTACAATGGAGGAGAATGATCCATCTACAAGTCTCACCTTATCCCTTCATAACAAAAGGCTAAAAGACTGAAAAAGGTTTGGCTTACCAGTCATGTGGTAAGAGGCCCCTAAGTCAATGATCTAGGGGGAACCAGTGGCAATGGAGACATGGAAACTAGAGGCCCTACCATGGCGCAAATGAAGGAGAAGGGGTACCAGTAATTGAACTGTCCATGTGGTGCAAGGCCCTACAATATGATTCCAAATGACTACGAAAGGAATTCAATGTATCTTCCTTAGGGTTAGAACCAGTGAAGTGCTCCCGAGCAATACCAACTGACACCCTAGCAGATTGAGTATCTTCGGTTGCCACATTTGTTGCATTATGTGTTGTATTAGGCCTCTTCTAACCCTGCACCTTACCCTGTCCTTGGTTCTTTACAGCCCACTTTGGCCTCCCAAAGAGCTCCCAACATGTGTCACGTGTATTTCTTGGATGCCAACAGTGGGTACAGACAACTTGTCCTTATCATCAACTTTCTTGGAGTCATTTTTCTTTCCCATATTACTACCACCCATTGTAACTAATGCCACCTATTGCTCCCCCTCAGTTGTAACCATCACACTCCGCCTACTTTCTTCAGACTAAACAAGGGCATACACCTCTTGAACTGAAGGTACCTTTTTATTCCTAAAATCTGAACTCTAATAGGTTTCATATACAGGGTTTAGTCCCAACAAGAAGGCAAAACCCGCTGCTGAGAAACCAGCTTCTTATAGGCTTTAGCATCATCATCATGTTTGCATTCTATAGCCTGATAGTGGTCCAATTCCTTCCATACTGAAGTAAGGGCTGAATAATAGACTGACAAACTAAGGTTCCCTTATTTACAAGTCAAGGATTCAGCTTGTAACTGGTAAATTGTGGCATACCTGTGACAAAGGGGACCACGCACCCCTGTACAGCACCTGTACAAAGGTGCAAACCCAAAGAAGAGGCCTTCACAGCACCGGCCAAAGGAAAAGGAAGTCATCACAGCATCGGCCCTCTCCTACTAGGGTTACCTTGGTGCTACGACCAAGGAACCCAGAAAAACCAGTAACAGGATGGTCTGACCAGTCTGATTAGGGTTTCTTGCCTTTACTGTCCAAGAAATCAGGAAAAAATTGGGAATGAATGTGATTCAGAGGAGAGAAAGGATCCCTATAGCCCAGAATTGAGCTCTCATACCATGTTTTCTTTATGGGAGAGAGAGAGAGAGAGAGAGAGAGAGAGAGGACAGAAGAGGGAAGAGAAGAGAAGAAAAGAAAAAGAAATCTGTTTGAGAGTCAAAAGTCTTGGCTGGCGGTGCCCAGCTTCTTATTTATAATAGCAAGAAGTAATTAAAAGAAAAGAAAATTACAAAAATGCCACTGACGGCACACCCTAATAATAAAATAATTAAAACAAGAAAAGAACATGTTGACAGCACCCTAACAATAGAAACAAAGAACAACTCTAACAACATTATTAAGCTACATGGGAATGGACCCAATGGCATTTGGGTGAAGCCACCACAACCTGATGCTGCCATTGGCCACCAACTAGAATCATATGTCAAAGTTAAAAGATATGGTAGTCAAAGTAGATGTCAAGTCAAGTAGGAGCCATAACAAATCAAATGCTAATGAGAAAGCCCAAACAGCTCGATCATAAAAAAGAGGAGCTATCAGTATGGCAGCAAGAGAGGCCTCTCAAACAGCTCAAGCATCCGAGCCAATAACATGGTTGGTGTGGATGATCAACCAATCGACACAACGTGACAAGAGGTTTTCAAAATCAAAAAAGAGGTTTATAGGTCCTTTATAAAATAATTAGTAGGAAAATCTTAGTTGAAGAGAGGTGGATTTCGTGAAGGAAATCGGATGGCCCCACATCAATATTCCATAGAAAGGGAGCATGGTAAGACTTCAACCTAGGAACTAAGAGAATGCAACAATAAACCAAGTGTGAGTAAAGCCAATGATTTGGACCCAAGCCAGGAAAACTAGGCAGGAAATACTATTCAAGAAGAAAAAAGGAGGCAAACCCTAGGCGACAGCAAAACAACCTATCCAAGATCAAGAGAAAAACCTAGAGGAAATGTGGAAGGTAGAGCAGAGATGAGAGGAAAGGATTTGATGAAGGTGAATGAGCCAAACTCTAGATGTTCTAAGGAGCGTCCCATCTAAGGAGGGAAGATGTTGTAGTGTGATAGTCACGGGAAGATTCAGCTGGAGAGGAGGCATTGTTTATCACTCCTTTAAGTTGGTACTTGGGGCTAATTCAGAGATGATCTGCGATGAAGATGTAGAGTAGGAACCAAGATGGGACCAGACCAACCATCAACATATTTCTTGGGTCAATGAAATGAAATCAAAGGAAGCAAAGGCCCAGAGAAGAATTAAAGAGCTGTACAATTGGATGTAGGTAAATATCTTTTAGATAAATAAGTTCCTAAGGGTCTCATTCAAAAGAATGGAGAGGAAGGTGTCAGCCATATTTGAAGCGATAGAAAAGAGAAACTATGGTTTACTAATTAAAGGAATTTCTGGTGTCTTTAAATTTAGTTTTAGTAAGAATAGAAAAGTGTTAGTAGAGTTGTTTAGGAGTTGGAGTCCTTATTTAAGTGACATTTTTTTATGTCCTTATTGAAGTGATATTGTGGGCTACTTGTGGATTTGTCTTAGCTTTTTTTTTTTTTGATAAATAGCTTAAAAAGAATCATTAAATGAAATAAAGAAGTACAAAGAGAAGGGAGAAGTAAACTATCTTAACTCTCCCCAAGCAATTTCAAAGATTACAACATAGCCCAAAATAATTGACTTCTTCCCACCCCTTGTTTGGCCAATGCATCCGCAAAGGAGTTGTCATCTCTTTTCACCCAAATCACACTCACTTCCATTCCTTCTGTGAACCACTTAAACCTTCTTTTTCATTAATGTAGTCCCACCAACCCAGATCCTCTTCCTTCTGAAGCCAGCTTATAACCAACTATGAATCCCATTAAATTATCAATTTTCGAATATTCATCGCCTTGTATTTTTGAACCCCTTCCAAAGCAGCTAGAATTTTAGCCCTCAAAGAATTTCCCACGCCAATTGGTACTAGAAAAAGGCCAATAATTATTCCTTCACCATTTATGAAAAATCCTCCAATTCTTGAGGAAACCGGATTCCTTCACTTCTACCATTGAAGTTCAGCTTAATAAAACCACTGATTGGAGGAGACCAAGGTGGCCTCGAGACAGACTTACTAGGAACAGAATCAGCCACTTCCTTCCTGCTTCTCATCAAATCTGTAGCAGAAATATCCTTAAATATTTTAAAAGTTTTCACCCAATGGATCACTCTAACAGTGATGACTTCAATTAGAGCACACTTATCAAAAAAATGACTTCAATTAGAGCATACCCTACTCCTCTCTTTTTCTGCAAAAGTTCTTCAATTGCTCTCTTCCCATATTGTCTAACAAACTGCAGGCCTTATGCACCTCCGTAAAGTTTTTGCCCTCTTCTTCTGCTAGCTAACAAAGGAAAGGCCAAACAGTCTTTGTATATTTGGTGGGAGTTTCCACCTACACCCAAAAAAGGAAAGAAACCAATCCCAAATTGAAGATACTAAGGGGCAGAAGATTAATAAGTGATGGCAAGACTCACCATTAGCCTAACAAAGGAGACACCAGTGAGGGGATAAACACCACTTCCATCTCTATCTTTGGAGAAGGTCAAAGGTACTAACCCTTTCTAGAAACACTTCCCCAGCAAAAACCTCCAATCCTAGGCAGAACTGGTTTGTTCTAGATCTCTTTAAGCAGACCCAAATTATCACCCAATTCGATTAGAAACAAGAAAAAGGAGGCACAAGTGAAAGTACCTGAAGGGGAAAGGGTCCAAATCCGACTCTCTTTGAGGGATCCAATAAAACCCTCTTAAGACAAAGGTTCAAAGTATCGATACACCTCATCTATCAGCAGAGGTGTATTGGTACTTAAAACCATGTGCTTTTTATGTTTTTTTAGTTTTTTTCCTCAATATTTGGTATATATATATACATATTTCATTAAAAAGGAATTCCTGAAAACACCTATAAATAGGTGTATCGTGTTAGAATATTAGAGTTATGTTCGGCTGATAAGAGTTCTTATTAGCCCATTCTTATGTTTAACTTATCTTGTAACTGGGCTTGTGTTAATGGGCCTAATCCTGTTTAACGTTTAAGTCATCTGGGTGTCCCATCACTAATCAGGGGCATCCCAGTAATTTCTTGTACCTTGTACTATATTCATCTATAAATAAAGAACTGGTCGACTGGCTAGTACAGTTCGACATTCTCTTCTTTTCTGTCATTCTCTTTTCTTCCTTGCTACTTCGAGTATAGCACTTCAGATTACATGGTATCAGAGCATTAGCTCCTTCCTGGTTTCAGCAGGCGCACTCTCTTCTCTTGCTGTCTTTTCATCTTCTCTTTTCCTTTTCTGGGTTGCTGCAGTGAAGACCTAGGAGTGTAAGAGAGTAAAGCAAGTTCGAACCTAGGGTTTCTCTTGGTTGTAGGACTCAAGAGAAGTAAGACCCAGAAGTAGATGTCCTACTAGATTATCTCCAGCAAATAGTAGCTATTGGGCTACTAAGAGAGGTCTGTATAGGACAGACCTAGTTGAGGACTGTTTTCAGCAGTCCTAGCACTAGCCGAAAGAGGGAGAGCTTCCTCTACAGTTGCAGCTTCGTGCTCCAACAAGACTTGCGCAGAACAAGTGGTAAAGACTTAGCCTTCTCTACAGTTGCAGCTTCGTGCCCCAGCAAGACTTGGGCAGAACTGTGGTAACTTCAGTTACAGATTCTCTTCAGGTCGGTTATCAGTCCTACTTTGTGAACTTCAGTTACTGCACTGCACAGTTACTTCAAGTTGCACAACAAGCCCTAACTGAAGCAACTTCAGTTACTAGCACTGTGAACTAGTTCAGTTACAGCCCTGTACTTGCTACTTCGGCCAGTCCTAAACAGCACTGCACAGTACCCGAACTGTGAACACTTCTACCAGCACGGTGAACACTGTGACCACTTCGGCCAGTCCTAAACAGAATCACCTACAGCACTGTGAACAACTCTTGGACTGAAGTCAAGATGTCCTCACTATCTGGTGAAGTTTCCTCTAGAGATAACAGACTTGTTACAAGGTCCTCAAACCTGGAAAACCCTAATCTGCACAGCTTGCAGATTACAAGTGTGCTGCTAGATGAGTATAACTTCAAAGAGTGGTCTGTCTCAGCAATGCTGTTCATTACCTCTCGTGACCTCACAGGCTATTTGGATGGAGACAAGAAACAACTAGAAATTGGCAGTCCTGAATACACCGTGTGGCGTAAGGAAAATGCCACAGTCATGTCTTGGTTGCTGGCCTCTATGACTCCTAGGGTGGCCAGAACTGTTCATCACTTCCCCACAGCTGCTAAAATTTGGGAGAAAGTATCTAAGACATATGGCCAGAAAAAGAACAATGCTAGAATTTACAGGCTGAACCAAGACATTGCAGCCCTAAGGCAAGGAGACATGTCCGTGGCAACCTACCTTGCAACACTGGAAGGCCTCTGGGAAGAGCTTGACCACCATTTGATTTTGGATTGGGAAAATGCTAATGATAAGGGGAGGCATGATAAGCAGATTGAGGAGGGCAGAGCCTTCAAGTTTCTGGCGGGTCTTGACCCTGTATATGAAGGTATAAGGTCACAGATTCTAGGGAGAGATGAATTACCTGAACTTCACCATGTCTACTACCAGGTGAGGAATGAAGAAGTAAGGAGAAAGGAGATGCAAGTTGACTCCCAGACACAGTCAACAGAACAACCTGGAGAACATTCAGCCTTACTCTCCACTAAGGGGAATAGATTTTCAGACAAGAAGGCCCTCAAGTGTACACATTGTGGTGGTGAGAAACACACAAAGGAGAAATGTTGGGTCCTGTACCCTCATCTGAAGCCAGCTGCTCTGAGAAAGGACAAAAGGCAACAGAAGGGCCACACAGCAAGTGGGAATCTTGCCACCAACAACAGTAGTGACAACTCACAGAGTATTCAGACAGTGTCATCTTCCACCGCAAGGCAGGCTGCCGACTCCTCTGGACCAAGTACTTTGGGCTTCACAGCTAGTGAGGTAGAGGTTCTCAGTCGGGCATTAGCCCGTCTAAAGAACAATTCTTTAGCTTCCACCTCTCTTGCCAAATCAGGTACAGCCTCTGCATTTAGTGCATCTAGTTCCATTAATTCTACCTCTTGGGTGATTGATTCCGGAGCCACTGACCATATGACACATATGTCCTCCTTATTCTCCACATATCATTTGTTGTCTGGCCAGGATAAGATGAGAGTAGCTGATGGGTCCCTCTCCACCATCTCTGGAAAGGGGGTGGTTGACCTAAGCAAGGATCTCTCCCTTAAATCAGTCCTACATGTTCCTAGTCTTACCTCAAATCTGTTGTCTGTTTCAAAGCTTACAAAAAACTTGAACTGCAGTATAACTTTCTTTCCTTCTCATTGTGTCTTCCAGGACAGATTGACGAGGAGAACGATTGGGAGTGGTCATGAGTATGGGGGCCTCTACTACTTTGATGAAGATGTCAGCTCAGCCATGCAAGCTTCTACTACTAGTCCGGAGAGTGTGGAGTCAATAGCTAGGCTGCACTTGTGGCATGCTAGGCTAGGTCATTTGTCCTTTTCTTCCTTAGCAATGTTGTTTCCCGAATTATGTAAGGGCATTTCGAGTCAGAGTTTAATTTGTGATGTGTGTCAAATGTCAAAACAATGTAGATCAATGTATCCAATTTCTAGTAATGAAATTCAAGCCCCTTTTGACTTGGTTCATTCTGATGTTTGGGGTCCTTCACCCATTGTTTCCATTGATGGCTTCCGTTACTTCATCAGTTTTATTGACCATTATTCTCGGTGCACTTGGATTTATCTGTTGAAAGGACGTGAAGAAGTTCCCCGGATAACTATGATGTTTTGCAAGATGGTTGAAACACAATTTGATAAAAAGATCAAGCAATTCCGTTCAGACAATGCAGCTGAATACTTTGAAAGATCCCTGAACTCATTCATGGAAGATGCAGGCATGTTACATCAATCATCGTGTGCTTACACCCCTCAGCAAAATGGGGTCGCTGAGCGCAAGAACAGACATCTATTGGGAGACAGCTCGAGCCCTTCTTTTCCAGCACAATGTGCCCAAGCAATATTGCTCTCAAGCTGTTCTCACTGCATCATACCTGATAAATCGGATGCCATCTAAGGTACTGGGTATGAAGACCCCTTTCTCTGTTTTGTGTCCCACTCTTCCAGAATTTCCTCTTCCCCCGCGAGTTTTTGGTTGTACATGCTTCATACACGTGAAAGATCCAAAGAAGACCAAGCTGGATCCTAAGGCTACAAAGGGAATATTTTTGGGGTACTCTCCTACGCAGAAGGGGTATAAGTGTTATGATCCTGTCTCCAAGAAAAAATATGTCACCAGGGATGTAGTCTTTTTTGAGTTTCAACCCTATTTCGGGTCTTCTCAGAATCCTCTTCAGGGGGAGAGTAGTGGGTTGGAAGAGGATTCTCATTCTCCCTTCTTTTTTGTTCCCATTTCAGCACCTTCCACTACTACTAGCTATAACATTCCGGGTCAACCTAGTGAGACTTCCACTGTGCCAGTTGCTTCTCCAGATTCGGATGATACTTCTGAAGGTTCCACTAAACAAGAGAAAGAGATACTTACATACAGTAGAAGGAAGAAGGCCCCTCAACCTCATGATTGCAACCAGTTGAACTCAGATCAATCTGTCTCTGCAATCCAAGGTAATTCTGATTCACTCAATTCAGATTTGGATCTTCCTATTGCTCTCCGTAAGCCTGTTCGTTCTTGTACCACTCGGCATCCCATAGCCGATTATGTTTTTTACTCACACTTATCCCCTGCCTATCATTCCTTTGTGTCTGCTCTTTCCTCTGTATGTGTCCCTTCCAGGTATTCAGAGGCAGCATCTGATCCAAGGTGGAAAGAAGCCATGAATGAGGAGATGAAAGCCCTAATGAAAGCAAGGACATGGGAATTGGTGGACCTGCCAGAAGGGAAAGGCACTGTTGGGTGCAAGTGGGTATTCACAGTAAAGCACAGGGAAGATGGGTCAGTTGAGAGGTACAAGGCCAGACTCGTGGCAAAGGGGTTTACACAAAAGGAAGGAATTGACTACAAGGAAACCTTTGCCCCGGTAGCAAAGCTCAACACAATCAGGGTTCTACTGTCACTAGCAACAAAATTCTCTTGGGAACTTCATAAGCTGGATGTGAAGAATGCCTTCCTAAATGGTGATCTTCATGAAGAGGTATTCATGGAACCCCCACCTGGATATGATGTTGGAAAAAAGGTATGTAAACTAAGGAAAGCATTATATGGTTTGAAGCAATCTCCCCGGGCATGGTTTGAGAGACTTTGTTTGGCCATGAAGAAAGTAGGGTACACTCAGAGCAGTGCAGATCATACATTGTTTACAAGGAGACAGGATGACAAACTTACAGTACTCATTGTGTATGTGGACAATATGGTGATTACTGGAAATGATGTGAGAGAGATGAAGAGGCTGAAGGAGTTCTTAGCTTCAGAATTTGAGATCAAAGACCTGGGAAATCTGAGATACTTTCTTGAAATTGAAGTTGCTAGATCAAGAGAAGGAATCTACATATGTCAAAGAAAGTATGTGCTAGATCTCCTAGAGGAAACAGGCATGATGGGGTGCAGGCCAGCAGACACTCCAATAGAACCAAGCCATGGATTACAAGAATCAATGGGTGAGGAATACTGTGATAAGGAAAGGTACCAAAAGTTGGTAGGAAAACTGATATAATTATCCCTTACTCGGCCAGACATTGCCTATGCAGTGCATGTTGTCAGTCAATTCATGCACTCACCAAAGACCCCTCATATGAGAGCAGTGGAAAGAATCCTCAGATACTTGAAGACTTGCCCAGGGAAAGGAATTTTATTCAGAAAAAACAGCAGACTTGAAATTGAAGCCTACACTGATGCTGATTGGGTTGGGTCTGTTGGAGACAGAAAATCAACCTCAGGTTACTGTACATTCTTGGGAGGAAACCTAGTCACATGGCGTAGTAAGAAGCAGAATGCTGTGGCTAGATCAAGTGCAGAAGCAGAATACCGAGCTATGGCACACGGGGTTGCTGAACTCTTATGGCTCAGGACTCTCCTTAATGAGCTTGGTATCAAGACAGAGGGTCCTCTCAAGCTGTATTGTGATAATAAAGCTGCTATCAACATTGCCAACAATCCTGTGCAGCATGACAGGACAAAACATATTGAAATTGATCGACACTTTGTCAGAGAGAGAATTATTTCAGGAGAACTCTGTGTGCCTTATACTCCATCAGAGATGCAAATTGCAGATGTATTAACTAAAGGGCTGGCATCAATGAAGTTCAGGGACATACTTGGCAAGCTAAACATGATTGATATCTATGCTTAGCTTGAGGGGGAGTGTTAGAATATTAGAGTTATGTTCGGCTGATAAGAGTTCTTATTAGCCCATTCTTATGTTTAACTTATCTTGTAACTGGGCTTGTGTTAATGGGCCTAATCTTGTTTAATGTTTAAGTCATCTGGGTGTCCCATCACTAATCAGGGGCATCCCAGTAATTTCTTGTACCTTGTACTATATTCATCTATAAATAAAGAACTGGTCGACTGGCTAGTACAGTTCGACATTCTCTTCTTTTCTGTCATTCTCTTTTCTTCCTTGCTACTTCGAGTATAGCACTTCAGATTACATATCGGACCCCTAAAGATATGACACAATATGCCCAATGTGGGGCATATCGTATCAGTACTTTGAACCTTATACAAGACCATGAAGTAAAGTTAAAGCACTATCTAATTTAGAGGTGTGCAATCCTCTTCGAATCCCCAAGTCTCAATCAAACCCTAAGCTTGATATGGAGGGAACCATGACCATGAAGTAAAGTTAAAGCACTATCTAATTTAGAGGTGTGCAATCCTCTTCGAATCCCCAAGTCTCAATCAAACCCTAAGCTTGATATGGAGGGAACCATGAAGGAAGAAATGGGCTTATTCCTCCAGTTAGAAATTGAAAAAGGGAGGGGAATTGTTCTTTTAGGGGTGAGATACCCAACCAGAGATGATCCCAAAATTTTAGAAGACTACAAGAACAAGGATTATACCTGATATGAGGTAGAGAGGAAGGTAGGATAACATAATAAGACTTCCAAGATGAAGCCCTTGTATCCCCAACCAAAACTCTAGCATCACAACCATCACTGCTAATTACCTTTGCCCACAGCTTGTCTCTATCAATTGGCAACCCCTAGAGCCACTTATCTACCAAGGCAACATTCCTTTCTTGAATATTCCCCAAACTAAGCCCATCATATTTTTTGCTGCTTCTAACCACTTCCCAACACACTCTATGGTCCGTTTTCTCCTCCTCTTGCTCCCACAAAAAGTCCCTCATCATCTTTTCTAGCCTCTTATAATCCCTTCTGGAATTCTAAACACTAATAGGAAATAAATTGGCAAGCAAGTTGGCTAGAGTGGACATAATAAGGGTGATCCTCCTAGAGATAAATATTTTTTCTTCTAGGAAACCAATTTTTAGTAAACCTCTCTATTACCGGATTCCAAAAGTTAATACCTCTAGGATCATCCCCCAAAGACATCCCCAAATAATTCATTGGTCTTGGATTTCTTCTCCAGACTGTACAGCAGCAAAGGTCTGACCTTTCTCACGTTTTTGGGTGATTTTCTTGACCAAAAAAAAGCTGTAGTAGTGCTAGAAAGAATGGGTAAAAGGTCTAGTTGAATGGGGTTCAAAACCCTAGTCTAAAGGTCTCACAATGGTGGGATAGAATTCAGCTAGTAATTGAGAACTTGCGTGGTTCGATCCCTTCTAATTCCTCTCTATTTATAGACTTGGGATTGCTGCAAGAGTCCTTTCCTAATCTATTTACATGTCCTAACATATTTAGGATAAGATTAGAGAGAGTCTAGCTCTCTTAAATCAGCCATTAGATTGGAGTCCATCTAATTAATCAAACTAGTCAAATCCTAGTCTTACTAGACTTGTCTAGAACAAAGTTTGACTAGGACTCTTAAGTAAGACTCATAATTATCCATTAGCACCCCATTAATGCTGGAAAATATTTACCCAATTAGGAGACTACAACTTGTATGGTGTGGGGCACACAACTTAATGAGAGTGCCAACATGTCACATGCTTTATACAAGCTAGTGGGGTTGGCCGCTTAAGTTTTTACTAGCCATTATAGGCTAATTCGACCATAGTTGTTATGGCCTATGGGCTTAAGTGATCAAGCCCATTAAGGTTCAGCCCATCCCCATTATGTGATACTCAAGTCAATATAGCCCAATTAATCACTTGCAATCAATCTATCTTCTATAAACACTTGACACCACATTAAGGGAAGGACTTTTTTCCTCTATCTTTATGACATGGCATCCAACTCCCAACACCACTGGATCCTTCATTGAGGATTCAGATAATCCTACTGTCAGTAGATTCAGAACTCCAAGGAGAAAGTTCTACAAAGTGTTCTCTATGTCTTAACATAATAGTACCTATCACATTGATCATCAATCGACATACTATCCTTGAATGTCCCAACATACCGAGATATTTGACTCTAGACGGATCTCACTAGTTGTCATATCAAAGACAGACAAATCTAATACTCAATCTGACATCAATATCAAGTCTAAGGATTAAAAGAAACACCCAGTTGTTCCACTTGTCGGAAAGTCCAGGAACATGTTGGGTTTGATCCAATTCAATGTTTCTTGTAAACACCCATCCTCACACCTTAGGTCACAACCCAAGCAGCTAGCTCCACAACCTTGGACAGTGCAAAAATGACAACCTTGTCAAGATAGACTTCCCCCAGTGCATCCACTAGTTGTGAAGTTTTAAGTCCATATTATAACAATCATGTGGTTTCATACATAATACTTATATGAACTAAGGGTATTTAGTAGAACAACTAGATGATACATGAAATAAGCATTCTTTTCATAACAAAATTATGTACAATACATCAATTGGAGCAAAGGGCATAAACACTGCCTGACAAACTTTCAGCACATCCCAAAAATCTTGATAGAAAGCCATTGTGAAACCATCGGGACCCAGTTATTTGGATCTATCCATAGAAAATACCGCTTTCTTAATCTCCTCTAGCTCAAAACTCCCTTCCAACCAAACCATATACTCCTTAGAAAGTTTAGCTCAATCCAAACCATCAAGACACACACTATTAACCAACGGTCTCTTAAAAATATATTTAAAGTGAACCACAAAAACTCGGGCAATCTCACCATGATAGATTGCTAGGTCAAGGTTACTCCATCCCCCACCAATTTTGAAAGAAAAATTTTCTTCCTTCCATTAGCCAGAGCATAAAAAATCCGATGTTCCTATCTCCCTCCTTAAGCCAAGTGTTCTTTGATTTTTGTCTCCAACTGATCCCTTCCTTAAGTAACAAATCCTCCAAAATCCTCGTCAAAGACCACCTCTCCTCGTTATCTCTTCCTTCAAAGGTGTCCAAAGCTTTTTTTGCATCTAAGTCCTCAATTCTACTAATTAACTCTTGTTTTCTCTCTTCTAATCTTCTAAAATGTTGAACGTTCCACTCCTTAATGTTGGATTTGTCTTAGTTTTAAAACAATAAGAAATTCTTTTAGGTCAATTTCCTAGTAACTAGGCAACCCATTCTTGCCCAGAATTGCCTAAACACTTAGACAACTATGGAAGCCAATGTAATGAATGATGATTAATATTAAAACTAGATGCATCAGCAAAGGAGTTATCATCTCTTTTCACCCAAATCATACTCACTTTCATTCCTCCTGTTAACCACTTAAACCTTCTTTTTCATTAATGTAGTCCCACCAACCTAGATCCTCTTCCTTCTGAAGCCAGCTTATAACCAACTATGAACCCCATTAAATTATCATTTTTTGAATATTCATCTCCTTGGCTTTTTGAACCCCTTCCAAAGCAGCTAGAATTTCAGCCCTCAAAAAAACTCCCACGCCAATTGGTACTAGAAAAAGGCCAATAATTCTTCCTTCACCGTTTCTGAAAAATCCTCAATTCTTGAGGGAACCAGATTCCTTCACTTCTACCATTGAAGTTCAGCTTAATAAAACCACTGATTGGAGGAGACCAAATTGGCCTCGAGACAGCCTTACTAGGAACAGAATCAGCCACTTCCTTCCTGCTCCTCATCAATCTGTAGCAGAAATATCCTTAAATATTTTTAAAGTTTTCACCCAACGGATCACTCTAACGGTGATTACTTCAATTAGAGCATCCCTATTCTCTTTCTGCAAAAGTTCTTTGATTCCTCCCTTCCCATATTGTCCAACAAACCGCAGACCTTATGCACCTCCATAAAGTTTTTTTCCCTCTTCTTCTGCTAGCTAACAAAGGAAAGGTCAAACAGGCTTTGTGTATTTGGTGGGGGGTTCCACCTACACCCAAACAAGGAAAGAAAACAATCCCAAATTGAAGATACTAAGAATAAAGCAATAATCTGTCCAATATAGAACATGGAATCACCAAAATAATTTGACAAAAGAGTATGGCAAGCTTTTGTAATAACGGAGTAAGCACTTGTTCTTTGTGCAGATAGTACTGTAGAGTTTCTATATGTGCATTCAATTTTCTAGTAGAAACATTGCTCTTCCACAACAGTGAGGCCTTTTCAGATAAACAATAATGTAACAGTAATTGGTACATCTTTTTTGTAACTAAAATCATATGAATAATATTGTAGTAAATGATGATTTTACCTCCATTAGTAAACGAAGTTGATGCACATGATCTCTGCCAGGAAATAAGGGTTTTCTATCCATCAATTCCATGAAAATGCAACCCACAGACCACACATCAATTGCTGCAGTATACTCTGATGAGTTTAGCAACAGCTCTGGTGCCCGATACCATCTTGTAACAACATATTCCGTCATGAAATCAGTTTCAGAGGTAATACGCGCAAGCCCAAAATCACATATCTTCAAGTCACAATTAGCATTTAAGAGAAGATTGCTAGGTTTCAAGTCCCTGTGTAGAACATTGGCAGAATGTATGTATTTCAACCCACGGAGAATCTGATACAGGAAATACTGCAGAAAGCATCCAACAAAGAAAATTTAAAAAAAAAAAAAAAGTCATTTTCACATCCAAGATAAGATATGCAGATATCAGGAAGAAAGGAGAGAAGACTAGGGAATGACAAAATAAATCAACTAGAAATAATTGAAGAAAAAGTCAATATAGATATCATAACAGAATCAATCTCATTGACTCATATAGATGACTTTTGAGGTTGAACAAACCCCAACCAAAGTTAAAAGAAAAAAATAAATATTTTTTCCCATTTTAATCAGCATAATACCATACTGTCTTATAATACCAACTATTGTCACTACTATTCTAACTTGATCAAACTCTGGCAGAACCAGCACCCAGTCTGATACCAATGAACCCAGAGCAGAAACTATTAGTTCCATACTTTTTGCTTTGTTTTCAAATGCTCTTCTATTCCTTTCAGCCCACAGTGACCACCAAACTGCAAAAGGAATACAGCTCCACATAATTCTGGTTTTCTTTCTGCCACTAATTTTTCGCCATCTAGACTCTAGAGAAAATCTCAGCAGGAGATCATGGCTGGAAGACTAACTTTCCAAAAAGAAAGCAGTAGAAATTCCAGATGAAATTTGCCACTTTGCACAAATAGAGCAGATGAAACACTGTCTCCTCGTCCATTTTGCACAAATAGCAGAAACTTGGAAGGAAAAAGCCTCTTTTCTTCAAGTGATCTGTGGTTAGAATACTGTCGAGGTAAACCAGCCAAGCAAATGCCTCCACTCTTGGCAAGACTGGGTTCCCAAAGGAAATCTCTCATTACTTTCTCCACCTTCGTAGCTTCCATAGGTGGTATCCTAATGACATAGAGAAAATAAGTAGTTAGGTTCGCTAAAGTAGTTCACCACCCAAGGAGATGTAGTTCTTCCACGGTGCTAATCTCTTCTCAAACTTTTCTGTCACTATAGTCCAAAACCTACTCCCAAGGGTTTGCCCCCAATGGAAGGCCTAAATAGGACAATGACCAAAAAGAGATGAAACACTCAAAGACACTTTTCAATAGCCCCGACCTCCCTATCCTCCAAACTAATACCTGCTTTACAACTCTTTTCCAGATTTATTTTAATCAACTCTTTTAAATTTGCTACCTTCTCTCTAGCACCCCCTCACAGAAAATCAGCAAGTTGTCTGCAAACTGAAGATGGATGATTGGGGCCCAACTTCTACCTATCATCCAACCCCTTACAATATCTTCCCTATTGGCCTTAGTGATGACTCTACTAAAAACATCAGCTACTAAGGTAAAAAGGAAAGGTAAAAGTGGGCCCCCTTGCCTAACACCCCTACAAGCAAGAAAGAAATCCTTCACCACTCCATTAACCAAGATTAAGTAATGACAGGTACTAACACACCCAAACATCCATTTACACCACCTCTCTCAAACCTACAATTCCTCGACACCTCTAAAGGAAATTGTCAATACATCAAATAGTAGGACTTTTCAAGATCCAATTTACAAACAAAATATCTTTTCCCAAACCTTCTCATCTCCTCCACACATTCATTGTCAATCAAGATTTGGTTAGTTATTTGTCGCCCTTGAATGAAAGCCCCTTGGGCTTGGCTAATGATAGAGGAAAGAACTACTTCCTCAAAGAGAGCACTTTAGCCAAGATTTTGTAAATACTTGTTGCCAAACCAATCAGTCTAAAGTCTTTTGGGTGGCTAGCATCAAGCTTCTTAGGGATAATAGCCAAAAATATAGCATTAACTCCATGGCTTACTATGTGCTTTTCTACAAATTCCTTAAAGATATCACACAAATCATCTTTTATTATCTTCTAACAATCTTGATAGAAAAGACAATATGAAGCCATCTTGGGCTCAGATCCTTAGCTTTGCCCATTAAAAACACTGCTTGTTAAATCTCTTCTTCCTCAAAATTCTTTTCTAACCACCTAGCCTTTTCCTCAGCCAACTTTGACCATTCCACCCCTTACACTACTCACCTCTCAATCAAAGGTCTTCTAAAAATAGATTTGAAGTGGTCTACAAACTTCCTGGCTATCTTGTCTTAATTGGTAAACACCTCTCCTACCTCTAATTTGGTCTCAAAATTCTTCCTCCTCCCATTTGCCAATTCATGAAAGAATTTAGTATTCCCATCACCTTCCTTAATCCACCTGTGCCTTAATTTCTGCCACCAACTTATTTCCTCTCTCAAGAGCACCTCTTCCAAATCCTTCTTTAGCTGTCTTCTCAAATCTCTATCACTCTCATTCAAATTATTTTGAAATTCTTTCTTATCCAATTCTTCAATCCGAGATATTAAGCTCATTTTTTGCTCGTCAATTCTCCCAAAGTAATTTCTATTCCATTCTTTTATTTTGAATCTTAATCTCTGCAATTTCTTATGGAATTTTACGCCCTTCCATTTTATCCCACTTAACTCCTCACTCCACCACTCCATTTTATTCACAAAATCCAATTGAGCTAACCACATGTTTTAAATCTGAAAGGTCTAGGTCTAGTAACAAACAACTCCACCCCTATTTTAATAGGACAATGATTAAAAGTGACCCTAGGCAAGGCTCTAGAAACGGTCTCCCAAATAATTCTACCGAGCTAAATTAAAAAGGAACCTATCTAGTTTCAAACAAGGGGAAGTTTCCTGTGGATTGGACCAAGTGAATCTGGATTGCAAGAGTGGGATTTCCTTTAGCTCACAATCTTTGATAAAGCCATTAAATTTCCTCATACTAGTTGTTACTGTTTGTAGGGGATTGATAGTTTCTCCGGTGAATCGCATAACATGAAAATCACCTGTACAAAAGTTCTGCCACTTGCCAGGGGGTTTTCTTGCTCTCTACTCCTTTGACCTTCCACCTACCCCAAGTCTTTTTGGTTTCCCAGGAAATGTTGGCCCTTTTTAGTGTAATTTTTCTTTGCATTTGAATTATCCAATCTCCATAAACCACATAAGACATCTTCTTCTACCTTCTTACCTCCCTCCATGCGAGACTCCTACAACCCAGCTTCAATGGAGGAAGCCAGCCAAACGGATGCAAAGTACCCCTCAGTTCTTATCTCTACTTTCCTTGGGATGTCTTCAGGCTTCACACCACTTAACAGAACAGCTGCAGAGTGAAGGTCACCCCACTAAACTCCTTTTATCGTCCTCCACACATCAGAGCTATACACTCTGTCACTTCTTGCTCCCACAGATGGAATGGCAGACCTACGACACATACCAGCACACCACCTTCAACAAAGAATTCCTTTGAGTTAGATTCTGGGCTCCATTTGAATACAGTGAAGGTTCCAACCCCAGATTGAATGCTAATAGCCAATATATCTACCTTATTTTCTTCCAGATCTAGCAGAGCTTTACATTTAATGAAGAGAGTTATAATGAATTCTCCTTTCAGCTTCAATCTCAGGGTCAGTAAGTTAGCAACTCTTTTCCAATCTCTAACCTGCTCCTTTGCTTGGATAAAAAGCTTGCTGTCCCACTCTTCTCTCTTTGAAGCACCCACCATTCTGCACTGTCCATTTGTTTTCACCATAACCACAGGCTCCAGTTCCATGGCTTCCTACCTACTATCACTCTATAGAACCAGAACTTATTGAGCATTTTGTTAATTTCCTCCCAGTCACAGCTCTGTCTTCCTTCTGGGAAACAAACTAATTGCTTCCTTCCCCTAACAAAAAATTCAGTCAATGCTATGTAGAATCCCTTGGCATTTCTCTTGCACTCAACCACGTACCTCTTGCCTTCCTCAGTACTATACTCCTGCCAGCTTGTTTGTTTTCCTTTTGAACATGCTCCAGTTATAAAATCCCACAACCAACTAACTACTTCAGGTCCTTCCAGCATTACCATACAATTCTTTTCTTCTCTTATCTTCAAGCTCATCTTCCCTTGGCAAGAGTTATTTAAACATGACTATGCATGAGTTATTTAAACATAAAATACCATACTTCAATGGTTTATATACACTGTGACACATCGGAACACAATTGATTACTGTTGAAAAATGATGGAAGAATTAAAATTTATCTGTATATACCTTAATTTTCATAAAATCAATATAATTTGTATTACTTTTTATTAGTATATAAATTAATGTATCAACTTTAGCATTACATTCCTTGAGAAAATTTACTTAAGAATTAAAGTGCATATGTTTATGACAACCAACTATAATATGGCATAAAGGTAGACTTATGATCATTACAAACTAATGACTAGGGTTCAAATTCTCTCACTTGTAGTTTATTTAGGTAGTTTAAGGTGTGTTTAATACATATGATAAATTCAAATTTGAATTTGAATATTGCTTAATTGTAGAATTAAATAAATGAGTTATTAAGAAAGAGAGAGAGTAATTATGAGTTATTACAGAGAGGGGGGAGTAATTATAGGGGTTATGGGGAGTAATTGTAGGAGTTATTAGAGAAAGGGAATAGTCTTGCCATAATAAAAAACCAGAATGCATCACGTGAGTAAGGCGCAGTTGTGCTGATAGGGAACTATGAAGGTTGGTACTTGGTGTTTGTATTTTCTGTCTTTCTCAATTGTCATCTGAAAATTGTTTTGGGATTTTTTTGAGGAAGATGGATGTTTCTAGAGTTGAAAATAAGTTGGGCTCAGAGTCCAGACAAATTTTGGGAGCACTTATAGACTCTTTATTGGTTGTGACCACAGTCAAGTTTGATGGGACTAACTATCTAGCATGGTTTCTACCAAAAAAACCATCTAGCATGGTCACAATCAATAAAGATACATGTTTGTAGTAGAGGCAAGTGGGGATATATTTCCGGTAGCAAGAAAGCACCAAAGGAAAATGACCCATCTTATGAGAAATGGTTGCAGAATTACACAGTTATTGGGTGGTTAGTGAATTCGATGCAACCCCAAATTAGTCAGCACTATCTGTGGATGAATTCTGCTAAGGAAATATGGGACAGTATTGCTGATACCTATTCACAAAAATCGAATGTGGTCAGGGCATATAAATTAAGAAATGATGTGATCAATCTGAGGCAGGGGGAGAGACCTTTAACAATCTATTTCTCAATGCTGAAATCCTTGTGGCAAGAGATAGATCTCATGGAAATTGTTGTCTGGGAAAGTACAAACGATGCAGAAACATACAGGAAATTGGTTGAGAGGAATAGAGTCTTTGAATTCCTAACAGAGTTGAATGCAGAATTTGACATTAGCAAACAGAATATCCTAGCTAAAGACAATGTATCTTTGTCTCAGGCTTATACCATGGTGAGCAGTGAGGAGAGTAGGAGGCTGGTTCAGGTTCAAGGGGTTATTCTAGTTGACCATTTTGCTAATATGGGGGTGAAACCTAAGGTGGCTACAAGGAAGGAGGTTATATGTGAATATTGCAAGAAACCAAGACATACCAAGGATACATGTTGGAAGCCACATCCAGACCTTCTTCCATCTCGTTTTAAAAAGAGGGCCGAAAATGGGAAGACTAGGAATGTCAATGCAGCCATAGTTTCAGATAATTACAGAAGTGCAACTGATGAGAAAGCCGCTATTATGAAGGCGGAGTATGAGAAATATGGAAGGATGATCAGTCATCTTGAGAGTGCAGCCACCTCCAACTCTTCAGGCAATCCAACTACTTTTGCATTTGCTCATTCAGGTATACGTGATACTACCAACCATGCAACCATTTCAAGTAATCATAGGATCCCTTGGATTATAGATTCTGGTGCTTCTGGTCATATAACCAACATTTCTACCCTATTTAGTTCTTATGACTTACTTTCTGGCCGTGATAAGATTACCCTAGTCGATGGCACTCTTGCTCTTATCTCTGGCAAGGGAGTCATCAAAACCACCGACTCCCTTTTTCCCTTACTTTTGTCCTTCATATCCCTAAGCTGCAAACTAATTTGATGCCAGTGAGCAGCCTAACTAAATCCTTAAACTGCAATATAACCTTTTTTCCATCTTATTGTGTTTTTCAGGACATAAAGTCTTAGAAAGTTATTGAGAGTGGCCATGAGGCGAATGGAATATTTCTGTTGGATACTCCTAGACAAAGCCAATGACAACTTGAGAGAGTTGCTTTTAGGTTTACTTCTTCAAAGTCTTTTAGTTGTGTCATGTTATGTCATTTTCGTTTAGGTCATTTATCCTTTTCTGCTTTGAGTCATTTATTCCCAAAGTTGTTAAAGGAATTAACTTGTCTAGTCTTCATTGTGAGTCATGTGAGTTATCAAAACATTGTAATTTTATTTATGGTTAATTCTGTTTTATTTTGATGTAATACTTTTCTGAAGAGGTAACAGCTTGTGCCTCTTCAGTGGTGTTTTTTTTTCTGAATTAATAGATTTCTTCATTCATCAAAAAAAAAACATTGTAGAAGAACTTATCCTTTGAGTAATAAGAGATCCACTTTTCCTTTTCATATTGTGCACTCTGATGTGTGGGGGCCATACCACTTGCCTTCTATGGGTAGCTATCAATATCTTATCTTGTTCATTGACGATTTTTCTCAGTATGCTTGGTTATTTTTTAAGAGATCTCATGATGAAGTTCCCGAACTTGTGAGACAATTCCATGAATTTGTTCTTACCCAGTTTGGTACAAGAACCAAGATGTTTCAGTCCGATAATGCAAAAGAATTCTTCGAGAAAAACCTCACTTCTTATCTCACTAACTTTGGGGGTTATCCAGCAAAGCTCCTATGTTCGTACTCCGAAACAAAATGGAGTAGCCAAGAGGAAGAATTGTCACGTAGTTGAAGTTTCAAGGAGCATTTTATTTGCTTCACATGTTCCTACAAAGTTTTGGGGGGATGTTGTTCTCACAACAATATACCTAATCAATCGTATGCCATCTAGAGTTTTGGGCTTTAAGTCTCCTTTTAATCTTTTTTATCCAAATAAGGAGCTTTTTTCTCTTCCTCTTCGGGTCTTTGGCTGCGCCTGTTATGTACACATTTCTAATACCTAGAGACATAAGCTTGAACCAAAGGTGCATTTTCCTTGGTTATGCCTCCACACAGAAGGGTTATTGTTTTTTTTATCCTAGTAGTGGAACTCGTTATGTCTCAATGGATGTCACTTTTGATGAGTCTACTCCTTTCTATGGTTCTCCTCAAGGGGGGTGATGCGACGCAATCTAGCTGCTCCTAGCTGGCGATGATCTGGCTTCCAATAGATGACGGAGTTAGCTGATCTGCACAGAGAGAATCAGGGAACCCGGGGGTGCTTACCCGGCGAGGTCGCTCCGATGCTTAAGTCAATAATTTGCGAGCTGAAGGTGGTTTAAAAAGCAAGAGAGCTAGTGAGCAGTGATTACGTGTACCTTTTCCCCCAAAGGGTTGGGGTCTTTATGTACTGGAGTCCTCGCGGGTTTTTCGGAGTGGTTCTGGGATTCTTGCCGTGATGAGGCCCGTATCCGTATTAGCAGGAAATAACGCTGCCAGCCGGTAAGGCATATCACTTCCACCGGATGGGGGAGATAAGGCTAGCAATTACGAGGTGTGATCCCGTAAAGCGTGGAATCTGGTGGCGATATCTTCGTGGTTAACATGTAGAGGTCGGTCAATATTACCCGAACTAGTGCCCCTTGGGTCCGTCCTAGTACGAATGCCGAGGTGTCTTATAACCAAGGTGATCTTGATGCAATCGTGTCCCGAAGTGAACTTGTCCCGAAGTGGACTTGCTTCCGAGGTGGTTCGGTTATCCGAGCTCGGTTCGTCGCAGACTTGGGTACGTCGGGATGAGTTGTCGTCCTGTCAATTAGATCGTGTCCACGTGTCCCCCTATTATTAGGTTGGGCCAAATCACCCTACATCAATTGCCCCCCACTCCCCGAGCCAGGGGTCCTGACCCGGTGCGGGGAGTTCATGGCGAGCCAAGTGGATTTGGTCCGAGGTTCGGTCAGCTTGTCAGATGAATCATGGGTCGGACTTGTCCGCTCACCCGGCTCAACCAGAAAAACCCAGGTCGCATCTGGTTTACGCGCGAACGTCACACAATTTATAAACTCTACGAACGTCAAAAAATGCGCTAAACCGATTTTACCCTTGGGGGTCGCGCAGCCGGTTTTCCTAAGAGCCATTGGATTGCTTCGATCTCGACCGTTGGTCCTCGGACATAGCGGATATAAATAGGGGGGTCCGCGACTCACTTTTCTCACCACAAATTCTGCGATTGAGCTCTCCCGAGTCGCGTCGGAGTCTTCCAGCAGCGAAGAAGATTTTATGTTACTTGAAGAATACTCCATGGAAAAGTATTCTTTTTGATAAACATAGCCACATGGAACTGGAAGCCTATACAGATGCTGACTGGGCAGGCAACATTGATGATAGAAGGTCAACTTCAGGGTATTGTAGTATGGTGGCAAGTAATATTGTTTCTTGGAGAAGCAAGAAACAATTTGTTGTTGCTAGATCTTAACCTGAGGCAGAGTACAGAGCTACGGCTCATGGAGTTTCTGAGTTACTTTGGCTTTGATCCCTGATAGAGGAATTGGGTGTTGAGTATGACAGACCACTAATGCTGTATTGTGACAATCAAGCCGCCATTAACATTGCCCACAATCATGTACAACACGATAGAACGAAGCACATTGAAGTTGACAAGCATTTCATCAGAGAAATAGTGGCTTATGGAGAAGTTTGTATACCCTTCATTACATCTGAAGAACAGTTAGCTGACATTCTTACCAAAGGAATCTCCAAGGCCAAGCTACAACATGATACAGGCAAGCTGGGCATGATTGACATCTATGCTCAGCTTGAGGGGGAGTGTAGAGAAGATGGATTGAATGGCCCATAGCCCACAGTTGTGTTTTAATTTTATGTTTATGTTCTGTTTTGTTAAACGGACCTGTTAACTTTAGTTTCTCCTATGTTTAATTAGCCAGCCACCCCACTAAGGACTTACTTGTAATTACTAAGGATTTACTTGTAATTTCTGATTATTAGTGATTATTCTTTAATGAAAAGGATTAGGGAAAGGAGAGGAGAAGAAGTGCGAACAACTCTTCTCTTTCACCCTTTCTTCTCAATCATTCCCTTTCCTCTTCTCTTCTGGTTGTCTCCTTTTGTTTTTTCTTCTTTTTAATTTGATTTATTATTTCTATTTGGACTGTTTTTCTTCTAGATCAGGTTCAGCAGACCCACTACCTTTTGTATCTTTTCTCCTATAGACCCATTTATAATTCTTTGCTGGTCCTGTTCCAACAAGACCAAGCTTCAACCTGGAAAAGATTTTCATCACATGCAAGACATTATGATTTCTTAAACTACGCATTTTTTTGACAGTCACCTCAGAAGGTGCCTCCTTCTCCTTCTCGAAGTTGCTTCTTCGGCCCAGATCTACACCCAGCCTCCCAACCTTCACTTCCTTAAAGCAATAATTGTCTTCCAAACAACTCTCTTCCTCATAACCAGCAATGGCGCCACCATCTGTAATCTCCTCTTCTCCGGTCACGGTTTCAGCCTCAGAATCAGCATCTGAACTAGTGATTCCATTCCCAACCTCTTTCAAAACCTCCTCCGACTTCCCCAACCCCTTAAGACCAACCTCCACGGTACCCAAAGAAGTTGGAATTTTGATTCCATAACCAGAATCTTCAGAAATCGCATCTGCAATCCTAGTCTCAGAACGGGAGCAAATCGCTGCAGGCACACTATTGACCTGTGAGCAGCAGCCGACGCCATACTCCACGAAAGAGGCCTGATCACCAACAACACTAACCCCTGTTCCTCCGACCAAACTCTTCTTACCACATTTATCATACCTGGCGATCACCCAAACCCAACTTTCCTCCCTTCTACAGTCTTGGACATAACTCATTCAGCTTACCAACCCCGGACCAGTCATCTTCCCAGAACCTTATCCTAGCACCATCCCCAAATAAATAGCCTGGTTAAGTTTTTGAATTCCTGATTGAATCTCATAATTTCCTTCCACATACAAACCCTATAAGAAGAGTTAACCTCCCTTGATTCCCACCCAAACCTCACTATCCCATACTTCCCCACCACCACTCTCCCCCAAGTGAATGTTTTTTTCTTCTCCAACTCAAACCTCCAAAGCCATTTCCCAAGTAAAGCCCTAATAAAAGCCTCTTTTTTATAGATGCCCTGTTAAAAATCTCACTCTTCTAAAACCCAAGCCCCCTCTCCCTCCAGTCTACATACCATATCCCACTTCACCAAATCTAACCATATTTTTTTCCCCTCCTCCCACCCCTTCCCAAAGGAAATTCTTCTGAATTTTTTCCACCCTCTTAGCAACTTCTGCTAGAACTTTTAATAAGGTAGTAGGTTGGCAAACTTGACAACAAACTTCTAATAAGACTGAAATTGCTTCTATTTAAATTGTCTACCATGAGAACTTTACCTAGAGCCACAAGCCATGTGAAAACATCCACCCAACCCCCACCATAATGTGATACCATTTCCCCCCTGATTAGTTTTGCATAAAGAGTTTTTCCGTAAACAACCCCTTGTGCTCCTCTTTCCACACATGTGTGTCTTCCCACGAGGGATTCAACAAGTATTCATCTAATGCCTCATAAGAAAATCACGTGTTTGTCCATCTCTCTCTTGACATCAACTAAAGAGTGGGATAACCTCATATTTCAAATTTGAAGTGGAGATAATCCTTATTTTTTTTTTTATACAAGAATTTGAAGTTTCAGCATTGTAATGACCCATATTACAACAAATTATGATTTTGCCCAGAGTAAAGTAGGTTTGCCTGCACCTTGTTTTGCAAGGATATCTGCCAATCCATTTGCTTCCCTTTTTATCCATCCAAAACTAGAATTAAACCTCCATGCAAGTATGTCTAGTTGTGAAACACACTTGCAGTAAATCAGAAAATAGAAAAAAAAAAAGAAGAAGAAGAAAAAAAGGAAGAAAGAAGAATGAATGATTTCAGCAGAGCTTGTGGAAGAAGAGGAAGGAAGAGAGAAGAAAAAAAATTCGATCTCTTCTCTAATCCACTCAAGATGTCTTTTATATCTTAATGTAAATCTGAGTACAATTCCTTAGATGCCCTTATAATAAGGCTGCCAGCACTAAAGAACTAATAAAATAAACAAAAGAAGGCCCATAACTAAAAGTACATAAACTTAAACATAGCTTAAAAGAAATTAAACTACTAAAGCCCATTCGGCCCATTCTCACTACATGTCTATTTCTCTGAAGACAAATCTGAATTTCCAAGGCGCTGAACTGATTTTGCCCAAGATATAACCAGACGTGAATCTCCTTCAATTTCCGGTTCTGTTGCTCCAATCTGCTCAGCCAGTTCCAAACCTTGTAGGAGAGCTAGAGTTTCAGCCTGAATTGAGTCACCAAGGCCGATTGGTCCTGAGAATAGTGCCACTACTACTACTTGATGATTTCTAAACACTCCCCCTACACCTGCTCTCTCCGGGTTACCAAAAGAACTCTCATCAAAGCTCAGTTTCAGTTTATTCGGTGCAGGTGGTTTCCAAACCATTCTAGCACTTTCTCTATATAAATTTGCTTGTATCACTTCAGTCTAGTTCCTTAGGAGATGATCCTTGTAATTTAAACCCAAATTGAGCATAACAGGAGAATGATCTAAGGCCAGCCCAGAAAGAGTCAAAAAACAAGTCCAAGAAAATGATCCTCTCAATTAGTAGAAAAAATGAAATCTGCCAGCCTAGAGCACTTAGATTAGACTACAAGCACAAACAAGTGAAAGGTGTCATTCAAAGGAGTCTCCTCACAATATCACATTTATGTCACCATTATAGTACCATTGTCCACTGAAAAGTCCCAATACTATACAGATGCTCCAAAATAAATTCCTCTTCTTTTGGCCTTTAAAAAATTTGTTACACACTATTTGAAATTATCTCAATTCCTAAACCTTCAGGAGATTCACCAACTAAAACTGGGTACTTATTCTCCTCTAAAACCTGTAAGGCATAACAAGGATTTGAACCTCGAAGTTCTCATAATGAGTTTAAAAGTTCCAAATTAGGATCAGGCATAGGTTGGTTATTGGTCAAATGTATAGAGGTTATCTCTTTTTTTTTCTTTGCTTTCTTTCTTATATGGCTTTTGGTAAGGCAGCGGATATACCGTCATTAGTGCACAGATTGTTCCTTTTACCAATCCCTTTAATAAAACGCATTTGGAAACACTCTACCTAAGTGCACCAGTACACCAATGCCCCATTCAGAAATCAATTAAGGTAGAACATATATGTGCAAACCATATTTCTATCTCAATGGGTACATACACAATTTAATGTGGTAAAGAGATAATGATGTTCATTTAAACATATTAGGTGTAATATCACCAGAAATATAACCTGACAGTGCTCCTCAGATAATGCTTGATTGGAACGAATTATTTGATGGAGGTCAGTGTCCATCAGCTCATATGCAATATAAACATCATTAAATGACTCACGTTGGGGTGGTGGTATTATATCTCTGATCGCCACAACCTGTATGACAGATACAAGTGCCATCAGTCAGCACTAGATTATCATATTGAGTTGTGTGAATACATTTTGACCACTAAGTTTGAATTCAATAATATAAAAGTGCGAAATACAGATAGCCGGAATTAGTTATTGTAATGAGAAATATTTTATTCTAAAACATTAAGAAAGACTACACGAGTAAGGAGTGGCATGGTTAAATTATAAGACACTAAAAGAGCAATAGGAAGACCAAAGAAAACATGGTCTGAACTGATAAGAAATGATATAAGAACTCAAATTTTGACAGCAAACATGGTTCATGATAGGGCACAATGGATGAACAGGATTTACATAGCCAATCACAAATTGTTCAGGCTAAGGTTGAGACCATTGTTCATTTGTTGTTTACATATTTCATCTATACCCTATGGCTTGTGAATACTTTTCTCCCCTTTTTCATCAGTAACCAAGGTCAAAGAGAATTACTAGTAAAATATGAAAATAAGGAAATATTATCATTGTCTAGACAACCTAGTGATGATAATTAGATTCTTTCCTTTTAGCCTTTTATAAGTAGACATATGAATTATTTTCAAAAAGACAAGATCACAAGAACAAGTAACAAGTTATTGAAAATAAATGAGAATTTTATTAATTTTGAACTGTTTAACACTGAGAAATAGACAATTAGTCTAATAGTTTAATACTAGAATTTGAATGTGAACATGATAGTTTATGAATTATGAATTTTAAGTGTTTGTTTCTTACGCTAATCATTTATGAGTTTTTTTTATTTTTGATAAATGATTGAAAATTTATTCATGATAATCAGAATGATATTACAATACAACCTGCCCAAAGGAGAGGCACGAACTGGTACCTCTCCACCACAACAACAAAGTACTACCTCAGACTAGGAAAAGAAAGTTTACAGCGCTGCCCAGAATAAATGTTCCCTTGATACCCCTTGTTTAGCTAACCCATCCCCTATCATATTAGCTGTTCTACCCACCCACTAATCATTTATGAGTTGTTATCATTTTAAATTCTAAATTTATAATTAATGTTTATGCATGTGAATTATGATGTTGGATACTTAGATACTTGGACTTGAGTCATTTTATCATTTGATATGGCACTTAAAAGAGATGGAAATTTGGTATAAAAATTGATAATAATAATAATAATAACAGACTCCATACAACGTGCAATGACTATAAACTAGAAATGAAGGGTGGTGATGTAACTCACTTGAAACATCATTTTGCTAGAAGATATCCAAATGTTATTAATTTCCCAAAAATGCCAATTAGACATTCCTAAAGTGATCAAAAATCATCTCATGAAACAAGAGAAGTTAAAGAAAAAAAAAAACAGGAAGAATAAGGATAAAAAATGATACGAAGAAATTGAGACCTAGGGCTGAGAATGAGGATGAGTACACACAAGTAAAGTCTAAACATGTTAATATAGATGATGATGATGATGATGAAGAAGAAGTAGAACAAAGAGCTATTAATATAGGGACACATGCATCATGTGTCTAGACTGGATACAAAGTGTTAGAGTAAAAGCACTTTATTAGTCTTCAAGGGCAATGGAAAAAGAACAAAGGGCAAGATTCCAAAGCATGCAAGAATTAAGTCTCAATTTAGAGAATCAAAACATCAAGAAGGAGGTTCATCACAACCATCTTTTTGTAAGAGTAAAAGCACTTTATTACGAACACAAAGTATTAGAGAAGTGTTAGGCAAATTCATTACCTCCAAAAAATCTTCAAGGAATGACACTCCTACTGTAGAAGAGATGGACCAACTTTTTTATATTAGCAACACTTTCATTAATTATTGATTAGTGAAATTACAAAGATCTGGACAGTTATCTAGACGCCCAACATTTTTTTATCAGTAACAGAAGGATTTCATTAATGAATAAATAGTATAAGATTCAAATACAATGGTGGGGGGAAGTAAACTCTCTCCAACTTATTTCTTCTTTGAACAAGATATCTTCCAATTCCTCTCTTAACAGCCCTCTCTCCTGCTTCTCTCTTTCTCCAAAGGTTCCTTCACCTTCTGTTTTTTTTTATCAATAACAGAAAATTTTATTAATTATTGAGAAAATTACAGAGTAAGGGAGCTAAAACCTCTTAACTCCTGGAGACAACCAAGATACACCAAAAACATAAGAGCAATTACAATTAAGCCTAAAAAATAGAGTTTTTGCTCACCCCTTGCCTAGCTAGACCATCTGCCAATGAATTTGCAATTCTCTTTACCCAAGTACATTAAACTTCAAGGTCCTTAGTCAGCCACTTAAATTCCCCCTTTTCATTGTTGTAATTCCAAAGCCTAGAGTTGTCCTCTTTTAGCCAGTTCACCACAATTTCAGAATCTCCTTTTATGATCAGTCTGTTGATATCCATGTCTTCAGCCCTTTGTACCCCTTCTAGAGCTGCTAGTATCTCAGCCCTCAAGGAATCTCCCACCCCAATTGGACCAGAAAATATGGCTGACAGATTCCCTTTTTCATCCCTTATAACTCCCCCTATTCTGGAGGGCCCTGGGTTGCCCATACTGCTGCCATCAAAATTCAGTTTAGTAAAACTATGAGGTGGAGGGTTCCTACAAGAACTTGAGACCTTCTTTGCTGAGGCTGATTCTGCAATTTCCTTCAACTTTCTTAGCAACTCATCTACTGAGAAATCTGCGAACATATCCAAAGTTTTCAACCAGTGTATCACCCTAATATGAGTTACCTCCAGTATTACTTCCAAACTTCTCTCCTTTTCTGAAAAATAAAATCCTTGGCGAGGCACAAGCTTTAAATCACTGACATAGGCATCCTAAGGTTTTGTGAAATTAGTATAAATCATTAAATAATTATTATGGAAATGGAGAGATAAGAATGTGGAAAATAGTAGGATTATAGAAGGCATTGAAGATCTAGGAATTAACCAAGGAGAAGTCCATTTTATTTGGTGAATGACAAGACATTCAAATATGGAGATACCATAAGTGTTTATTATGATAAGAAAGGGTGACCCAGGCACTAGAGCTACAAATGGTGTCCATTTATCTGAATTTGAATTTGATCTGGTTAAGGATGATCCAAATTCAATCCACTTATAATTGGATCCAACACGAATCCACCCCTATCTGTTTTTATTCAATTTTAATGTATATGCTTATGTATATTTAAAACTTACATTCTATCTATTAGTAAAGATGTTCTGAATGTTGTGTTTATTGGTTAACGTTTCATAAAATTTATTTTCATCATATTTTCTCTATGATATACAATATTTGAATCCAAAATAAATCTACAGATAATATTCAATTTGAATCTGGATATAAACAAACCAAACTCGGATCTACTTTATAGCCCATTCTCCAATCCATTTGCAGCCCTAACAAGCACATTGACAGTAGTAGAACAAGAGGAGCTGAAGATCGTATCTAAATTTAAGGAGTATAAAGAGTATTTAAGTAACATTAGAAAAAGAAATGCAGCCAAGTATTGTTTACAAAATGAAGTGCAAAGATAAAGACTGTTACGAAAACAAGCACAACCACAGATTAGCAAAACACCTACGGTAGATTATGAGTCAAATATTAGGGATTCATAATTACAAGGCAAAGCAATTTCTCTATAAATATAGTTAGTTTCGTCACAATCAAATCAAATTTCAAAATCTCGACCAATGTGATAGCAAGCAGGAAAAATAGAACAAATAGTATTTATCACTCACTAACGTTTTCATGATCCATGTGGCGGAGGAGCTTTATCTCGCGAAGAGTCCTCTTAGCATCAATTTTGTTATCAAATGCATTCGCAATCTTCTTAATTGCAACTTGCTCGTTTGTCTCTGAATTCAAGGCCGAGCTGAAAGGAAGTATACATGGATAATGACAAAGTAGTCTTTCTACATTTTATGTTCAGAGAATTTGAAGAGGTCATGAAGAAGAAATGGGAGAGGAGACGCGATACCATACGATGCCATATGCTCCCTTGCCGATGGGCATTATTGGAGGCTTGTACTTTGAGGTGATCTCGAATATGTTGCCGAATATGTTGTATTGTATGAATCGTCCACCATGACTTAAAATCATCGGAATACTATCAAATCCGGGTTGGGGAGCTCCGGCAGGTGGAGGTGGCTCAGGGGGCGGAGCCGCCTCCGCCATCACGGTGTCAGAGGATTGAGCTGCTGCGTCCATTGCTACGTGACCTCCGTCAAAACCCTAGAAAGTGGAATTGAGAACTGCTCTCCCCCTCGAAGAAGCACCTCTTCCAATTTTCCGGAATTGAGAAGTGCTGCTCACTGCTCTGATGCTTTAAGTTTTAGGATAAATTAGACAAACCCCCCTCCTTTCTGTACAATTACAGTTTATCTCCTTCTTCTCTGACAATTTGCGACACCTATTTGTCTAAACTAACAAGTGCTTGATAGTTCCCTCCATATCTTTTTTGCTTAGAGTTTGTTCCCTTCCCTCGACACAAAAGTCATTAGTTGAAGTTAAATTCTGTTAAACTGTTGAGACGGTTGGTTATGCAATATATAATTCAAACACGTGGCAAGTCTCCTACTAGAATAATGTTATCCACGTTACATGCCTATTTTCGCTCCAAAATCCAAATTGCATGGGCTCCCCCACATAGCACGCCCTACAAGTGCCCCACATGCACATTGAATCATCCATTAGAAACATCTCCCTATCACTAGTATAGGAATATTGGATATGCATTGGGAGCACTTAGAACTTTTTGAGTTTTCGATTTTTTTTAAGTAGTATAGTAAGATTGCATGTACTTTGCACTAATAATTTTTTATGATAATGATAGTAAATATGTTTATCAAAATTTTTTATGATTTTTATATTTTTATTTTTATAAAAATTATTTTTATTTTTTTTCACTTCATGGGACTACACAACAGTGGGTAGCCCATCCCCTTTCCCTTAACCCCCCCCCCCCCCCCCCCCCCTCCCTCTCCCAACCCCTGGTGGCAGCGGGATTTGATCCCAGGTCTATAAAGCTTTTTGTATTTTATACTTTTATGTGCTTTAATTTAATCTTTTTTAATTTTTATTATTACTTAATTGGGACACCTAGGGTTAACACATTTGACCCAAAAGGTTAAATTGTTGACTCACCACCAAACAAGAAAATAAATCCATTTTGGATTGGTTTTAAAATTATATTTTATTTCTATTATCAATAAAAACAACTATTTTTTGCCACACTTAATGAGAGGGAATTGAATGAGGAGAATGTCATAGTTCAAATTACATTTTGTGCCCTCACAATTAAATTAAAGAGTTACCAAATTCAAAAATAAGGGTATTCTAGTAAAGAATATGATTCAATTAATGTTAATCGGAATTAATACCTTAAATATAAAACTTAATGAGAAGATTGTGAATGAAGAGAAAAAGTGATTGTTCAAGTTACATATTTTCTTTACAATTAAAGAATGGCCAAATTCAAAAATTGGGGTATTTTATTTAAACAAAAGTTTCACACTTTTAATATTAGTACAGATATAGATTTTCCAATTTTCTAATTCTCTAAAAAATGATGTAGTATGTACCACTTATAAATTTGCCTTAAATATTACGAACCCAACCTAATTACATAAAAGTATTCCATAAATCTCTCTCTCTCTCTTTACACACACTAGCAATGACCCATGCAATGCACGGGATGTTGTGTTTATACTTTCTTATGTATAGAATAGTATAAAAAAATCTTTTATTTTTTAATTACTGAGCTTCAAACTTTCCTTTTTATATAGCTTGTTAGACAGTTTTGTATGCCCTTAATTTCAATTAGAATGATGTACTTTATGAGTTTATTGTAAATGAATAAAAGTGCATATTTGATTCATGTTCCCTTGGTATGTTTCTATGTAATACCCTTAAACTGGACATTTAATGAGACTCGTGTTAGTTTAGAATGTTCACAACCAGTGGATCGGTCTGGGGAAACCTATCCTGACAAAGCTGACACTGTGGTGCCACCAAATCGGTTGGGGTGGCTTGTCTCAACTGCCAGGGTGAGACCCTAAGCACACACAGTATAGGATTAATTGAATCTATGAATTGGACCAGATTTCCAGTATTGCCCTGGACCTTGGAGATTGATGGGCAAAACTGGAAAGTTACACCCGACCCCTAGACTCGATTATGATACTGCACTAGGTATCGGATCGGGCTGTCTTTGATGTACTAATCAGTGAGATCCTTACTAGGGATCAAAACCTGGGTATGTTGGGACAGTCCGAGAATTCATCTGAGTGGGTGATCATAGTGACAGGATCAGCCCCTTTGTCGGACAAAGGTAATGATCAGGGGTGCACTCTCACTGATGGAAACCAATACTGTCGGCAGCCGATTTCAACCGTTGAGATTTGTTTTGCAAAGTATATTTTATATGAGATATAAAAAGTATATATATTATGGTTTCTCAAATGTTTGCAAAAAGGTTTTACTTCCCGTGATCCATATAAGTAGAGAGTGCAACACTGTTCCTTGCAGCTGAGGGAGAAGTCCTCTCTTGTCGGGCAGTGTATGATCATTATGGGCTGAGAGGTTAAGTGTAAGACCATTGAGGATAATACCTGATGGGCTAATCTTGCATCTGCCCACAGTCCCTGGGTGTTACAAGGTGGCTTGGCCCAGGGACCACTTAGGGTAAGTGTTGGGCCCATAGAGCCCATTTGATGGGTTTCAGGGGGTGCACTGTCCATAACAGTGTATTCGGCAAGGCCTTGTAATAAAGGTTGGGCCGAATCCATGTGGATGATGTGTAGAGCAATGCTTGGGTCCCACGCCATACAAGGAAGCCCAACTGGGCAGCAGTTAGGAAGGTTAAGTAAGTACATAAGCTTAATGGGCCTAAAGCCCATTTCGAACTGGGTTATTCATTTAGTTAATTAAAGGGGCGAATTCTGAGATGGATTAGGAGAAAGCTAATATAGAAACCTCCTAATGAGATTAGGAGAAAGCTAATCTAGTCTGTAGATAAGATAAAGGTTTATCATTATCACCTGAAGAGAATGCTGATCCAAATATGATTTGGATAAGCAGCTCCTAATGAGATTAGGAGCTGATCTTTCTAGGTTAACAAAAGAAGAATGGGGCGGCAGCCTTTAGGGGACACACATAAGATTTTATTCAGTGCTGAAATCAAGAAGAGAGAATTCTGCACCCTGCGAATACTCTCTTGCCGCCTCCCTATTCTTGCCGCCCTGTTTGCCAGTTCGATCTCCAGTTGTGTGAGAAGTCAATATTGGATCTTAACATCAATTCTTTGAGAAAGGATTGAAAGGAAACTGTGCTCACGTACCATCATTCTGATTCTTGCGAATGACAGAGTTCTTGGAGAAGAACACTGCTGATTCTGCTCCATCCTGCACTGCGCCATCTTCAGTGGGAGCAGTCTTTGGATACTTCTTTGGGCGTGAACACCTTCGTTGGGAGATATTATTTCTCCGTATCAGGTATAATCCTCTCCTACTCCTTTTGGTTCAGATCGGGTTTAGTTTATGGTTCAAGAATGATCCTTGAAAATATGATTTTCTAAAATAGGGAATGCGATTCCCAGTTGAAGGGAGAGAAAAATTTTTGAAATTCGCCCCCTTATTCCGCAATCTTTGGGCGTTCATACGATGGATCTCTCACCCCTTCAGCTTATATATTATGAGAAGCACATAAACCAATTGATCGTGGCTCAATATACCTTTATCAAGTTAGTTGTAATAGAGACCTAGGTTGGGGCAATGGGTTACCTCCCATTGTGTAGCACTATAAAGCCAAAAAAATGTGTTTTGCATGAGATTAATAACCACATTAAAAAAAAGCAATTTCAAAAAAATTAATTGATGAATATAACCAAAAACTTACATCAAGTACTTTCTCACTACATTTTATTATTGAACCATAACAATCCACTAAAGAAATCTACATTAAATTATATTAATAAAACAAAGGGAAAACACGAACCAAAGGAAAGGAGCAAAATAGAGGAAAAAACTTGATAACTTAAGGAAATGAACAATGATTTATTTAGTTTTGTTCACCCCATATACTCGTGGGCTAATTTAGGCTTTTAGGCATTAATTTGGGTCCAAGCTAAGGTTCATATTTAGATTGACCCTTAACCTAACCCAACTAACCCAACCCATCTAATTTACACCCTATTTTATTAGAGAGAGCCAAAAGGGACTAACAGATATTTAATAGGGAGGGGAGATATTACAAACATTGAATATTAAGGTGAGAAGAGAGAGAGAGAGAGAGAGATTTATTAAAGAGTAAATATGGATTTTATAAGAGACAATAAAGACCCATGAGGTTTTTAATGATTTGATATAAAAGTAAATATGCACGTACAAGAAATGAGAAGAGGAGGATGAGCTACGTGTGAGTTTTCTCCCCTTCCCAACCCTACATTCTTAGCTTATCTCCCTTATGCCTCTCCTAACTCTTTCAAATTGTTACCTCAACATGGCCCTCTCCCTTTTATTAGGAAACTCACCTACATGAGTTTTCTATTCCAAAAAGTAAACTCCTATTTGAATCTCCCTACTCACCTATGTGTGTTTCCTATTTAAGAACGTTTAAACTCCTATTTGAATATCCCTATTGATGTAGGGATAATTGGCGGGCTTCAGATCGCGCCACATGGCATCAGCCAAATCAAATATTGGTTGCACATCACCAACTGCTTCCAACCACTCCTAAGGCAATGTTAGATATAAAAGGGGGTGCTCATCTCAAGGTAAGCATATTCAGAATCCCAAGAGAATTATTCTTGGCTATTAAGGACTAAGCTCTGAGCCCTCGTCTCTTGCCTGGTTCGACCCCTCTTAAACGCTTGGCTAACTTGACTGCCGGAGCCTCCGCCCTTGGGATAACACCTGGGGCCTCTGACATGTACTCTTCTCTTGTTTACAGATCGGACTTGTCAGCCTCGAATATCAGTGAAATCTCCTTGTTGCTCTTAGCCTCATATTTGGCAGCAACACCTACTCACCTATGTGATTTTCCTATTTCAGAATGTTTGGACTCGTATTGTCTTTCATTCTTGGTTCCCGCAATGCATTGTGTGGTTTCCAAAATACTATCATATTCCTTCAATTCAGGTTCTATCTAATCTCTTAAAAGAGGCCAAGCTACAAAGTGAAGATTTACAATGGTGTCTCTGCAACTTCTCTACTATAGGAGAACATTGTTGGATTGGACAGGTGAGATGGATAGCGAGGCCGTGGACATAGAGAACGGTCGGGCATCTATTAAGGTACTGTAATTCTTTTATTCAATTGTGTTCTTACTGTAATTCTTTGATATCATTCTACATAGCATTCCAAGGATGGTGTAGTTACACTAGAAGACTAAGAACAATATATTTCAGTGGCCAATGGAGGAGGTGGAGAGCTTATATTGACCAATAAGAAATTTCACAAAGTGGTGGTCGAAGTTGGATCAGTTGTGCTACTTGATGTAAGCATAGCTATATAGGTCTGTTATTCCCCTTTTATGGTTACTTTGTTGATTTAACATTTAGGTTATACAAGGGGTAACGATTGGTCATAACTATTGAGTTTAGATCGACTATGAGACCTTGTGAGGGACTATGGATACTGATATAGTTTACTCGAGTTGCTGGAAGAGACACCTCGAAAAACTTAGACTTCTTAGTTATCGCAGAGGACAGTGTTGTTGAGCATACTAAGGTTGTGTTTAGCAAGTCTTTCTTCAGCATTTTTTTGGGCTTTTCAAGCTTGAAAGACCAAAAAAGTGGTCTTTTACCATTTGGCAATTGAAAGATAGGAAAATCGAAAGATGCAACCTCAAGAAAGACTATGAAAGCCCTAAATAAGCCAAAACTAAAAAGTTTCAAAATGAAGCTTGGGGTCTTAATTTTGGGACGGTTTGAGCTTCCAAATATGTGTTACAGGAAACACATGTCTGCCAAATTTTCAACAAGGGTTAGGAGAAACCCTTATTTCTCACCCTTACATTGAGTGAAGGAACCTTGAGCAAAACTAGAGCACCAAGTATAATTCATCATGTCTCTTCTTTGATCTTCATTTTTTTCCTATTTCTTTCCATGTTTCTTCCTCTTCTTCTTTAATATTCGTTTTCCCCTTTTCTTCTTTGGCCTTTTTTATATTGATGAATAGTTGGTCCTCTTTTGTTTTTTTAGGGATCTAAAAACTTTACCATTCTTCAGTTTCTTAGGTACAATAGACATTCTCAAGCTCATTTTTTGTTTAAGTTTTCTTATAGAAATTTGAAATGTTAAAATCTTAGACTTGAAATGACTATCTTACCCTTTCGGTTTAAGTAATCTAAAAGGGGTTAGATAGTTCATTGTAGGTTCACTGCAATTAATGCTGGTGAGGGATGAAAATGGAGGACACATGCACCTCTTAGCCATATTATGTTGTAAAGGCTGAGAACAAGGAAAGTTCGCTATGGTTCCTAACAAAACTTAGAGATGCTTTGGTATTAAAGATCCACATAGGTGGACTTGTATGTCTAACAAATAAAAGGTATATAACACTGATTTCCTCTAGATTATTGAATGACATGTTTGTCTATCTAGCAATTCATTGTTTCACGATTGAACATTCCATATACTAATAGCATTGTTGCTCTTGATTTATTACTTTTGTACTGTATAAACCTAATATTAACCACTTGTGTACTTTCTAGTAAGTGGATAGGTGATGGTATTTTTTCATGCATGCATGGAGCTAACCATTGGTTATACTTGAGACACCTGTACAATAATTTGAAGAAGACATTCAAGGGCAAAGCAATGAAAAATGTTGTTTGAGATGCTAAGAGGGCATACACATAGCTTGATTTCAATCATCACAAGGAAGTTGTGAAGGGTTGATTTCAATCATCACAAGGAAGTTGTGAAGGGTTTGCCAAAGGAATCTTATGATTGGCGTAGCAAAGTCCCTTAGGAAACATGGTCCAAACATGGTTTTGATCAAATAGTTAAGCTAGATGACTTAACTAATAACTAGACTAAATCATTTTAACTCATGGATTGGGGAGGCTATGACAAAGCCAATTGTTTAGATGTTGAAAGACATTTGTAAGAGATGGACGGAGAAGATCACTGAAAGGCATGAGAGGACCAACGCATTTAATGGGGAGCTATTTGCCCAGGGTACAGAGTGTCATTGATAGAAGAAGAAAAGAAGCTAGGTAATATCCGTTTTTTTTTTTTTTGGGTGTTTTAAATGATCAGTGCATGTTACTCTAATCATGGTTATCTATGTATGCTAGGAATGTAAGGGTTATATGGTCGGGGCGCATGAGTATGAAACTTCAGTGATTGATTTGGTAAATAATGTGACAATAATGGATGTCAAAACATGCACATGTAGAGTATGGGATGTTAGTGGAATCCCACGTGCACATGCACTAGCTGTATTAACATTCACTAGGGATAGAGCTAAGGACTGTGGGACAAAGTATTCCATTGGGAAACTTATATGAATGTATATAGTCACTTTGTGTGTGCTATACCAAGTGAAAAGTACTGGCCACAGGTAGAGGGTCACCAAATCAGACCTCTATTGGTGAAGAAGATTTGATTGACCACCGGTCAATACGAGAAGGGAAAAGGGTGAAGCAATTAGAGGTAAGGCTAGAATTCCAATGAGGGGAGGGGCAAACAAAGGTAGGCATCCCATACAAGTTCCTCCATGTAGTCAATTTACTTTAGTCCCAACTAGTCTAAATCTAACCCCATCTAGAAGGAGTATTGGCTCCTCCACCAGATCAACCTACGTAAGTCAGCTATTTCTCTTTTCACAATTTAGAGACTACATTTGAGACAATGATATAAGACTTGTCTAATCTATTAGGTTAGGTTGTAGAGCAATGCAGCCAAATGATTAGATACTCCTAGGTAAAAGGATTGAATTCGTATAGAATAAGGCAATATCCAAATTCGAATTCGATATTCGAATTTGATTAGGAAATCCAAAATTCGAATTTGATTTGATATCTGACGGATATTAAAAATTAATATTCGAATTCAAATTCAATTAAATATTTGAATAATTGAATATTCAATTCGATTTGAATTCAACCAAATAATTATTTTAGGTAATTAATAAATATATAAAATAAATATTTTATTTATATAAAGTATATAAATATGTAAATTATTTATATAATTTAATTATATATAAATTATATAAAACATTTAAATATTTTATATATTAATATAAGAATTAAATTATCGGTCGTATTCCGATATTTATCGAATCAAATAAGGTCATATATGAATTCGAATATGATTAGCTATTCGATATGAATAGGATACCCAAATTCAACCAATTAGATATTCGAATTATCTGAATTTAATTCGATTATGTCGAATCTCGAATTCAAAATCGGATTTTCGAATACCGTTGACACCCCTACCCATACATCACTGGACTCTTTCAAACTCTCAAACATGACTCCCTAAATATTTCTTCTAAATAAAGAACAAAGTTTGTCAAGTTTTGATACTCTTTGAAACTCTTTATTTTTTGGGTTTTTTTCAGGAACAAATCCAACACTTATTTGGATTAGTGGATGATGATGCACAATCCGGTCGGTCCTAGCTGCTGGTAACCTTGCCTCTGACGGAGCGGGAGATGCCTGAAACAGGGAGGAAACAAGAGATCCCCGGGGAAGGAACCCGGTGGGAATGCTCCGATACTCAAGTTAGCACTCTTGAGAAAGCAAGGAAGATGAGAGATTCTGAGACCAGAAGGCGCAAAAGTATCACTTACCTTTACTCTGGGGGAAGAGGGCCTTTTATAACCACCCTGGTGCACTCACTCCCAAGCCTCTGCCAGATCTGGTGTAACCGCCTCTGTGGGGGGCAAGCATAACCACCACTGTCTTCTTTGTCAGGGCGGTCCCTGCAACAACTGAGATGGCGATAGCAGGTGGCCGTTGGAGTGCGGTTGTCATTTGTCAAATCCCTGATCAGTCAGGCACGCTGCCTCAGAGTACGAACTTCTTTGTCAGGTATGGTTATTCAGTCATGCAACCTGGAGCCTAAGTGTTGGGGTGGTGCCCGAGGTGCCAAGTTGATGCTCTACCAGGTCATACTCGGTTGCTTCCACGTGTCGCACAGCCAAGGGGTTGGGCCAAATCTACCTCCATCAATTGCCCACCACTCCCCGTCCCGGGGTCTTGACCCGGCGTGGGGAGTTCACAGACTGACGGGTGGATTTGCCCCGTGGCGTGCTTCGTCCAGTTCGGAGATCCTTCGGTTTGACCCGCCTATGCTCTTGGCTCGACCAGGGTCAGCTCGGCTCGACCAAAGGTCAACCCAGGTCGCATATAGCTCACGCGCGGACGTCAAGCGATTATCAGATTTCGGACGAAAAATATTCGCGCTAAACTGATTTCACCTAGGGGGTCGTGCATCCGGTTTTCCTGAGAGTGATTGGATGGCTTTGATCTTGATCGTTGATGCGTGGGTATAGCGGTTATAAATAGTGGGGGCTCTGGTCACTTTTCCTTCGCCAGTCTTTAGCACTTGTTTCTTGAGCTCGCATCCAAGGTCTTCAGCTCACGTCACCTTTCCTAGTTCGGTGGCTTTTCCTTGGTGAGTCCCCTTAGCTTCTTTCAATTTCCTTTCCTTTCAATGTCTAGTTCAGGTAGTTCGGGTAGCTTAGATAGTCATTTAGGAGAGCCTAAGGCGGACACCTCGGGTCGGGCTGCTTCTTTCGATAGCCTTCTAGATGAGCCGGAGGTAGGGCCTTCAGTCTGGGTCCCCTCTAGCAGCATGGCATCCACTTCTCGTCGTGTTCGGATGCCAGATAAGTTCGAACCCTCCACCAGGACGTCCAAGAGACTTCGGTCTCTTGTTTGTCAGTTCAACTTGCCCGAGGAGTACACTTATAGCATACCTTCGGGCAACTTCCCTTGGGAGCACGGTCCGGACGAGATCATGATTTTTCGGGAGCAGCTCATCGCCGGGCTGCGCCTTCCTTTTTATCCCCTAATCGTCGAAGTCTTGAATCACTTCGGCGTCACCGTTGGTCAGCTCCATCCGAACTCCATCCGCAACATTGTTGGGACCATCTCCCTATGCTGTGAATACGTCCTTCCTTTAGACTTAGAAATTTTCCTCGCCCTCCTCATACCTAAGAAGCAAGCGAGCTTCCTCCCCGAGCACAAGCGGGCCTACTACCTGTCTCCCCACCCGGGATTTAAACTTCTACACAAGCTTCCAAGTAAGGTCCCGGCGTGGAAGCGATACTACTTTGTGGTCCGAAGTGCTACGGGGTGGCTGTTTCCCACTCATTGGAGGGCGGCTGCTCCCGACCCCGGTGTCATGTTGGATAAAGACACGGCGGAGACCTTCCAGTCTTGGGCCCAGCTCGGGTACGAGTGCCAAGATTACCTTACGGAGGCTAAGCTTATCCAGGCCGGTCTGAGTCTGGGTAGGTTTCTTACTCATATTTTTTTTTTACTGATGCCGAGCCCTTTTCGCAGGTGTCATGGAGGCGAAGAAGACCCATGGTGTCAACTTGCTCGATGGGATGAAAAGAAGAAAGGGGGTTACTAAGCGGGCTCGCGTCGAGTCTTCTCGGGCTGTGGAGCCTGAAGTCCCAAACCATTCTCCAGTCATCAACCTGGAGTCTCCTAGGGAGCCCGAGGTGGCCGGGCCTATCCCGGAGGTGGCGGTGGAGCCTGAGGTCACAAAGGCTCGGGATGCCGATACAACGGAAGCTTCCCATACCCAGACAATATTCTCTAGTTCGGGGAGCCAGGAGGGGCTCAGTAGTGTTCTGACGCCGAGTTGTGCTCTCCGCAAGAGCAAAAAGGCCGTCTATCCTGCGGTGGTTTTAGAATGGGCTGACCTTCCTCCAGGTCACATCGGCGCACGCACTGCGTCTCATGCCATGGTGGTAATCGAAGTGGTTTCCCTTGTCTTTTTCTTATGCTTTATTATTCTCTTCTCGCAGGGCTGACTTGTTTCTCACTTGGCAGGTGAACTCCTCCATCCAGGCCCTAACTCTTCAATCGAAGAGGAACCTGAATCGGGCACAGGCTACCAAAGAGGCTTCCCATGCAGCGCATGCCGAGCTGAGGGCAGCTCGGGAGCGGATCCATCGTCTTGAGGCTCGTTGTAAAGCACGAGTTGGAGAGGCTCCAGAGAGAGAACGACGCCTTGAGGCTCGTTGTAAAGCACCTTGCGACCTCAAAAGGGGTCTTGGAGCACGAGGTGGAATACCTTAAGGCCGATATCAAGGAGAAGTCTGAGATCTTCTTCCAGGCCCTCAAGGACACTAAGGTGAAGGTCATCGATGAGTATATCGTGTCGGAGCGCTTCGACGACCTAATGGTGGGCTCGTAACGGAGGGGAATCAAACTGAGCCAGTGGATGATAAGACATGCGTACCCCAGACTCGATACCCGTGCCATAACCACCTCGCGCATTACTCCAGAGATGGCTCTTGTAGTTGACGATGACCCAAACTCTGAAGATGAAGCAGATCCCCCGAGTGTTGCCGAAGTTCTTTCTGAGGGCAAGGGAGGTGTGACTCCGAAGTGATATGCACCGAGTCTGCGAGCTTGAAGTGATATGCACCGAGCCTGCGAACTCGAAGTGATGCACCGAGCCTACGAGCTCGTTTTTCTTTTTTTTTGCAATGAATAGATTGTATATGAGACATTGGCAATGAAATACCTTTTTTGCTTAAGTGTTGTGCAGCCATTCTTTCCTTTTGCCAAAGTGACTATTGCCGAACTGTTAGAATTAGGTCCCCAATGCGAGGGGGTTTCTCAAGGCAAGTTAACATAATAAGGCTATACGCCCGATCTGTTCTCCACTTGGGTCAAAGTTCATCGGTTTGTCTTCAATAGGTGTGACTCGGAGCGGGCTATGCACCCCGGGTTTCATACCCGTGCTGCCTGCTCTTTCAGCACAAACACTTGGTCTGCGTTGATGAGGTGCCGAGGTCATCATCAGCTTGGCGCTTTAGCCCTTTGGTTAGGATACTTTTCTAGGCTTTGCCCATTCCGAAGAGGCGACTGGGTCTTATAGTGCCGAGGTCCTTGTTAGCTCAGCATCCTGGCCCTTAGGCTCTAGGAGCGGCTCATAGTCCGCTTAGTTCAATAATATACAGGTAATATCACCTTAGGTTGATGATGTTCCATGCCCGAGGTATTTGTCTACCCTCTAGGGTTTCGAGCTCGTACTTTCCTCCGAGTGCTCTCTTTACTCGGTAGGGTCCTTCCCAGTTTCTTCCGAGTTTGCCAACGCCGAGCTCAAGTACCATGACCTTACCGAGCTACCCTTTGCTGGTATGCTGCGATCCTGATATAGGCGAGGTCCCTCACCTCGTCGAGTAGGTCGAGGTTGGTACATAGCTCATCGTCATTGGTCTTGTCGTTGTACGCTTCCAGTCGTAATGAGGGGATTTTGATTTCAGTTGGGATGACTGCCTCCGTGTCGTAGGTGAGGTTGAAGCGAGTTTCTCTAGTGGCGGTCTTCTCTATAGTTCGGTAGGCCCATAGGACGCTGGGTAGCTCGTCCGCCCATAGTCCTTTAGCTCAATCTAGCATAGCCTTCAGTCCGTGGAGGATAGCTCTGTTCGTGACTTCTGCCTGACCGTTTGCTTGCGGGTGCGCGACCGACGTGAAGTTCTGCTGAATCCTCATGTCTTGGCACCATTCCGGGAATTTGATATCCTCAAACTGCTTGCCATTGTCGGGAATCAGTACCCGAGGTAACCCGAAGCGGCACACTATGTTCTTCCAAAAGAAGTTCTGGACGTTTCGAGCTGTGATTGTCACGAGAGGTTCAGTTTCTACCCACTTTGTGAAGTAATCTACCGCCACTATTAGGAACATCCTCCCACCTGTTGCTGGCGGGAATGGCCCAAGTAGGTCGATGCCCCATTGCGCAAAGGGCCATGGACTGGTGAGATACTTGACGTCAGCGGCGGACTGATGGTGGATATTGGCATGCTTTTGACACTTATCGCATTTTCTGACCAACTCAACGGGGTCTGCTTTCATTGTTGGCCAATAGTACCCTTGTCGTAGTGCTTTTTGAGCGAGGACCCTGCCCCCCAGGTGTCCGCTGCACAGGCCTTCATGAATGTCGTGGAGTACAAGCTTGGCTTTGGGAGGTCGCGAGCAGCTGACGGGTTGTCGAAGCCCTCAAAATTTTTACTAGTCCCACAATAAAATATTTGCAGTAAAAGTGGTTCTAGGTCGAATCCCACAGGGAGCAAATCAGTAATCTCTTAGCCGAATGGATAAAGTAATTGTGTGGGAAAATTTAATAACTAAAATTAAATGAATAACAAACTAAACAAACAAGAGAAAATCAGTCTTACCGAACTCTGGTTCAAGGGTTCGGGTTGAATCGATTGGCCATCGATCCTAGGTACATTTCAACATTCTTGCAATTCAAGCATTTAACCTTAGATTTATTGGGATAGCCATAATAAACCTTGTGTTTTCCTAATTCAGTTGACCAAACCCAGCATTCGATCAACACTTATCACCACTCAACTGGGTACGATAGCGTTCCATGTTAAACAATGATAGCATTAAGATTTGTGAAAACAGTTAAACCAAAATAATATTAATTGAGATAGCTGCAATTACTGACTTTTGTTCCATCGATTCCTTTAGGTTGAACCATGTTAAAACATTGGTCAAAGGCTGTCACGAACAATTGACCCAAAAAGATATCAACCTAATTGCTTCTTGTACCATTATTCGTGACAATTACAGATCACCGAAATCATGGATAGCAATACGAAGATCAACATTAATTCAGTTTGTCAAACTAATTAACATCAACATCCAATAAAAATATGCACAAGAATCAATAAATATTTGAATTAAAAAGCAAGAAAATAAATTAACTATAGAACCTCACAATGATACAATCGAACCTCCCCCCTTGAACCAGAAAAAGAAGCTTAGCTACTCATGATTTGCGCAATCCCCATGCCTTTCTTCTCCATAGCCGAACTGCTTTCTTGAGCTTCTTGGCCTCTTGATGATCTCTTGGATCTTGGAATGAGTGATGCTAGAGCTGGTTCGCCCCCCTCTTTATATAGCCAAAGGAGAGGGCTGTTTTCTAACTCCTTCTAGGAGATCATCTTATCTTTAGGGAGTCTTGATCTTCTTTGAACTAATCCTATCCTATCTCTTATCTAATCCCCAACCTTCTTATCCTTATAGGATTACATTCAAAGTTTAGATCTAATAAGACTCTCTCCCTCTTGGGAGATTACATTCGAATTAGGACTCTAGACTCTTGCATCCGAATTGGGCTTCTCTGCTACTTGGGCTGCTTCCAGGTTCTTCTGCGAGTTGGGCTTCAGCTGTTAAATGGGCCTGGCTACGAATTTGCTCCGACTTCGGGCCCGGTTTTGTACTCGATGCAGGCCGAATCAGTCAAAACCCAAAATAGCAAGTTGTGGGCCTTTCTTTCTTCTTTCTAATGCTTCTTGAATTACCCAATTTGGAGTCCGGAACTGTGAGTTAGGCCTAGATCACTGACTGTCGCCGAAACTGTGCAAAATCACCCGAATTGGCCCGTTTCCTTCCAATTGCCTTCTTTATTGCCCTGAATCGAAATACAAGAGTAATGAGTGCATTTAAGTGCTAAAGTAGTGTAAAAAGGATGAAATTAAGGGGACAAAATAAGGTTCTTCTAAGTCTCATCAAATCCCCCCACGCTTAAACTTTGCCCGTCCTCGGGCAAGGCAAAATTCAAGCAAAACAGGAGAACCTAACTAATGAATCTCTCTTCTTTTCCTTTTCACGAGGCCTGGTCCAATGCATGCTTCAGTCCAGTCTTGGTAACCTTTCCCTTTTCATCTTTTTTCCCCTTTTTCTTGTCCAAGAGTGATCGCAAATCATCATTCCTCATGGTCCCAAGTTAAATCGATAGTCAAGGAGGCAAGCCTTCTAGGGCTGAAACTCCTTGGACTGCACGGGTTTTCATTGCTTTTAACAAACCAATTCAGCCAGATGCAATTACTTTTCTTTGAATCAAAACAAGGTGTGTTTATTTCCATAAGCTTGCTATGTATCACATCTCCACCACTTAGTGTGAATTCCTAGGATCTGAAGGTGAGAATGGGGTTGGGGTTTTAGGGTGAGTGCATTTTATGCTCCATCTCACCCTTGCCTTCTTTTCAAGATGTGAGTGCATTTTATGCTCCATCTCACACTTGTTTTTGTTTCTAGATGTGAGTGCATTTTATGCTCCATCTCACATTAGTCACGATTTTATTTTCAAACTCCTTTTTTTTTTTCAAGAAACACAAGGTTTCAGCATCTGATCCATGAATTCATTGATCGTGGTCTCTATATACCTAACACAGCAAGTTCTAGAATAATCAACCCATGTTTGACGGATAATTATGTGAAAATCCATCAAACCTTTATGGATCTTGCCTATTGATCGATTAAAATCATGAGGTACCATATGCAGCCAAAAAGATTCAGTTAGTCATGCTTGCATCCTATCTTATCTATTCAGCCTAAGCACATGATTCCTGATAAGTTGAAATCATTCAAGGATAAGTTTCCGGGAGCAGAAATTTCAAGAAGGTAAGGTATCCCAAATTTCCATCAGATTTCCCTAACCCCCCCACACTTAAGTTATACATTGTCCCCAATGTATGGGATTATGCATAAAGTAGAAGGATTTGGGGGTACTTGTTCGCTTTTTGAGGTTCCTGCTAAACACAAATATCAAAACCAAATAAAAAAATTAACTAAACATAATGGGTTGCCTCCTAGAAGCGCAATTGTTTAACGTCGTTATGCTCGACGTCCTCTTTTTGCTCATTTAATCCAATGAATACCGTGGAATGTCCAACGAGATGTCTACCGTAGAGGGGACATTTGCATCCTCATGGAAAAACTTCAATCGATGTCCATTCACCTTGAAGATCTTACCTGTGTCGAGACTTTTGATCTCTACTGCACCATAGGGAAAAACATTAGTCACAGTAAACGGACCCATCCACCTGGAACGTAGCTTACCTGGCATGAGTTGAAGTCGAGAATTATACAATAAGACCTTTTGTCCAATTTTAAATTGTTTTCTTAAGAGTGCATTGTCATGGAACGATTTGGTCTTTTCTTTGTAGATTTTTGAATTCTCGTATGCCTCTAACCTCAACTCTTCCAGCTCTTGCAACTGGAGCTTCCTTTCCTTCCCTACTTCTTCCATATTCATGTTGCATTGCTTGATTTCCCAATAGGCCCTATGTTCAATTTCAATCGGCAAGTGGCAAGATTTGCCAAAAATTAACCTGTAAGGGGACATACCTATTGGGGTCTTGTAAGCTGTCTGATATGCCCAGAGAGCATCATCTAGACATAGGTTCCAATCCTTCCTTCCTGGATTCATCGTCTTTTCCAAGTCAAGTAGAGCCTCCTTTACTTTGGCTAAGTAGGCGGTCATAGTCGGTTCGCGGGCTTCGTATTCGCCTATGACCTGATTGACCACGAGCTGAGAATCGCTATAGATGACGATGTGTTTTGCTCTTACCACTTGGGCCAGGGCTAGCCCGGCTACCAACGCGACGTATTCCACCTCATTGCTGGATGCCACGAACTCGAAGCGTAGCGCATACTCCAGTTTTGTTCCACTCGGACCGTGAAGAACTACTCCGGCTCCACTGCCCTGCTGATTTGTAGAGCCATCTATGTGAAGTATCTAGAGCTCTTCATCCCAGTTCGTGCTTGGCCTAACCAGGAGAGATACCGAACTAGGTGTGACCTCATGGTGTTTGGACTCAACCGGCTTGGGAGCACCGAGCTCACCCGGACTGGGGGCTTCATGCTCAATCGGGCTTGGGACTTCGGAGCTGAATGTGCATTCCGCAACAAAATCCGCCAAGGCTTGGGCTTTGATAACAGTTTGCGGCTTGTACCGGAGGTCGTACTCACTGAGCTCGATGGCCCACTTCGTCAACCGACCAGAGACCTCGGGCCTATGTAACACTTGCCTCAGGGGTTTGTCAGTGAGGACGATAATGATATGGGCTTGGAAGTATGGGAGGAGCTTGCGGGCTACAATGACCAACTCGTAGGCTAGTTTTTCTATCTCTGGATATCTCGTCTCCACTCCCTACCACACTTTACTAACATAGTAGATGGGTCGTTGGACCCGATCTATTACCTTTATTAGTACCGAGCTGACCACTTCGTCACTTGTTGAGAGATAGAGCTCTAGGACGTCACCCTGTTCGGGCCGGGTCAAAACTGGGATACTGGCGAGGTATCTTTGGAGCTCGTCAAATGCGAGGTGACAACCTGGGTTCCATTCGAGCCCTTTGCTTTTCATTGCCTTAAAGAAAGGCAGGCAGCGGTCTGCCGATTTGGACATAAAACGATTAGAGCAGCTATTCTACCGTTCAACATCTGAATCTCTTTTACTTTTTGGGGTGGTCTCATATCTAGGATGGCCTTTATTTTGTCCGGGTTGGCCTCAATACAGCGCCCGTTGACGATGTACCCTAGGAATTTACCCGAGGTGACACTGAAGACACACTTGTTTGGGTTTAGCTTCATGCTAAATTGGCGCAAAATTTGAAAGACAGAATGCAAATATTTATTAACTCATGTGAAAATTGGGTTTTGACGACCATGTCGTCCACAAAACATTCTATTTTAGTGTCGATTAAGGGTTTAAACAGCTTATTCACGAGCCTTTGAAAGTTTGCCCCAGCATTTTCCAGTCCGAAGGGCATAACCTTGTAGTAGTACAAGCCAAACTCGGTTATGAAGGTGGTCTTTTCCTCGTCGGTCAGGTCCATCCTGATTTCATTGTAGCCCGAGTAGGCATCCATGAAGCTTAGCAATTCGTGCCCCGAGGTCGCGTCCACTAGGCGGTCGATTATGGGGAGTGGGTAATGAACTTCCCTTATGAAGTCTACTACGAGGAGCCTCTCGACCTCCTCGTCGACCGCCCTCCATCGTTCTAGGGCTAGGTTGCATTTCTTCTGTCTAATGGGCCTAACTACAGGGTCAGTATTGAGCTTGTGAGTTATGAAATTAGGGTCTATGCCGGGCATTTCTGCCGTGAACCAAGCGAAAATATCTAAGTTACTAAGTAAGAAACGTACCAGTTCGGTTCGCAAGGGCTCCTCCAGGGATGCGCCAACCTGAAGTGTTTGGGCTGGGTCCTCTACCAAGGCTGGGATGGGAACGGTCTCCTCCGTGGGCGCAACTCGCTCCTCATTCTGTTCCATGGGTCTCTCCAGCTCAAGGTCGCTGGGCACCTTGGCTTTTCTCTTGAGGGCGGCGACGTAGCATTTGCGGGACTCAAGTTGGTTGCCCCGCACTACCCCAATGCCGAAGTCCATGGGGAACTTCATGGCTAAATAGTAAGTGGACACCACAACCCTTAAAGCGTGAGTGATCGGCCGACCTACTATGACATTGTACGGGGAGGGGGTCGCAACAACCAAGAAGTCGTGTTAGACTGTTCGTTGGGCGTGAACACCTTCGTTGGGAGATATTATTTCTCCATATCAAGTATAATCCTCTCCTACTCCTTTTGGTTCAGATCTGGTTCAGTTTATGCTTCAAAATTGATCCTTGAAAATATGATTTTCTAAATGGGGAATGCGATTCCCAGTTGAAGGGAGAGAAAATCTTTTGAAATTCGCCCCTTTATTCCACAAGATTTGGGCGTCCATACGATGGATCTCTCATCCCTTCATGACCGTGGTATCTGTGAAAGCTGTAATATAAATTTTTGTTCCTTTCATTTGGGTTCTACCTCCTCGGAAGCGTGGGTTCCTTTTGGGGAGCTCGGGGCCTCTCCTTGGGGGGCTCAAGCCTCTTCTTGGGATATGTCTATGTCGCTGTGCCGAGCTGATGCTCCTGCCAGGTCATACTCGGTTGCTTCCATGTGTCACATAGCCAAGGGGTCGGGCCAAATCTACCTCCATCAGTGGACAATTCCATTGTCTCAAACTCTCAAACATTACTCCCCCAAGTACAATGGCAGCTTATTTTTGTTGAATAGTTGATAGTCCATGTATAACAGCTATTTTGATACTCACAGTTGGCAGTAACAAGTATAATGACTTCTTTTAGAATAGCTAATAGTCCCATGTATAGCAGCTATATTGATACTTATAGTTGACACTCACAAGTATAGAGACCCCTTTTTATTTTTGTTTTTTTGAATAGTTGATAGTTCACTATGTAGCAACTATATTGACACTCAGGGGGCATTCTTTTTTTGGATTTTGACGGGGTGGGGGGGAAGTTGGCCAATGGGATTTTGGTTCCCATTGACCAAGAATCCCATGTTCAATTTTCAGATTAATGTGGGGACCAAGGAAAGTTTATATTCCTAGGTATCACTTACCCAGGTATGTGATACCCATCTCATAGGTGGGTAAATAAATTTCCCACCAAGGAGGAAAGTTACTAACACTTGAATGGGACAAAAATGCCCATCTTAATAGTGGATTTTTATGGCTAAAATGGTCATTACCTTATTTACCTGAGAAATAAAAGAACATGAATAAATGCACTTACCCAAGTAGGTATTTCCCAGGAAAAACTTACCCAAGTAATTGCATTTACCCGGGTAAGTAACTTACCTAAATGAAGGAAGGTTAAATCCATCATATGGATGGCCAAACCATGCATGATGGCTGGGTGAATTTTCAAAAATTTTCTTGCAACCTTCTGGGAATCGTATTCCCAGTTTAAAAAAACTACATTTTTCAAGGTGTAGGTGTGTAGTGTCCGCTCAGACCCTCAGAGAACATTAAACACTAACTTAACACCACGGGGTTGCATGCGAGCAACCCACAATCAACTTTCCCACTGCGATGAACCCGCAATGCACCACAGGTTATGCCCGTAGAGTGCACCACAGAACGGCAATAAACCCATGGTTTGCTGCACGCCTACGAGCCCACTTACGGTTCGACTTAGGAGGAACCCGGGCTGAGACTTTTGGCAAGAGAACAACACGTGCCCAAATCCGCAATAGACCTATAGCCCATCAAAAGACGTGGTGGAACACCATGTGGGGTTAACATGACGCCGCCCGCAGGGCAATGATGTCACTAATTGCTACGTCAATTAAATAAGGTGCATGAGAGGTAGTAGCACACGTGAATAATGAGGGATCTTGAAGGGAAGGAAAGCTGATCCTCAGGAAAATCCTCAAGAGACACGTGGTGAAACCACAGTGGTGCACTTGATGATTGATGGCAAATCCAATATTTCCTTTCCCGATAGGAGACAATCATCTTTATCTCCTACCTTTTAGGATCCTGGGATCTCCCCCATAAAACGAGATCCTCCTCGTATTGAAATTCATCATTCGGCACCCCGCATTCAACATCCATTATTCAAGCACTCTCTCTCGCTTTGATTCCTAACCCCAAAAGCCTATTTCCCTACTCATTGGCCTCGCTCTGTCTTTCAAAGAGACTGCTTACACCCAAGCCTTACCCCACCTATAGTAGAATCTCTAGTTTGTTCTTTGATCACAGAGAATGGCCTTAAGAAGAATTAACCTCACCACCATCCCTGAAGAGGAAAACAACGCCTCGGAGAACACCAACCTCAAGGTGGAAAACAATCCTGAGATGGAGACGCCTATATAGGCTGATATCGAGATACTCTCGAACAAAGTCTACGGGTTCTAGGTGCTCTTTCCGAAGCAGGTTCAGGAAGCTCGAGCAAAGCTAGGAGGAAACGAGGAGCGCCTTCCAAATCCTGCTCAACCGTTCAGCCCAATCCGAACAGACTCCTGCCGCCACTCTTCCCAACGTTTCCAACTCCAATCCCAACCCTAGCCGCCATGCCTCCAATGCGACCCTTGCCATCCCCAAGCAGTCCAATAGAGCCAACCCAACCTCGACCCAGACAAGCCACCAACCAGCCCACCAGGCTCATGCCATTCCCGCCCCTGACCCGATAATAGAGACCCCTCTTAGCCGAGAGGAACTGAGGGAATATGTCCAAGGGATGGTAGTTGAAAGTCGCAACCGAGCCCAGGATTCGACTGTCCTGCAAAAGCCTTACTTTGACCGTATCCTATACATGCCCTACACTGTCGGGTTCACCCCTCCTTAATAGAGGACACAATATAACGGGTAGAGACGCAGCCCTACGAAACGTGGATTAGCAAGTTCGAGGCCATCCTCGGTCCCTTCGCCCTCGACAGGGATCTCAAAGTATGGGAATTCTCGAAGTCATTAACCGATCTGGCGTACACGTGGTTCATGAGTCACACCCTTGGGAGCATTGATTCATGGGGTGAACTAGCCAAGAAGTTCCTATCGAAGTGGTTCACCCTGGAAAGAAAATTAATAACGGCCGACCTATGGAACATGGAGCAAGGACCAGTGGAAGATCATCTGGCTTACGTTATAAGGTTTTAGAAACTTACACACTCTGTCTTCGACGAATATGCCACTGAGAAGAGTTTCGTCAAGCAGTGCGTGCAAGGCATGCGCCCTACCTACAGGATTGACATCGAGAACATTGAAGTTGAGACCTTTAGCCAGCTAAGGAGGTGTGTGGAGAGGACGACACAAAACCGTCAAGGACACCTCCCCAAACAATAAAAACAAGGCATATCCAGTTGACAGAAAGCCCAGAAACAACGGATGATCCAGACAGGGGCCATACCAACGTGATAACGCCCAAGGAAAGAGTGCCCCTCCCCACTTCCACTACACAAGGTAAGAAGTCATAATGATATTAAACAAGTTAGTTGAAGACAGAGCCATCAGCCTGCCACCACCACCACCTGGGTGGACTCAGAGAAAGACAAGCACGGTGGGAGTTGGTGCAACTTCCATCAGACGCCACATCATGACCTGATGGATTGTTTCACCCAACGAAGGCTATTTGTATAGAAGGTAAAGCTGGACCAGTTCGTTAAAAAAGACCTATCACGTGTGGAAATCGACTCCCTCCTTGCCCATACCCAGGGGGAAGTATCAACGTAGTTGGAGCAGCCGGTCAGTACCAGTCCGAGGCCCTGATAGAGAAACTATAGCAGAGTGAGGAGCTGCAAGAATTCTTCACCAAGCAAGGGGCCAATGCGACAATGTGGAAACTGGCCATTAGAGCATTGGAGGAAGTGTTCTGGTACCCGTTACAAACAAACAGCTGTGATCGCAGTAACGCAGAATTCACAACAGAGGATATGTTAGCTGCTAATCCCCACCATAACTGACCTCTGTACATCATGACGAAAGTAGGAGGTTCAAAATGAGAAGATCGATGGTTGACCCAGGAAGCTCTGTCAATCTTATTTCCATCCACATGCTGGAGTTGATGAACGTCCGGAAGGAAGACATCAAAGGATTGCCACTAGAGGTGACAGACTTCAATGGGAACCCGTTCATCATGAAAGGATCCATCGAATTGCAGGTAGCGATAGGCCCCTTCAGCAGTTCCAGGAAATCCCAGGGAGGACTTCTTACCATGCCCTCTTGGGATGCCCATTGATATACAACATGGCCCTTGTCCCGTCAACATGGCCCTTTTCGAAGGTGCCCCTTCTTACCACAATTCCAACACTTGAGTCCTTTCTTGTTGCCTCTTGACTTGAATCTCGTTTGATTTTTGATAAAGTCGTTTCTCTCATTCGATCTACCTCGTACCATCATTGCATCACCTGAAGAATTCTCACCAACTTTTCTACAAGATTCTTCCGTAAGAAACATAGAAATAGTAGATTTTAATGACAAATCTTTAGTATTGCTCAAATTCATTATCAAACTATCCCAAGAGTCTGGCATAGAACAAAGCAAAAGAGCAAATTTTTCTTTGTCATCAATACGTACCTCTACAACTGCTAATTTCCTTACTAAAGTGTTGAACTCATTCAAGTGTAGTTGCAAAGAGGCTCCGTCCTTCATCCTCAGATTGTAAAGTTGTCGTCGGAGAAAGATTTTGTTGGACATCGATTTCCCCTCGTAGAGATTCTGCAACTTGTCCCATAAACCTTTGGTAGTGGTTTCCTCGGACACGTTGAATAAACCGAATCTTCTAAAGCAAGAAGAATATCAGCCATGGCTATCTGGTTTTTCTTCTCAAAATCCACATCTTTCATATCAACAGGCTTCTTCTCTTTTCCTTCTATGGCAATTGCACAATCTTCTTTCACCAACACAGCATGCATCTTCAGCTTCCAAACTGCATAGTTGGATCCGTTGAATTTCGGTATGTCGAACCGGGTAGAGCTCAAACTTGCCATATTCAACATGTGCAATACCAGAACAGCAAATGCAGATTTCGGCAGAATCCCGGAACATAACCGTGTGGCTCTGATACCAATTGTTGGAATTGCACAGTGGAAATAATGTAATCTGTACGTGCACAGAAAGAAAATAAAAAGCAGAAAGCAAAAGAGAAAGAAAAAAGAAAGAGAGAACACCAGATTTACGTGGTTCGGCCAAAATGCCTACGTCCACGGGCAGCAACTCGGAGTTTCTTTCTTACTATAAACAAGAGAAAATACAAAGATGACCTCACCAAAATCACACCTGTACCCGACACTCAATACACCCAAACACAATACTCCTCTCAACACACTGCATACACTATACACTGAAATGAAATTGAGTATGTTTTTAAAATAACATAGGGGGACCCCTATTTATACTTTAGCTGAGGGGTATACTAGGGTTTTTTAATAATTTACATCAACGTTAAGTAAACAACAAAATGGTGTGCCACCGTTCAATATGGTGGGCTCAGCTCGGTGGGCCACCGATTGTAAATTCGGTGAGCCACCGACTGGCCCACCTTTTTTTACTTTTCAACATTGATCAAAAGACTACTCCACCATTGTTGAGGAACATGAAGATGACGAACCACCCACAGCCAAGAAGGCCATTCCCGTGGTCTGATTTTATTATGATATATCCTGTTTTTTGTTGCCTTATCGCAACCTGTACTTAGAACAAAATCCTTTTCAAAAAAAGTTAGTCCTTAATGCATAATCCATTATTGATGTTTTCCCAAATCAAGTACATATTTGTTTGTCAAAAGTCACAATAATCCTCTAACGGAAGACTCTAAGTAATGTTTCAACCAGCACTATTTCACTACATTGCAAATCGACGTTGCTACAGTAATATCATCGGATAATAATTCAACCCTTGAGAATGACACAAAGCTAGAACATTTAGCCACAAACTTATTAGATATGAAACCCCAGAATTTAAGACAAATAATAGTGCGAACCACGACTAGAGTTGAAGGAGGATGCCCTGGAATACTGCGATGAAGTCAGAGAGCCTCCCAGATGCATGACAGATTCCATTGACACATTAGAAGAGCCATTAGAAGAGATCAATCTAGCGACTGATGGGACAAACAAAAGACCCTTATATATATTCGCCAAGCTAGCAGCCAAAGTCAAAGAAAAGCTTATCGGACTCCTAAAAGGTAAGAAGCTACCCTTATCGCAAAAACCATAGAACCCAAAAACAATCTAACCCACGTATTCTCACAGAATTTCAGGATGTATTCGCCTGGTCGTACGACCAGATACCGAGATTAGACTACAGAGTAGATCTAACCCGAAAATAGTCTAACCCACTAAAATGTGCATTCGGGGAAGTTCTTAGGCTATAGAGTAGATTAAACAGGGATACACCTAGACGAGCGGAAAGTCAAAGCCATCCTAGATCTCCCGCTTCCAACCAATGAGTCTTAGTTAAAAACCTTTTTAGGAAAGATCTCATACTTAAGGAGGTTCATCCCTGGACTCGCACATGCAACGTTGCCACCCATGATGCTAATCAAGAAGTTTTCTGAGTTTAAACGGACACGAGAGCACAAGAAGACATTTGACTAACTAAAAGTAACACTCGCTAGGGCCCCAACCCTGTCACCACCCTAAGACGGACGAGAATTCAAAATATATATCGCAACAGGGTCAGAAGCCATATGAAGCCTACTGGCGTAGGAAGACGATGATAGAGTGGAACTCCTGATATATTATGCCAGTAGAACCCTCAAATTGGCTTAGAAAAACTACTCCCACATGGAGCAGCAATGTCTGCTACTGGTCTTTGCTACATAGAAGTCCAGAGACTACATATTAGGGCAAAAGGTGAGGCTCATCGCACGTAATGACCCTATAAAGTTCTTCATGGATAGACCTCCTCTTTCTGGTAGACTCATCAAGTGGATGATGTAGCTCAATGAATACATGATAGAGTATACCCAACCAAGGGCCATCAAGTGCCAAGCAGTGGCGGAGCTATTGGCTACTTTCCCATATCGGATGAAATACCCAGAGACACACCCATGATTGCTATGGATAAAAGTAAAGAGTGGGTCCTGACCTTCGACAAGGGTAGCACTAGCACCTTGATTGGCGTCGAGGTAACCCTAACCTCACCCGACGGACAAACCTCCTCCTACTCCTTCAAACTCCAATTTCCTGGTTCACACAACATAGCCAATTAGGAGGCCCTGGTCCTTGGTCTGATCAAAGGTTAGTCCGCAACTTGGACTAGTAATCTTATAGCATGACGGAAGTACAACAGTAAAGGAGGTGACCACCCTGCCGTATAGGACCCTAATCCATAGGTTAGTCTACAACCTAGAGGTAGATTTTAAACACCAAAATAAAGCCAAAAACAAGTTTGCTGACACACTAGCCACTTTAGGGTCGAAAATACAAGCTAGCACGAAGCCAATAGAAATCACCATCTTGTCAGACAATAAACAATCAATCTTCACCCCAAAGGATTGGGTAGAAGAGGAGCATGAAATAACAACGGATGATTGGATATATGAAATAATCCAGAAGCTGAAGAGTCAGACCATAGGGACACAAGATATCAAGCTAATCTCAAAGTTTTAGCTTGTGAATGGAGTACTATACCACAGAAAGTCAGACGGAGTAAGGACAAGATACCTAGGGAAATCAGAGGCTGAAGCAGTGCTAAACAAAGTACACAAAATCAATTGCGAGGATATCACAAGTACCCTATTCCGAAGACTATAAAGGTTTGGGTATTACTGGCCTACGATGGAGTGGGACTCCACCAAAGTGCAATGGGAATGCGATAAGTGCATCCAACAAGTGGACAGAAGAGAATGCCTCACGGTCTATGAAGAGGATTGGAGGAGCATGTATATAGCATACTTGAAAGAACACACGTTGCCCATTGACACTTCATTGAGGAGGAGGCTACTATCCAAAGTTAGGAAGTTTTGCCTCCAAGACGAAATGTTGTATAGGAAATCACACACGGGAAAACATTTGCGATGCCTAGCTGGTGATGAGATCGACGAGGTACTAGAGGTAGCTCATAGCTCTGAACTTGCGGCCCCTCAAGGAGAACTAGCGCTGCACAACATATCCTACACTTAGGCTTCTACTGGCCAACCATGATGGAGGATACACAGTGACATGTACGCAGATGTATAAGTGCCAGGTCCACGTTGAAAGAATCCATAAACCTACTAACAGTCTCCACCTAGTCATCACACCCTGGCCATTCCATACTTGGGGGGTAGACCTAATAGGCAAGATACACCCGCCTTCTAAAGGGTATTGCTTTATCATAGTAGCTACAAATTATTTCACCAAATGGGCAGAAGACATACCCTTGCGATGAACCTATGCAGAGAATATAGCTAATTTCCTAGGACAAAACATAGTCCACAAATTTAGAGTCCCAATGCGCATACTGACAAACAATGGCCTATCCATAAAAAACCAACAAGTTTGTGACCTCCTAGGGCAATATGGTGCAAGATTAAGAACATCAACAACGTATTACCCAAAAGGAAACAGGCAGACAGAGGCCACAGATCAAACTTTATTTAGAATATTAAGCAAAATAGTGGCTGATAACCAAAAGGATTGGGCAGAAAAGATGTCAGAAACCCTTTGGGATTATCACACCTCTATTAGAAAGAGTACACAGGTGATGCCCTACTCTTTTGTGTATGGTCAAGAAATAGTACTCCTTCTAGAGATACAAGTTGTATTCACCAGAATAGCTTTCGCGATGGGCAAGAAAATCAGGCCAGAGGACATGGATCAGTTACTTGCAGACAAGCTCGAGGTAATCAATGAGAATAGAAACATAGCCTCACAAAAACAGAGCAAATATAAACAAGCCCTAGCCACAAACTTCAACAGCCACAAACAAAAACAGAGCAAAACAGGCACTCACAAATCCTTGACAGCCCCAGTCACTCTCAAAGCCCTAGTAGTCCCAGACACAGACAAAGCCCTGGCAACCCCAAGCACAGACAAAGCCCGGGTAACCCCAGGCATAGCCAAAGCCTTGCAACCCTAGGTACAGACAAAGCCCTGGCAACCCAAGGACCAAACAAAGCCCAGGTAACCCTAGGCACAAACAAGGCCCTGGCAACCCCGGGCATAGCCAAAGCCCTAGTAACCATAGGTGCAGCCACACCTCCATGCAACCATTGGGGGGCTTCGCAGACAACGGATTTGATCTTTATGAAATTTGCAATAACAACTACATAATCCATGTATATAGTGCTCGAGAGGGGAGTAATACCACCTTATATAATTCTACATAACCCAACAACACCTCAGCACGACATAATGGCACAACCCAACTTCTCTAACGAATTGTGATAAAGCTGACCACGCCTGTATTGATACCCAACTGTGATAAGGATGAATGAGCCCATCCACCAGAAACAATAAGACAATATTATCCATAAGCATTCCCTATAATATGAGTGCAACACTGCGCAATTTTGAAAACTTTGCGACATCCAACAAACTCGCACAAGCAAGCCAACATTATGGGATACACACAATTCCCTTCTGTTTGACCCCACTTATGATGGTACTAAATTGCGATTAAGGGCGGAAGGAATAAAGATAGTTTTTTTTTCTTTTCAAAGCACCATACAATTCCTTCAAAACTAAAGTTGCAATATCAGAATAATCAAACATCCGCATTACACTAGTTGAGATTCCAGAAGGTTCCATTATAACCCAGTGAAGCTTTACATCTAGTACAAGCACCAATCATTTAACCCGCTCCTCTGGCATAGTGAAAATGGTCTCTAACTCTTGGCTAGTTTCTTCAAATTTTCTTAAACTCTCTAGCTCTGCTTCATACTCTACGAGGATCTTCTTCTGCCTTGCGCATTCCTCCATAAGACCCTCGAGCTTTTTCGCGACTTAAGCAACACTTGTCTTGACTACCTTCTAGTGAAGACGGGCTTCCCTCATCGAACGGAACACATCAGACTGCGATATGTCACGACCAGCCTTCCAAAATTCATGGTCTAGCATACTAACACGTTTTTCGATCTGTGTCAGGAAGAAGCCCTTCGATGAAAAACCCCGACAACCTTCTAGCCGGTAGACAAACGCGGACCATGATAACTCCTCTGCTGGGTGGGTCATCATGTGACTCATCAATGTAGCGGTGGTGTTCAGTGCAGGACCTATGACCTCGGGATGTAGATTCCCCCTAGCAACCACCCAACACTTATGGTGGTTGGAGCAAATTGTGCCAACGAACTAGAAACATTGTATCGGGTGCCCTTGCGATTACCCTGAACCAAAACTGGATCTACAACTAGGAAATGTAGGGACGGGATGTCATGATTATCTCAATACTCCAGGAGCTCCCGCCATATCTGGACCAAATTCTCCTCGTGAGTCAACACCTCGGGAGGAAAGACAATCCCAGGCTCCGTGTCCCCGTCCCCCGACTAATGCTCCAAGTCACTAGAAACACCAAATTCCCCAGTCGGGACCTCAGTCTCAATAGGGTCATTAATCTTAGGCCCCACATAAAGTGCCTCCAGACTGGTCGTTAACGTCTTTGAGGGCCCCAACCGCTATGATGGGAGACTCTGGCTCAACCAAAGCCCAACGCTCTGCATCTATTGGGGCTTCAGAATCAACAGTAATGACAACATAAGGCTCTATACAACACGTTGTCGGTTTCCATAACCAGTTGACCTTCCTGACCCACCCCTTACACTACAGCACCAGAAACGTCATTGCTACCAGCAACGTCATCAACGACCCTTGAACCAGGACTGGGGGGAAGCATTGACCTCAATTCCTCAGCCAAACACCTAAAGAAAGGTGTGTCTGTCACCCCGGGAGGATACACGTCAAAAGGTACCTACGATAAAGTCAGATACAAATGGTTAGTCATAGTGGGTCTAGTTACATGCAAGATAGTAAAATGGATAACCTATACAAATAACACTTACCTCTTGACCCGACTTACCAACCCCCGAGACATCCTCATCGGGTTGAACTTCATCGTAGTCCATCCGCTTCAAAACAAAAGACAATTTGACAGTTAGTCCTCACAACTTGTGACAAACATAATAATTCAAAATAAACATACCCATTAAACTACTCATCAAGTTCACCTTATCAGGGGAGTTAACTGGGACCCCTGCTGACTGCACGGAAGGAACCACCAGAACCACGCCACCGCCTCAGTGTCCAACTATGGAGGTGATGCTGAAGACCCTCACAGGCCTTGGCCTTTTCGCAACGGGAGGGCAGTTGCTCTCACCCTCCTCACACACCGATGGCCTCCTCTTGCGCCCAGCCCCTACCTTTTCGAATGAATGCGATAAAGCAGCAGATGGAGCATCCCTTCGGTTCGCAGCATGACCTACTAGACGAGCGAGAACATGACGTGGGCAGGGATTTTTCTTCACCAACTCCTGGAAACCCCCAAACAATGCACAAAGGTAAGCGAAATGGAGAGATCTACAATGTTGATCCCTCATGTACCCTACAATAGGGAACCTAGCAACTCCAAAAAAGGTGCAGTCATGACGTCGAACCCAGAACACGTCCTCCACTGAACACCTCATAAACTAAACCCCAAGGTCACCATAGCCAATCTGACGCATTACTCGATCTAGGTGGTAGGTAGCCAACTGCGCTTCACTGGTACGATTGAGATACGCCACCACACCAGGCCACGATACCAATCGCTTAACACCCGTAGCAGGCCTATGCCAATGCAAAAAGGCATGCATGACGCAAAGGCCGAGTATGCGGTCTCCACGTACTCCCATCGAGGGAGACTAGCCTCATATTGATCTCAGTTATCTTTAAATTTTTATGCCTAACTGTTTCTAGCCAACGCTTCCCCCTGTAGACTTCAAACACCTTCTCTTCAGAAGTTTCAACCCTCAACGTTGTGACAGTGACCCACATTGGCGAAACGCTGCAAGGTGTGACACTAAGATTGAGACGCTCTCATATGAACATCCCCAGGAAATATAACTAACACACCATTTGCAACTTGGGTCGACTATCTATTCGACGGTGTCATCCATTTACTCGTAGAGGTACCCCAAAAACATTGACGCCAAAGGCAATAGACGTCCACTAGCGGCGAGAACAGTAAGCGGAACTAAAACCGTGTGCAAGTCGTAGTCGAGGATCCTGGCGGAAAGGGACCGGGAGGCAATAAATAAGATAAAGGTCGGAAGATGGCACTGGCTGTCCGCATCACGCACAATCACATCCCTCCCGCTGTGGGACTCAAACTAGAACTCCAGCCACTGCTCCAACGGCATCATCCCTCGAGAGGTGGTATGGTTTACTTGGGCCTTGTAAACCGCAATTTCAGGAAGAAACTTGTTATTGAGCTCCCTAAGATCAATAGGAATGGACCCAATATGCTGGAGATGTTGGGCAGATACAACACCTCCGATGGGCAATGCCAGAAAGGCAACCACATCCTCCACCGTGAAGGTAAATTCCCCAAATGTCCCAACAAAGGTGTGGGTACAAAAACACCAATGTTCCAGCAATGACCCACGTACTTCACTCCCTCCCTACCGGTAAGATCCATGTAACAGTTTATGAACCTAATTAAGCCAAAATCCTGTAACAACCGACAATACACGGCATTCTCGAGGATATACCCCGCCCAAGCAGTATAGCTATTGGGGGACTTCAAACTATCTGTCTTGGGCTCTTGACACTTATAGGACATAGACTGGCCTGAATGCCCACACAGACACAACAACTCGGTGCCATGAGCAGGATCGAATATGCCCTCCACACCCCTCGACATGGGTACTGGAGGACAAAAATCCCATTCCCCGTCGGCTTCTATAGCCACTTCCCTCTCCAGCAGCAACTCTATAGTGTCCACTTCCCTCACAAAATCAAAGAAAAGACAACATGTCCTCTTTTCCCCTACCTTTTGAAATTTTGTCTTCTTCTCCCCTTTCTTTTGACAGAGTGTCATGACAAAAGCCGAGAGCATGATAGAAAATGAAAGGTAAAGGTGGAAACACGATAGTGGAGCAAAACAAAGAGACAAAGGAAGCAAAGTAAGACTCTGACGTGGGCTACAATCACCTTATAAAATACTTCCTTACGCCAGAAGAAGGAACAACATCGAGGAAGACGAACAGGTGCAAGTATAGAAGCATACCCAGTGTTTAATGAAAAAGCAACATATGTTAACTTACAAAAATACCCTTTAAATGGCGGGACAAAATGGCGCATTCATTCAAACATGGCGCCTTGTCAACAACCACCACTATATATATATCGAGTACCAGAACAGTCACACACAAGCAAACAAGTGTTAGACAGTGTTTGCCCTTAACTCCAATCAGAATGATGAACCTTATGACATTTAATGTAAATGAATAAAGTACATATTTGATTTATGTTATTGTGGTGTATTTCTGTGTAATACCCTTAAACTAGACACATATGAGACTCGTGTTAATTTAGAAGGTTCACAGCCGTTGGATAGATCTGGGGAGATTTATCCTGCCAAGGCTGACACTGATGTGTTGCCAAGTTGGTTGGGGTGGCTTGTCTCAGTTGCCAGGGTAAGACCTGAGGTACATACAGTGTGGGTTTTCTTGAAACCTTGAACCGGACCAGAATTCCAGTATTGCCCTGGACCCTGGAGATTGGTAGGCCAAACTAGAATGTTACACTAACCCCTAGACTCAATTTTGATTCTGCACTAGGTGTCAGATTGAGCTGTCTTTGATATGCCAATCAGTGAGATCTTTAGAGAGGGTCAAAACCTGGGTATGTTGGGACAGTCTAAGAATTCATCTGAGTGGGTGATCATAGTGACAGGACCATCGAGGGTAATACCTGATGGGGTAATCTTGCATACGCCCACAATCCTTGGGTTTTTATAAAGTGGCTTGGCCCAGGGACCACTTTGTGTAAGTGTTGGGCCCATTAAGAGCCCATGATGATGGGCTCAGGGGTTCACTGTCTCCTACAGTGAATTCGGCCAGGCCTTGTAACAGAGGCTATGCTGAACCCATGTGGCTAATGTGTAGATCAATGTTTAGGTCCCACGCCATACAAGGAAACCCAACTGGGCAACATTTTGGAGGCCGAATGAGCACATAGGCTTAATGAGCCTAAAGCCAATTCACAACATTTTGGAGGCTGAATGAGCACATAGGCCGAATGAGCACAACATTGACCATTGATAGGAAGCAAATCAACAAAAGACAGGGGGCTAAGCCGTGGAACGTAAGACATTACCACCACAAAGATGCGGCATGGAACACCTATACAAAGTTGTGTAATAAGAAAAATCCCTATTATGCAAAAATGAGAGAACAAAGTGCTTATCGACAAGTCACCACTTACCGATAAGCAGGGCACTAATGTGGGAATATAGTGTCCTATCAGACCCTCAGAGAACATTAAACACTAAATTAACACCACAGGGTTGCATGTAAGCAATCCACAGTAAACTTTCCCATTGTGATGAACCCGCAATACACCACATGTTTTGTGATAAACTTGTAGGTACATAGTAATCACTATGACCCTCAGATTCCAAAAGGTGTCAAACCAACTTTACATGGACGCCTGCAATGAATCCAGAACCAATCAAACATTTGCGATGAGTTCATTACAAATCCATAATTGCGATGAGCTCATACCCCGAACACGCACGGAGTTGCAATGAACCCAACACCATTACAAGAACCATGGAATCATGGCGGGAATAAATGCCGGTTACAGCCGCATATTTTAATTACCCATGCAGACATGCACGCCAAACGATGATGTCACCCGTGCCACATCAGAATACTAGGGTCATTTGGAGAAAATCGTAAAAGAGTAGGATTCTCAAATAATGATTCCTTAATATTGAAACAAAAGAAAAAAAAAAGATCTATTTTCCTAACAAGAAAGGTCCTATTTCTTTAGAGGAAAAAACTTTTTCCTTAACTTCCTCTTTATAAAAGGGATAGAGCATATCTTTCCTAACCGGGGAACAATAGAATCATAACCCTAAGCAAGGTTTTCTCGGGAAAAACAATACTAAGCGGAATTTCCATTATCACGCTACGACATGTAGCCCGTGATCCATCAGATTACACGATGTTCCTGTCTCTTTTGTTTTCTTTCTTGATCTACTTCTTCGTTTCTCTCTCTTTCATGGAGAACTGCAATAGATGGTGGCCACTGCAAAATGAGGAAGCTAGAGAAGAAGGTGGCGAACTACTTTTCTTCTCTAGGGTTTCTGAGATCCTATTTCAAAACTGCAGGATGTGTTGTGTGTTCCCTAGGGTTCAAATTCTTGTAAATCGAATAGGGTTTCCCCAGTTGCATAATGACTAAGAAAAACTCCTAATCATATCAGAAGTTGCCCTTATCCAAGTTTGTATTTGGATTAGAACTCTTCTTAATCTTATCTGCATATTAAATAAGCTTTTGGGCACATCCTAATCTTAGATCCGCCCCCTAATAATGACTGATCAAATCAGCCCAGTTCAAAATGGGCTTTAGGCTCAATAAGAATAAAGTGCTCAAATGTCTTCAAAACTACTGCCCAGTTGGGCTTCTTTGTATGGCGTGGGACCCAATCATTGATCTACACACCAGCCACATGGGTTCGGCCCAGCCTCTGTTATCATCCCAAATGGCCTAACACTTAACCTCTCAGCCCATAATGATCAAGCACTGCCCGACAAGAGAGGATCTCTCCCTCGGCTGCAAAGAACAGTGCTGCACTTTCTACTCACATGGATCCCGGGAATTAAAATCATTTGCAAATATTTTGAAACCATACTTAGGTATATATCATATATATATAAATTTTGCAAAACAAAATTCCAACGATTGTTTAGAAAGTCGAGTAGATCTTCTAAGTTGGGTATTATCTACAACCTGTGGGAGATTTCCCACTACACCTGGGTTCTCTTCATCAAGAACAATTTTCTGATGATGATTATCCAGTATGTAATCTTCTTCCAAGAAATAGGCATTTTGACTACAAAACACTTTTTCTCTTTTGGCTCATAAAAAAGGTATCTTACAGAACCTCCGGGTAGCCTACAAATAGGCAATGGTGGTCTTGGATTCCAATTTGTCAGCACTTGTTTTTCAAATGTGCTGAACAACCCCAAATCTTCAAGGGTCTTACACTTGGTTTCTTATCGGTCCATATCTCATAGGGAGTCTTAGGATTGGATTTGGTTGGAACCCAGTTCAGCACGTATATAACAGTCTCCAATGCATATCCCCAAAACGTTATAGGTAGTTCTGAGTGGATGAGAAGTGATCAGACCATATCTAATAGATTTTGTTTTTTCCTCTCTGTCACACCATTGAATTGTGGTGTAGCAGAGAGAGACAATTGTGATACAATCTCATTGTCCTTTAGGTAGCCCCCGAATTCGTCAGAGAGATATTTGCCTCCTCAATCTGATCGACGGCCTTTTATTTGTCTCCCCAACTGTTTCTTGACTCCCTGGGCACATCAAAGGTAGCTCAGTCCGACACCTAGTCCAGAACCATTGAAAAATGGTTCGGTTTCAGTGTTTCAAACAAACACACTATATGTGCTATGGGTCTAACCCTAGTAGCTGAGACAAGCTACCCCAACCTACTTGGCAGCACATTAGTTTCAGCTTTGGCAAGATTAACTTCCCCAAGTCTATCCAACGGCTAAGAACATTCTAAACTAACACGAGACTCATAAGTTTCCAGTTTAAGGGTAATTACACAGAAACACACCAAATATAACTTGAATCAATTATATAATTTCATTCATTTACAATAAATGGATATGTACATCAATCTGATTGGAGCTAAGGGCATACACTGTGTAACACATATAAGGGAAGATCCACACTCTCCTACGAAAGTTGATGATCCTCTAGTAGAAGAAGTGACATTGAGGAGATCCCAAAGGGTGAAAAAACCAGCTATCTCTAGAGATTTCATTTGTTTTCTTCAGAAGTGTGATTTTGATGTTAGCACTAAAAATAATCCAACCACGTATAAAGAAGCCATCAATGGGCAACAATCATCCAAATGGCTAAGTGCCATTATTGATGAGATGGAATCAATGAAGAAAAATGAATTTTGGGATCTCGTAGAATTGCCCGATCGAGCCAAGGAAGTTGGTTGCAAATGGGTGTGTTAAACTAAACGAGATTCAAGTGGCAGTATAGAAACATATAAAGTGCGATTGGTAGCAAAGGGTTTCACTCAAAAGTAAGGTATTGATTATAAAGAAACCTTTTCTCCTGTCTCTAAGAAGGAATGCTTCAGAATTGTCATGGCTCCCGTGGCTCATTTTGATCTAGAAATGGTGTATTACATGAAGATATATAAATGGTTCAACTTGAGGGGTTTGAAGTGGAAAGCAAGAAAAGCCTTGTGTACAAATAAAAAGAATCTATTTTTAAATTAAAACAAGCATTAAGATAATGGAACATAAGTTTGATGAATTAGTCCCCTCTTATGGTTTCAAAGAAAATGTAGTAGATGAATGCATATATCTCAAGATTAGTAGGAGCAAGTATATTATATTGGTCCTTTATGTTGCTGACATCTTGCTTGTAAGTAGTGATATGAAACTGCTTTAAACTAAGCAGTTTTTTAACAAATAATTTTGACATGAATGACCTAGGAGAAGCCTCTTTCGTCATCGGTTTCCAGATACATCGTAATAGAACCAGGGGCATGTTGGGAATGTCTCAAAGAGCCTATATTGATAAGGTTCTCAAGATGTGTGGCATGGACCATTGTTCATCGGAGGAGGTCCCAATCACTAAAGGTGAGAAACTCAATAGGAATCAATGACCAAAGACTGAGTTAGAGGTTGAAGAAATGAAGAAAGTAATGCACAAATTCTCCTATGACTGAATTACTGGAAGCCTCATGTACTCTCAAGTTTGCACTCGACCATATATTGCCTTTGCAGTTAGCATACTTAGCAGTTGTCAAAGCAATCCTGGAAAGGTTCGCTATAGAGCAGCAAAGAAAGTTTTGAGCTATCTTCAAAGAGCCAAGGAATTCATGCTCACATGCAGTAGATATGATACCCTTGAGGTAATTGGGAATATAGATTCAGATTTTTCCATTTTTCCAGATGATAGAAAGTCGACATTTGGTTATACTTTTATCCTAGTTGGAGGTGTTATCTCTTGGAAGAGTGCTAAACAGTCACTTAGAGTTTCGTCGACTATGTAGGCAGAATATGTGGCTTGTTACGAAACAATTAAGCAAGTCATTTGGTTATGAAACTATATCCCAGGGCTTCGGATCATGGGTACAATTTCCAAGCCACAAAAAATTTAGTGTGACAACTCTGCAACTGTCTTCTTTTCCAAAAACAATAAGAGTTTGGGTGCGTCCAAGTACATGGATATAAAGTTTCTTGTTGTGAGAGAGAAGGTTAGGGAACAAGAGAATATTGTAGAGCATATTAGCACTACAACTATGATAGTTGATCCATTAACCAAGGCTCTTGATGTAATTGTTCATGGAACATGTAACTCGTATTGTTGTTGTAGAATCATTTGATTCACATGGTTAGTGTGAGTATATTTTGCTAGCATAAAGACAACATTGTTGTTTCCATATAATATAATCTTGTTCCATTTGTTCTACGTCAAAATATCTGCTTTTCCACTATAAAGATTCAAGTAGGTTGTAAATAGCAGAAATCTAAGGGACCATATAGTTGGAAGAGATGTGATTGATGACCACATCATGCAAACCATTCCACATTTTGGTTATGGACTATGGAGGATGTCGATGTCAATACAATGACCATGAAATGACATTACATTGTTTGTGATCTTGTATTGACAGTATCATTTGTTTTAGTTCAGTTTAATATTAAGAATGCCATAAGGAATGTGAATGGAATGTGATTATTTAAGTATGACAAAGTATATGTATATAATAATAATGATAATAATAATAATAATAATAATAATAATAATATCATGAAATAATACACTAATTCATAAATCTTTGCAAGACCAAGTGGGAGAATGTTAGAATAACGCTCATTTAATGGTCTTGCAAAGAAACATTCAAAACAACTCTTCTTCTATTTTAATGGTCTTGCAACGTTCACAGAGCACTCAAAGCCATGAACGTATCACCTTTGTGGGAAGGTAACCATTCCTTGAGATGGCTATAAAAAGGAGGGTCCCCAACCCCGTGCAACCTTTCCCAATCTGCATAAAAGCTCTCCCATTGAGAAGATAGTTGAAATGGATTTGAAGTGATCTCCCATATAGTTGGATTAGTCATGGCTTCATCAAGATCGTTGGTTTCAAGTATGGATTTTTTTAGTTTTCTCAAGAGCAAAAGGTTGATATTGTTTTAACAGTTCAAAGCAAAGACGATACTAGCATGTCTGATGCTTTGCCTTGTGGCTCTTTTTCTGAGCACAAAAAGAACAGGTTGGCAGTCTCTATTGATGAACTCATGTCCTTTCAGTCCCTTATTACTCCAAAAATTCAGTCTCATAACAAAATTAGAAGTATTTATTGTCATGATCTAGAGCCGGAGTCTGAGTTTCAAGAAGTTAAAACAAAAGACAAGAAGAAAGAAAGGACTACAGTTCCCAGGTTGGTGAGTAACGGGTAACAAAATCACAAGGGGGTCCATGTATGGCTTTTTTTCACTTTAAATTATGATATTTTATTCTAGAATGTCAAGAGTTTGGGATACAATCCCACAATTCGTAGACTTAAAAAGTTGAAAAACTCTTAAGTTGTTGGTATCATCGCCAACAATTCTAAGGATTGAGAGTTTAACAACTCTATGGACTTCCATATTGCTATCTTATGGCACTCATCTGTAAAAGTTGAGTGCTTGTTGGCTACTGATAGCTTTGTCAGATTCGTTATGGAGATTGTAGGTCATGATCCTTTTGCTTTCTCTGCAATTCATGCAAGATGATCAGTTTGGGAAAGAAGACAACTCTGGCATATTCTATTAGAGGCTTTGCTAAATATTGATATGTCGTGTCTTCCTATGGGGTATTTTAATGATATTCTCAACGATTGTTGGAATTGCACAGCGGAAATAATGTAATCTGTACGTGCACAAAAAGAAAATAGAAAGTAGAAAGCAATAGAGAAAGAAAAAAGAAAGAGAGAACCCCAGATTTACGTGGTTCGGCCAAAATGCCTACGTCCACGGGCAGCAGCTCGGAGCTTCCTTCTTACTATAAATAGGAGAAAACACAAAGATGACCTCACCGAAATCACCCCCGTACCCGACACTCAATACACCCAAACACAATACTCCTCTCAACACACTACATACACTATACATTGAAATGAAATGGAGTATGTTTTTAAAATAACATAGGGGGGACCCCTATTTATACTTGAGTTGAGGGGTATAATGGGCTTTTTTAATAATTTTCTTCAACGTTAAGTAAACAACAAAATGGTGTGCCACCGTACAGAACGGTGGGCCACCGATTGTAAATTCGGTGAGCCACCGACTGGCCCACCTTTTTTTACTTTTCAACATTCTCCCACTAGAAGACAATTTTCATAGTGAAAAAACTTGCTCGAGAATAGCTACCGATCATCTCTTGCTATGTGGCTTCAAGTCCCAGAAGTTCTGCACCAGATGAACTTCTCTCTCAATACCAGCTTTGTCAATATATCAGCAATGTTGTTGTTAGTGTGGATCTTCTGTAACGAGATCTGCCCATCTTCAACTACCTCACGAACAAAGTGGTACTGTACATCATTGTGTTTAGTCCGTGCATGAAAGACAAGATTTCTTGCTAAGTGTAATGCGCTTTGACTGTCACCACTTATTTCTTGATGTGGATTTCTTCAAGCAACCTCTTTATCCAAATACTTTCTTTGCATGCTTGTGTAGCTGACATATATTCTGCTTCTGTTGTAGATAAGGCTACTACAAATTGTAATTTTGATGCCCAGCTCACTACACCATTAACTAAAGAAAACACATAACCAGTAGTTGATTTTCTATTATCGCGATCTCCTACATAGTCTGCATCCACATAACAAACAAGTTTTAAGTTTTGGCCACTATAACAAATAGAGATTTCAAAAGTACCCTTCAAATACTGAAGGACTCCCTTCACAGCAGTCCAATGATCTCTTCCTAGATTCGCCATAAACTTACTGACTGCTCCCACTTCTGTTGTAGATAAGGCTACTACAAATTGTAATTTTGATGCCCAGCTCACTACACCATTTGCTAAAGAAAACACATAACCAGTAGTTGATTTTCTATTATCGCAATCTCCTACATAGTCTGCATCCACATAACCAGCTAGTTTTAAGTTTTGTCCACTATAACAAATAGAGATTTCAAAAGTACCCTTCAAATACTGAAGGACTCCCTTCACAGCAGTCCAATGATCTCTTCCTAGATTCGCCATAAACTTACTGACTGCTCCCACTACTTGTGCAATGTCTGGTCTGGTGCACACCATGGCAAACATAAGGCTCCCTACTGCTGATGAATATGGTATGTGGGACATTTCTGTCTTCACAGCTTCAGTGCTAGGTGATTGTTCTAAAGACAACTTGCAACCAACAGAAAATGGGATACTGACTGGTTTGGAATCTTGCATGTTGAAGCGCCGCAAGACCCTTTGAACATAACCCTTTTGAGTTATCCAGACTTTCCTGTTCTTTCTGTCCCTATATACCATCATCCCAAGAATCTGATTAACCGCCCCCAGATCCTTCATGTCAAACTCCCTAGCTAAACGAGCTTTCAGTGTTGAGAAAGTAGCATGTCATCAACATATAACAACAAAATGATGAAGTGATCATTACCAAAGTATGTGTAGGCACAATGATTTGCTTCGCAATTACTAAAGCCCAAGCACACAATGAAGGAATCAAATCGCTTATACCAACACCTTTACGCCTGTTTTAGACCATAAAGTGATTTGGTCAACTGACAAACCAGACCCTTTTTGTTGTTCTCGACAAAGCCTTCAGGTTGAGTCATATAAATCTCTTCTTCAAGATTACCATGAAAGAATGTAGTTTTAACATCTAATTGCTCCAGCTCCAAATCAAGTACTGCAGCCATACTCAATAGAATATGAATAATACTTAATCGGACAATAAGAGAAAATATTTCGTTGAAGTCGATTCCTGGTCTCTAAGCATATCCATTTACAACTAGTCGAGCTTTGTATCTTTCGATATTCCCGCTAGTATCCTTTTTGAGTTTGTACACCCATCTACAACCAATGGCCTTTCATTTCTTAGGTAGTTTGACTAAGTCCCAAGTTTTATTTTTTTTTCAGAGTTTCCATTGCCATTTGCCAATGACGAGCATTTGGGCATTTGCATGCTTCCTGGTATGAACAAGGCTCATGCTCTTCTATAATGCAAGCATAAGCTGTTACATAATCCTGAAGCCAAACAGGAGGTCTTGTAGCTCTCCTTGATCGACCTTGATCACCGTGAGTCTCTCCTTCAAAATTTTCAATGTGCTCTTCAGGTACATCAACAGTTGTATCAATTTGTTGCTTTTGAATCTTTTGAAAAGATTCCACTTCAACTTTCTCTATTGTCTTAGAGCTTGATTCTTTTTGCATTGATTCTTCATTGAATACAACATCTCGGCTAACAACTATCTTGTGGGCAGTAGGATCCCAAAATCTGTATCCCTTTGTACCTTCTCCATAGCCAAGAAAAATACACTTTTTAGACCTTGCCTCTAGCTTGGTCCTTTGCTCCTTAGGAATCCAAACATAAGCATCACAACCAAATGTACATAGGAAAAAATAATCAACAGGGTTTCCTGACCATACCTCTTCTAGAATTTTGCAATCAAGTGTCGTAGTGGGAGAGCGATTTACTAGGTAACATGCTGTATTGACTGCTTCTGCCCAAAAGTACTACTCCAGCCCAGCTACACTCAACATGCTTCTAGCTCGATCCATAAGTGTACGATTCATCCATTCAACAACTCCGTTTTGTTGTGGAGTTCGTGGAACCGTACACTGTCTCAGAATGCCATGCTCATTGCAAAATCCTTCAAATTTTTTTGAGGTATATTCTTTCCCTTTGTTGGTTCTTAGACACCTAATTCTTTTCCCCTTTTGATTTTCAACTAGAGCTTTGAACTTCTTGAAATAGGAAAAAGTATCACTCTTCCGTTGGAGTAAATATACCCATATTTTCCTGGAGAAATCATCAATAAAAGAGACAAAGTATAATGAACCTTCAGGAAATTCCGTAGTAGATTCCCACGTATCGGAGTGTATTAGATCTAATACCTCTCTACTCCTAGTTTTAGACTTGTGAAAGATAGCTCTATAGTGTTTCCCAAATAAACAATTTTCACAGAAATTCAAATCAGTAGATTTTAAACCAGGAAGTAGATTTTGATCAAGAAGTACCTTAAGTCCTTGCTTGCTCATATGACCCAAACGTCTGTGCCAAATCATGACAGAATCGGTCACAGCATTTGCAACGATGGCATCGCCGACCATGGAATCCCCGATCAAGTGGTATAGTTTATCTTGTAATTTGCCTTTTGCAATTACCATATCTCCTTTATTGATCTTCAATTGGCCCTTTTCTCCAGAAAACTTGTAACCGTTTTCATCAAACTTTCCCAGTGACAAGAGACTCTTTCACAGTTCAGGAACATATCGTACACCAGAGATTGTACGAGTGATGCCGTCAAACATAGTAATTCTAACGTCTCCAATTCCCATTATTTTGCATGTGCTATTATCGCCCATGTAAATAGTCCCACCATTGCACGATTGGTATGTGTAGAACCAATCTCTACATGGCGTCATATGGAAAGAAGCACCAAAATCTAATATCCAGTTATGCTTTAAATTTTCACAAAAATCAATAGACAGTACTTCACCATCTTCTGATGAATCACTTCCTTCTGCGATGTTTCCTTGGGAATTATTTGAAGCCGGATCTTTGTCAGAGTTGAGCCGATTTTGCTCTGCTTTGGGTTGCCAACAATCTTTTCGAAGGTGCCCCTTCTTACCACAATTCCAACACTTGAGTCCTTTCTTGTTGCCTCTTGACTTGGATCCTGTTTGATTTTTGATAGAGTCATTTCTCTCATTCGATCTACCTCGTACCATCATTGCATCACCTGAAGAATTCTCACCAACTTTTGTACGAGATTCTTCCGTAAGCAACATAGAAATAGTAGATTCTGATGACAGATCTTTAGTATTTCTCAAATTCATTATCAAACTATCCCAAGAGTCTGGCATAGAACAAAGCAAAAAAGCAACTTTTTCTTTGTCATCAATACGTACTTCTACAGCTGCTAATTTGCTTACTAGAGTGTTGAACTCATTCAAGTGTACTTGCAAAGAGGCTCCGTCCTTCATCCCCAGATTGTAGAGTTGTCGTCAAAGAAAGATTTTGTTAGACATCGATTTACCCTCGTAGAGATTCTGCAACTTGTCCCTTAAACCTTTGGTAGTGGTTTCCTCGGACACGTTGAATAAAACCGAATCTTCTAAAGCAAGAAGAATATCAGCCATGGCTATCTGGATTTTTGTTCTCAAAATCTTCGTCTTTCATATCAGCAGGCTTCTTCTCCTTTCCTTCTATGGCAATTGCACAATATTCTTTCACCAACACAGCATTTATCTTCAGCTTCCAAATTGCATAGTTGGATCCGTTGAATTTCGGTATGTCGAACCGGGTAGAGCTCGAACTCGCCATATTCAACACGTGCAATACCGGAACAACAAATATAGATTTCGGCAGAATCCCGGAACATAACCGTGTGGCTCTGATACCAATTGTTGGAATTGCACAGCGGAAATAATGTAATCTGTACATGCACAGAAATAAAATAAAAAGCAGAAAAGCAATAGAGAAAGAAAAAAGAAAGAGAGAACACTAGATTTACGTGGTTCGGCCAAAATGCCTACGTCCACGGGCAGCAGCTCGGAGTTTCCTTCTTACTATAAACAGGAGAAAATACAAAGATGACCTCACCGAAATCACACCCGTACCCGACACTCAATACACCCAAACACAATACTCCTCTCAACACACTGCATACACTATACACCGAAATGAAATTGAGTATGTTTTTAAAATAACATAGGGGGACCCTATTTATACTTTAGCTGAGGGGTATACTGGGGTTTTTTAATAATTTACATCAACGTTAAGTAAACAACAAAATGGTGTGCCACCGTTCAATATGGTGGGCTCAGCTCGGTGGGCCACCGATTGTAAATTCGGTGAGCCACCGACTGGCCCACCTTTTTTTACTTTTCAATATTGATGAAAAGTTAGGGGTATCCATCCAAATCTTTAGTCCATGAGGATTACTCTTTCAAAACAATTTATATTCAGATTACTCTCCCATCCTGTTCAAAATGTTGGATGACAACTGGAATCTCCCAACCATGTTTCGCTTTCAACAAATGTGGTTGAATCACGAGGATTTTCTTAACATTGTTGAAAATAACTGGAAACTCCCTGCTACGAGTTCCCCTCCGCTTTGCAATGACTGGTTTTCAAACTAATGAGGCTTTGGGGTTTGTCTTTGGGTATAGAATAAACACACCTTTGGGAATCTCTTTCAAAACATTAAAACAATAGAAGATGAGTTACTCAGGAAAGAGGTCGAGCACACTCAACTGAATAGTCCAAATAGTCATATTGCCCTCCTTCACGCCAGGCAAATGCTTCATCACTGGCTTCTTTAGGAGGAAATTTATTGGAAGCAAAAGTCCTATGTTTAGTGGCTCTCTAAAGGAGACAAGAACACATTTTTTTCCGCCAAGAGAGAGTAGAGGATAGAGGAACAAAGCAATAGCGCGAAGAGAGCAGAGGAGAACTAGGCAATAGCTTGAAGAGCCCAAATGCTATAGCAATAGCGCAGGAAGGGCTTGGAGAAGTAGGCAATAGCGTGAAGAGAGCAGAGCTATATGACACGTGAACGCTATTAGACAACACTCCATGATTCCCAGGATCACAATGGATGATGGTCAAGTGATTATAGAGATGGACCGAATTATAAATGAAGGAATTCATTATTTCAGGTATATTTCTCTCTGCTAAGGACTACAGTTTGGATACCTCGCTTCTCGATGTTATCCCAACAGTAATTTCTGACTCAGATAACATTGATATGATGGCACTCCCCTCAGAAGAAGAGAAAAAATATGCAGTGTTCGCACTCTCAATGGAGGATGTAATCTTAGCTATCCATGAGTTTTTTTTAAGGGAATGAGATCCCACTGAATTACACATCAACCTACATTTCTCTGGTACCAAAAGGTCAAAACCCTCTCTCCTTTTCGAATTATCGCCCTATTACTGTGTGTAACTTCTCTTGTAAAATTCTCTCTAGAATTTTGGTTGATAGGCTCTTTTGTTCTTCATAAGTTAATCTTCCCTCAACAAACAATGTTTATCAAGGGTAGGAATATTATGGATAATATAGATCTAGTCCAGGAATTGATGCAGGAAATTGATGGGAAAGTGAGGGGTCATAATGTTGTGATCAAGCTAGATATGTTGAAAGTTTTTGATCACCTAGACTGGAATTTTCTTATTACTATTCTTGAAAAATCCAGTTTCTATATGTCCTGGATTGATCTTATCCGTAAGGAGGTGTGCAATTGTTGGTTTTCACTAAAAATTTAAGGTTGTCTTCATGGTTATTTTAAATCCTCCAGGGGTCTACAACAAGGTTATCCCTTCTCCCCTTATCTTCATTGCCGAGGAAGTTCTTACTCGAGGCCTCTCTAAATTATTTGATGAAAATCCTGATATGTTTTATCATGTTCCAAGGGATTGTACTCCTATATCTCACTGTCTTCATGCAGACGATACTTTCATCTTTTGTAATGGTTCTTGTAGAGCTATCAAAAAGTTAATGGATTTTCTAGAAATTTATGAAAATTCCTCTAGACAATGCATAAATAGAGGAAAAAGTTACTTCCACACTGCCACAAAAATCTCCCCTACACGGGAAAACATTCAGCAGCATACCCACATATTTGGGAGACAACCTCTTCCTTGCAAATATTTAGGTGTTCCTATCCACAAGGGTAAGGCCAGGTAGTACATGTTTAAAGATTTGTTGAGGAAAACTTCTACAAAGTTGGAGTCCTGGAAAGGGAGACTTCTTTCTCTAGGTGACCACTCTTTGCCATGTTTTATTGTCAATGTAGCTTTACCTAATGATGGCTTTTGATCTGCCATGCAGTGTTATACAGTGGCTAGAGAAGTACTTTAAACACTTTCTTTGGGTCAGTGTTGATGAGTTTAACAGCACAATTGGGTTGCTTGGGCTGACGTCTGTAAACCTTTAGAGGAGGGAGGTCATGGGCATAGATGTTTGGATGATATAAATAAAACATTTAGGCTGAAATCTCTTTGGCATGTTCTCTCTGAGAAGGGGTGCTGGCCAGATAATTTTAAGGGCAAGTTTTTTAGAAATTGGCACCTCGGCAAGTAGTATAATGGCTCTAGTACTTGGAAGAAAAATGTGCAATTCATGGATATTCTGATGACTCACTCTACATGGCATATTATTAGAGAGGGTTGTGTTCTTTCTTGGCTGGATTACTGGTGGGGTGATGAACCTTTTTTTTCGACAAGCATTAGACCCCACTTTGATTGACACCAGCATTAGGCAGAATGATGTTTTAGATGGCAATGATGTTTGGCATTGGGACAAAATTGGTGATAACTTGCTACCTAATATAAAGGCTCAGTTGCTTTCTCGTCAGATCGTCCATAGAAATGGACCAGATCTTAGACATTGGAGTCATACTCCAAATGGTAATTTTACTTGTAAATTTGCTTGAGAGTCGTTGCTCTCCATATGCGCTTATGCCCTGGCATAAATTAATTTGGAACATAAGGATTACCACTAAGATATATTTCTTGCTTGAAAAATCTTGAGAAGGAATGTCCCCATTGACGATGCCCACTTCTTCTTGTCTTCAGTCTATGTTGCAAGTTGTTCACGATTTTTTGGTTCTTCGTATCCTTCTACCAGCTCCAAATCTCCTTGGAGATGAAAAATGTTTTCATTTGTATGCTCCAATAGTCATTGTTTTCTCCATCAAAAAGTATGTTTCTGGCTTACTTGTTTGTTGGAGCAACAGATGTGCGGTGGAAAATTTCAAAAGAAGAACCAGAAAATTTGTAGAAGGGAAGAGGAATACAGAATGAAGAGAGGAAGAGGAAAATATGAAAAGCCCACGTAGAGTTTTGGGTTTACTTGTTTCTGGCTTCTTGAGTTCTCTGTTACAAAATGTTCCCAATTAAAAGAAATATAAAGGAGTTTAATTTTACACTATAGACCTTTCAGCTTCCAACTCCCAAGACAATCCACTTAATAGAAAAGACAAAATATAAAGGAAAATTACAAAATTACCACTCTAACTTTTTAACAAGCTCCTATTGTTATTCAAAAATTATATGATGAGATTGTTGATTTTACCGATTCTACTCAGGTACGTTTTTCACATATTTTGTGTGAAGGTAATTGAGTGGCTGATGTGTTGACCAGCTATGCTTGTGACTCCTGCTCTTTTGATGCTCGAGAGACTCTCCTACATTCAACTAGGTTGTGTTTTTTTTATGATTTGCTTTTTCTTCATAGGATATGTTATAACTAGGTTATTTTTTCCGATCCCTTGGTTTTAAGGGATAAAGTTGAGTGATATCATGTATTTGGGCTCAGGTCCAATGCGGGCTATATCCTCCCCATATATGTTTTCTTACTAAACATAATTTATAAAATTTAAAGTGGCCACCCCTCCACTTGGAGTAAATTTTGGGGCTCAAAAAAATGTTCATTTGTTTACCTACTTATGTTTTGTATGGATGAACACATGCTTGATATATAAGAGTGAATGTCAAATAGGTTATGTTTACTATGTCCTATTTATCTCTATATTTATGTTAAGCATGTACCTTAAAATAATGTATTTAATTAGGTGTAAACTCAGGTATCTAAATAGTCGCACAATGGTACTAAACTCATGTATCGAATGAATTTCAATACGAGGAGGACCTCAGAGGAGATCCTAAAAGGTACGATATAAGGGTATTTGCAACGTATCGGGAAAGGGAATACTGAATCCACTGTCAATTATTAAATGCGCTAATGGGGTTTCACCACGTGTCAGATGAGGATCTTCCCAAGGATTGGCTTTCCTTTTCCTCAAGACTTTTGATGACTCACGTGTGCTACTTCTCTTTCATGCGGTTTAACTTAAGTGATGTGGCATTGGTGATGTCACCACTTGGCGGGCGTAGCTTTGACTCCACGTGGCGTTTCGCCACGTCTTTTTGTTATCGCGGGTTCCATGTGCCTCTGGGCACACGTGGGCCTCGCCATGGGCTCGACCTGGGTTCCTCTTGATCCGGGTCACGAGTAGGCTTGTGAGCCGCTAGTTTATCACACGCTTTGGTGGGCATATGTCCATCGTACGTTTGAATAAGCTTGAGGCCCTTGGATGGGTTTGATTATGGTTTTCTTTGGTTTGAGCGAGTAAGACTGGTGGACCGCGGGTTTATCACGGTTTTGTGATATGCGTTGTGAGTTTGTCGCAGGGTTGATGGTGTATTGTGGATACATCGCAACATGGAGATTGACTGTGGGTTGTTTGCACGTAACTTTGTAATATTAATCTTGATGCCTGATGTTGCCTGAGGGTCTGAGCGAGCACTATATACCTACATTAGCCCCCCTACTTATCGAAAAGTTGGAGCTTATCGATAATCACTTTGTCCTTTTATCTTCAGACTTTGTAATGAGTTCGCTTCTTTGCGTTGCGTCTAGAGATTATGCTTGCTTTATAGCTACGTATGAATCTTCGTATACCTCATGTTTGTGGGGACAATTCTTTACATTATATGGTTAGGCCCCCTGGTGTGTCCGCAAGCATGTCGTTAAGCACTTCGGAACACCAATTTAAATATTTATAATTTTATTTCAATTCTCAAACAACTACTAACATAGTAAATGGGTGAGAATGGGTTGTATCCAAGAGGGAAGTGCAAAAATATAAAAATTAATTAATTAAATTGAGAAAAATATAGAATAGGAACAGTACTGAAAGCTAAAAGTGCAGAAACATAAATAAATACACAAATAAATTAACAAAAGAAACGAAATAAAAATCTATAATCCGATCAGAGGTAGGAGTTTCCGAATCTCTCTTTTGACCCTCGAACAGAATGAAGCAAAGATCAAACAAAATGAAAATAAATTGCAGAAATTGAATAACGAAACCAGAATTGAAAGAACGGAAATTACATATAAAACTAAAGAGACTAGTTGGGATCCGATTCCAGTAGTGTTGGCGAACTACAAGTAGAAAAACCCTCCTTTTGCCTGAGCGTCCTCCTCTTCTTCTACCCTTGAACTTCTCAAGATCAACATTTCATCTTACCTGGGGGCAGAATCCAACCCTTTTTCAGGATCTCTTGGATCTTTTTTTATAGAAAAAGAGTGGATACAATTGGGATTAGAGAGAAAGAAGGGGGCGGTAGCTGGGTTTTAGCAAAGATATGGGTGCCCTAGGGTTTAGGTTGGTTCTAGGGTAAATCTAAGGCAGAGAAGAAAATGAGAAAGCACCCAATATAATGTAAGGTTGAGATTTAATGGCTAAATGTTGAATGGTGAAAATTAGAAGTTAGGTGGCTCCTAGGGTTAGAATGCTAAAATGAGAGTGCCCTAGAACAGGATGGTGGAGATTAGAAGGGATGGAATGTAAGGATTTACCAGTAAGGGGCGGATAGGGTATGTTAAGAGTGAAAAGAATGGGTTAAAAGGCGCCCTATGGTTTGCTAAGGCATGGGGAGCATGCTAATACAGAAGGAGGGGCGCCAAACTGGGTTTAGCAGCTAGGACGTGCCCTCATGCTTTTAGTTTTTCACAAAAACACCACCTCTCTTAACTGGACTACTCACTAGCTTCCCAAAATCTGCATTTCAGACATGAAAACTTCACAGTTTTCCCCAAAATTTGAATGGAGACCCTCAGTGGTCACAACAATAAATTTAAATAGGAAAAGGGCATACTTTGACTATTATAAAGCCAAAAATACCCCTGAAATGATGCCCTTATGGCGTCAAACTACAGAGTTATCACACCTCGCAACTTAACCATTGCCAGTCCCTTAGCAATGCAGCCTTAAAATTGCACTGAGCATAGAGATCCTTCCCATCTCAAGATCATCCCTGACAGAATTAGTCAATGAATGGCAAAGGGAAGTGGTCCTTTTTTGTGACTGTGTTGAGTTTCCTAAAGTCGATGCACACTCTCCATCCCGTGGTAAGTCGGGTAAGGATTACTTCACCTTGATCATTAGTGACTGATGTAACCATTCTTGGTCACCTTCACCTCGTCATTTGACATGCTCCCAGGTGGGCTGTGACTTAGAGGATGATGGAGCTTCTTGGTGGTGAGCTACTTGGCGACGAACTCCCTGGTGGTGAGCTACTTGGTGAGCTCCCTGGTAGTGGGCCACCTTGATGAGCTGCTGTGTACGCTGCCTTGGTGGCGAGCTCCCTAGTGTAGTGCAACCCGACTACCCTTTGCATGAGATGATCTGCTCCTCTTTGTAAACGGCGGGAGCCAAGCAACCTGCGAGAACCGAATCAGAGGACCCAGGGGTGTTTACCTAGTGGGGCCACTCCGATGGCTAAGTTAGCACTCTGATAGTAGAGAGCTTGAAGATGATATTAGAGAGCTAGAGAACAGGGGTTACCACCATTTTTCCTCTTTACTCCTTTTTCCCCCTCCTCCCCTGGGGGGTCGGAGCTCTTATATAACGGTGTTCTGATAGATCTGGCGTAACCGCCTCTGATTCTCTGTCGCAGCCGTTACTTGCTAGGGCTGAGCTGGTGGGTGCAAGTAAACGTTGTAGAATACGGCCCTGCCAAACAAGGGACACCTCTTAGGGCTGGCAGGCATGATGTCGCTTGGCGAGAGACGTGGGCACAGGTCTCCAGATTTGGCAGGTATGGTTGTCAGGTAGGAAATCTTTCTGCGATACGCCGAGCTGCTCTGCAACGAGATACCTTGCACCGAGCCGCCGGTAAAGTGTCGAGGTGTTTCTACCCGAGGCAGGTCTTCATGGCCTACTAGGAGGCGAGCTGTTCGTAAGACGCTAGGCTGCCTGTGGCGAGCTGCCTGTAAGTAGCGAGCTGCCTATAAGTGGCGAGCTGTCTGTAAGTGGCGAGCTGCAAATAAGTGGCGAGCTGCCTGTAAATGGCGAGCTGCCTATAAGTGGTAAGTTGCCAATAAGTGGTGAGCTGCCTGTAGGTTGCGAGCTGCCTGTAAGTGGCGAGCTACCTGTAGGTAGATCGTGCTGTCTAGTTGTCAAGAGGCTGCACTTAGTTGGCTTGAGGGCCAGGTGTCATAATTTCACTGGAGGGCCAAATTCGCCCTCATTAGCGACCACGGTGAGTCCAGCTTTCTAAGGCATCACTTGCATAGGACTTACCCAACTGCTATCTGAGATCGGCAAGGTAATACTGTTAGACAGTGTATGCCCTTAGCTCCAATCAGAATAATGTACATTATGACATTTAACGTAAAAGAATAAAGTACATATTTGATTCATATTATTATGGTGTGTTTCTATGTAATACCCTTAAACTGGACACATATGAGACTCGTGTTAGTTTAAAATCTTCACAGCTGTTGGATAGATCTGGGAGATTTATCCTGCCAAGGCTGACACTGATGCACCGCCAAGTTGGTTGGGGTGGCTTGTCTCAGCTGTCAGGGTGAGACCTGAGGTACATGCAGTGTGGGTTTTCTTGAAACCCTGAATCGGACCAGAATTCCAGTATTGCCCTGTACCTTGTAGATAGATGGGCAAAAACTGGAATGTTACACCTGACCCCTAGACTCGATTATGATACTACACTAGGTGTCGGATAGGGTTGTTTTTGATATGCCAATCAATGAGAACCTTAGAGGGGGTCAAAATATGTACTTTGGGACAGTGCAAGAATTCATCTAACTGGGTGATCATAGTGACAGGATCAGCCCCTTTGTCGGACAAGGTGAATGATCGGGGATGCACTCTCTCTGATGGAAACCAAAGCTGTCGGTAGCCGATTTCAATTGTTGAAATTTGTTTTGCACAATATATTTATACAGAGATATACATATATATATTATTGTTTCAAAATGTTTGCAAACGGTTTTAATTCCCGGGATCCATGTGAGTTGAGAGTACAACCAAGGGAGAGGTCCTCTCTTGTCAGGTAGTGTTTCATCATTATGGGCTGAGAGGTTAAGTGTAAGACCATTGAGGGTAATACCTGATGAGCTAATCTTGCATCTGCCCATACTCCTTGGGCTTTTATAAGGTGGTTTGACCCAAAAACCATTTAATTTAAATGTTGAGCCCATTAAGAGCCCATGGTGATGGACTCAGGGGTTCACTGTCTCCTACAGTGAATTCGGCCAAGCCTTGTAACAGAGGCTACGCTGAACCCATGTGGCTGATATGTAGATCAATGTTTGGGTCCCACGCCATATAAGGACATCCAACTGGGCAACAGTTTGGAAGATAAGTGAGGACATAGACTTAATGGGCCTAAAGCGCAATTCGAACTGGCTTAATTAGATTAATTAAAGAGAGGCGGTTCTAGGATTTAGATCCACAAATAGGATAAGTGATTATCCCTATCCACTCAGAGAGTCCAGATCCAAATAGAGATTTGGATCAGGAAACTCCTAATTAGATTAGAAGGGTTGATCTTTATTTGCAGATAAGATAAGGTATTATCCTTATCACTTAAAGAGAGTCCATATCCAAATACAAGATTTGGATTAGGAAACTCCTAATGGGATTAGGGGAACCTCTCTTTAATGCTATAAATAGAGGTGAAGGTTAAACCTCCAGTTCATCATTTAGTTTACTGATTTAAGAGAGAAGACAACATACAGTTACACTGACGCCATCTTCTGCTCTTGCCTTCTCTTGCTATTGCCGCCATCACCAGTTCGTTCTCCACCTATTGGTGCGATCAAGAAGGGTTCTTGATATTATCTTTTGGAGAGAAGATAATCATAAGTCGTGCTCACTCGCCTTCCATCAGATTCTTAGTGAACAATCAGGTTCTTCCTGAAGAGCCATCTTATTGATTATGCTCCACTCTGCGTTGTGTCATCTCCAGTGGGAGCAGTATTTGGATATTTCCTTGGATGTGAACACCTTCATTGGGGGTTACTACTACTCCGTATCAGGTATATCCCTCTCCTACCTTTTGGTTTGAGATCTGGTTCGGTTTGGGTTCAAGATAGATCATTGAAAATGCAGTTTTTTAAAATAGGGAATGTGATTCTCACATGGGAGAGAGAGAAATTTTTTAAAATTTTGCCCAACCTACCTGCAGGGTTCGGCCATCCATATGAAGGATCTCTCATCCCTTTAAATACCTGCATCTAACCACTTAACTACTTCTTGCTTGACTACCTTTCTCTTATTTTGGTTCAACCTTCTTTGCATCTCCCTACTAGGTTTGGCACCCTCCTCTATGTAAATATGGAGCATACAAATGGACTGACTAATCCCCTTCAGATGAGCTACTGACCAACCAATGGCACCCCTATACACTTTTAATTCCCCAATCATTTTTTCTTCCTGTATAGCGGTTTAGTCCGCGGCTATGATCACCAGCAATGTTTGGTTAGGTCCTAAAAATACATACTTAAGGGAGTCCGGTAAGGGCTTTAGTAGTAGTTGCGAGGGAGATTCAAGAGAAGACATAGGTGGTTCAATCTTTAGTTGTGGTAGAGGTTCAATAGTAGGCCAGGATTTAAATGGGTGAGGAGACAATATTAAGGCATTAGTTTCTTCCGTCGGGTCATCTATTGTGACCAGATTGGTTTTCCAGGGTTTCTTCCATGAGCTTAATTACTTGGCCCTCAAAATTTAGGATTGACTGGTATTGGGGAAGACCTAAGGATTCATCTCTTGGTCTACAACCGGCTAACTAGGCATTGAATCATTTTCCCATTGCAGGTTGGAGCTGCAAAAACCTATCATCACATGAATCGGCTTGATAAGGCTGAACTGGTTGGATCCCCTGGTCATCATGGTACTCATAGTGAGTCTGGGCCTTAGACCATTGAAAGTGCACATCTGGCAGGGTGGTTTATTGGGCTTGGGCCCAATAAGCGAAATTGGGTTGATTTTCCCACCCAGGGTTATATGGACTAAAGGATGGGTTAACATTGGGTTAGAGAAATCCGTTAGCTGCATGTACTTGCTCTGGAATGACGGGTTGACATGGGCCCGTCACAGGGCACTGACCAACATGATGGGTCGTGCTTGCACTGTTGGAACATGTTGGGCAAGATGACAAGGTTGGGAATGGGCTAAATTGTTGACGACGTGAAGGACTTGGTCAAGTCTTTGGGCCATCCCATTGATCTTGTCCGGTTGTTGAGACACTTGGTTCCAATCTATTTGTGGCTTAGGTTGGAAGTAGTTTCTCATTCCACAAATTCCAACCATTAATTCAATTTAGCTTATTTTGTATTAACCTCTTTTTTCTTCTTCTTTTTTTTTTTGAAATTTGAAATTTAAATTTTGAATTTTAATTTCGAATTTAGATTTTAAAATTTAAATTCTGCAATTTAAACTCAATTTTGATATTTTTCTTTTTTTATTTTTCTTTTTATTTTTTTATTTTTGATTTTCTTTTTTTAATTAAAATTTTAAAGTCAAATTCAGATTTTAAAATTTAAATTCAACTTTGAATTTTTAACCACACAACCTAGGGTTTCCTAAACTAGTGGTTTAACCAATGTGAATCTTTTTGGGTTCACATGGAATTACACCACTTCCTTTGGTTAGCCAGGTAAGAGGTGGGGATGTGGGATGCTCCCCTTGCTCTCGCATGAACCTAATTAACTAGTCACAAAACCTACTTAGGCGTAGCTATTTAACCTCTTTCCTTAAACACCAACCATCGGTTATGGAAATTAATCACAAGCTTTCCTAAAATTCAGCACACCTTTGAACCAAGTGTGAGGCTTCCCTAAATGATCTTGCTATCCAAATTTTAAATAAGGTTAGGGTGAACTGCACATGAAGGATGGTGATTTTTGGGCAAAGGAAGGGTGATGAAATCCCCACCTTATCCTATTTAAATGGAATTGCCCGAAAGTAGATTAACAGGAAGACAAAATAAACAAAGAAAGTGCAACTAACTACAATGAATGAACAATTATCTCTCAAATGCAATTCAGCAATATAACATAAAAGAATAAAATAAACTAAGTAAAAGAAGCAATTAAAATAACAAAAACAAAGAAAACCTAACACATTCACAACTCGCATTGATAATTTAACAATTAAGAAAACCTATATGATGCATGCTCTACAATATGAAACCCTAAATGTTGGAATGCAAAAATTAAATTAATTATTTTATTTAATTTTTTTATTTTTTTGAAACTCAAATTTTCAAATTTAAATTCAAAATTTGAAAATTTGGACAATTTCCTTTTTAACAATTGATTGTTCAATTAAAACACTAATAAAAAGGAAATTAAATAAGCAACAAATAATTATAATAAAGAGAAAATAAAATAAATAATTATGCTAAAAAGATTAACAACTACCAAAATAAATTCTATCAAGAAAATTGATATTCTAATAATTAAACCAAAAATAAAATAAACAAAATAAAATTATGTGGCAATAAAAGAAATAAAATAAAATAAACAATTTTTTTTTGAAATAAAAGAAAAACACAAACCTAACAGGACAAAAATTCGAACAAGAAATTAAAATAAAGAAAGAAAAATAAATCTAGAAACAAAATGACAAAAAAAATAATACTAAAAAATAAATAAATAAATCGGATATTTTTAAACAAAACTAATTAAAATTCTACACCTGAAACGCAATCCAGTTTCTCTTCTCTTCTCTTCCGTCCCATAATCCTGCAATGCACCAGCACCCCACACCTTTCTCTATTCCGTCCTACAAAATCAAAGAGAAATAATAATTAAACTGAGATAATGGATCAAGTAATGAAATGAAAAAGAAAAAATAATGAAGCATATACGGAAAAGGTAAATAAAATTTTTTCTCTGTGCTTCCCCGGCAACAGCGCCAAAGACTTGGTGTGTCTGTAAGCGTGTCGTTAAACACTTCAAAACACTAGTTTAAACATTTATAATTTTATTCCGATTCCCAAACAACTACTAGCGTAGTAAATGGGTGAGAACGGGTCGTATCCACAGGGAAGCGAGGGAAAAATTAATATACATTAGAATCCGGACAAGAGAACACAAGAGGAAAGTGCAAAAATATAAAATTAATTAATTAAACTGAGAAAAATATAAAATTGGAATAGTATTGAATGTTAAAAGTACAGAAACATAAATAAATACCGAAATAAATTAACAAAAGAAACGAAATAAAACAAAGATCAAACAGAATGAAAATAAATTGCAGAAAGTAAGTAAACAAAGATCAGAGGTAGTAGTCTCTGGATCTCTCCTTTGACCCTCAAACTTCTTGAGGTAGGCCTTTCGTCTTACCTGACCAAATTGCAGATCTACAAAAAATAAAACGAAGATCAAAGGAATGAAAATAAATTGCAAAAAGTACATAATGAAACTGCAAGTAGTGGTGATGGCGAACTGCAAGTAGGAAACCCTCCTCTTGCCTAGGAGTCCTCGTCTTCCTCTACCATTGACCTTCTCAAGATCATCCTTCCGTCTTACCTGGGGGCAGAATCCAACCCTTTCTCAAGTGACCTTGGGTCCTTTTTATAGAAAAGGGTGATACAATTGGATTAGAGAGAAAGAAGGGTGATACAATTGGTTTAGAATGAAGGGTTAGAATGGTTCTAGGGTGATCCTATGGCTGAGAGGAAAAGGAGAAAGCGCCCAATATTATGAAAGACTGAGATTTAATGGCTAAAGGCTGAATGGTGAAGATTAGAAGTTCGATGCCCTAGAACGGATGTTGGAGATTAGAAGGGATGGAAGGTGAGGATTTACCAGTTAGGGGCGGCTAGGGTTTGTTAAGAGTGAAAAGAATGGGTTAAAAGGCATCCTAAGGTTTGCTAAGGCGTGGGGAGCATGCTAATATAGTAGGAGGGGTGTCAAACTGGGTTTAGCAACTAGGAGGCGCCCTCTTGCTTTCAGTTTTCCACAGAAGCACCCCCTCTCTCAACTCTACTTCACACCAGCTTCTCAAAATCTACATTTCTTCCATGAAAGCTTCCCAGTTTTACCAGAATTTACTCGGAGACCCTTATAGGTCACAACAATGAATTTAAATGGGAAAATGGCACACCTTGACTTTTCTAAGGAAGAAAATACCCCTGAAATGATGCCCTTAAGGCATCAAAATGCAAAGTTATCACCCCCCCCCCAACTTAACCAATGATAATCCCTTAGCAATGCAGCCTTAAAATTACACTGAGCATAGAGATCCTTCCCATCTCAAGATCATCCCTAATAGAATTAGTCAAGCATCCTGATTCCAGAATTCTCCAACTCTGTATAGATCGGTATTGGGCTTTAGGGGTAAAACCATATTGTTTTGAATATTATAGAAACTTGGCTTTAAAAATCTTATATACCCTTCCATTTGCATACTGTCTTGATGGTGGTCGGGATTTCAGGCCTCCTATGCTCGTTTCCAGTGGTAAGGGTGGCTCCTTTGATGTTATAACCGGCGCAGAGTTATTGTTTCTCTGTGGACGTGCCGAAGCATCTATGTCATATAAATGTCAAGAGCCCTGAATTGATAATTCGAAGTCCCTTACGAGTTATACTGCCTGGACGTAGTACGTTCTTGAGAACCCTTTATATTGTCGTGCGTTACAGGATTATGATCTTCTCAGGTTTGTGGATTGCTTCCCAAACCTGAGGGGTCGGGAGGGTGTCAAGTATGTCAATCATCTTATCGGTCATTGGTTTTGCCACACCCACACCTTCGTGGGTGTGTTCGAGGAATTCACTATCACAATCAAGCATGTGGCAGCTCTGCTTGCACCGCCGGTTGGGGGTGCTGTGTCTGCGCGGCATTTACAACATATTGAATCCATTCCTGCGGGATTGAGGGGGTTATGCGAAGAGCTTCTTGGGGAATTTCCTCCTTATAAAGCATTGTTCAACCAATCCACATCCCAGAGTAAAGTACTGTTGGACCGATGGATGGGATATTGGTTTGAATGTCGTGGCAGGAGGGATGTCATGGTGTGAGGTGCTGGTTCACAATGTCACCTTGCCGCCTATATTCTCTGTGTGGCATCCCATTTCTTGTTCCCCATTATTCATGACTATGGTCTTCACACCGTTCTGGTTCCCCTTGTTGTCCTTGCTGCTAGTGGGCATCCGCTTCCATTGGTGTCGATGTTTCTCGAGTATTTGTACAAATAGCTAGATGACACTATTCAGCAATCCCAGTTGAAAGAGGCGCATGAGCTACGTTTTTGCCCCTTTCCTTTGGATGTTCCTCTGCGAGCGATTCGAGCTCAGTGTGACACCGCGTCGTCTACAACTGCTTCATGTCCAGGTTGCTACTCTTGATGGTGACGGGACAGAGGAAAAGGTGCTCAAGGTGTGTAGAGGGAAACGCTGGCACTAGGCTAAGAGGCACAAGCACATTAAAATGAACAAGATCAGCATGAAGTTGTCCTCCCCCGATGGCTTTATTTGGATGCCATATGCCTAGTTCGTGCACCATGCCATGCTGTTTTAAGTTGGTGTGCCCATTCCAGATGGTGGTGACAATCACTGTGCCAATGACGTGAGGAGTGCCACTGTGGGTGTGGCTTGACTGGTTAACTGGCCAAGCGTCACCACATATCTTGAACGGTTAGGTGAAGCATAGCTTTTGGTGTATCGCCCAGATTGAGTGCTGGGACAATTTGGTTATGATGACATGGGCGGCCAGTTTCTGAGATCCAGTGGCAAGGATGTGTTCTAGGTGCATCGCCACGACCTTGCATTCCCTGGGTGCAGATGGTTCCCGATGGATGGTTATGGGAGGGTGCAGGATTGTAAGTCCCTGCACCTTACGCTCTATTTAGAGGATTCTAGGAGTTGTTATGGATGAACTCTTGTCCTCATCATGCACCAGCCCCTCCTAAGGGTCACCCCACTAACCAGGGGGGAGGCGTACTCATTCTCGTCCTAGTTCACCGAGGGAGCCACCGACTGGTTATGGGCAGGGGAATGTAGTCATCCCCCTCCTGTGAAGAGGGCGAAATCTGCGAGAGTACCCCGATATACTCGGTTCGTTGAGCCTCCTGTTGCAGCCTCACTACATGTGCTTGAAAGTGGCCAGCGGTATGCGGCACCAACTCTCATGGTAAAGACTGCGCCGGTTTTGGGGCCGATGGAGTTTCCGACTATAGTGCCCTCTCCCAGGGATGCCATCATCTTATTCTCAAGCGGGCAAATGAACAGGAAGGCCCCCCCTTGCCCTAAGCAGTGTCCCACTGATAATGTGCCGGTATGTGACTCTAACCATCACATTTTGTTCTTGTGTCAAGTTTCTGTTATCGTGGTGTAATTGGTCTAATGCTTTTTTTTGTTTTGCAGTCTGTGGACAGTGGCGGCAATGAGCTGGATACAGGAGTTTTGTTGGCTCCTCCTGAGTGATCAATGGGAGTGTCAGTTAACTACCCCGATAAGGTAGATTTGGTGAGTAACTTAGTGTGTGATTATGTTGAATCATTATGTTTATTGTTTATTGTGGCAACTAACGGTTGAACAGTCTTTTGTATTGAAGCGGGTAGATTGTGATGAAGCTCAACCCCATGAGAAGGTCTCGGGGGTCATGTAAACTGAAAAGAATTTCTGAATTGTAAAGGACCATTTTGGGGTCTCCAGTAATATAGTGTGAATGTGTGACAATTTTGGTATTGCGATTTTAGTTTTGCTATAATTGTCGTCTCAAATTTGTTTAGTTGCTTATTTGTGCGCGGTAGAATCTCTTTTTGTTGCAAAGGCGGGATGGTTTTTCGCAAAAATAATTTTGGCTTTAATATGGAATTGAGATAATGTGTTAAGAAGCAAAAGGGCTTGTCATTATTCCTTCCGTCGTTAATCACAAATTAATAACATCCTAGTTGGAGTACAGGGTGAAGAAATCACGTGTATCAGTGATTTGACTCTTCTACACAATTGTATTGGAAGTCTTGAGGGAGACGATGGGGAAGTTTGCTAAGGTCATGCATTGTCTTACGTATTGCGCGTTTGTTCTCATCGTGGCTAAGTGTTAGTGCCAGCGTAGTGGGCTTTATCGCGATGAGATAGAGCAGTTGAGTGATGTTACTATGCCATGGTACAACTAAATTTTGGATGATTGCCAAAGTAATATGAAAATAAGAATAAATATAATAAAATAAGAATTTTATAATAAAATTTTCATAAACTAATGATAAATACAAAGATATTAATTATTAAAAACTAATAAAATAATAATGACAATATACTAATAAAATAATAATTATATATTCATAAAATAGTAATGAATACTGAGATATTGAGGTCTAATGTGTGCCCAAACATCATAAACAAGTTGTAGGATTTCTTAAGACAATTCTAAATCTACATGTCTACAATCACGTCAATTATATTATCATAAAAATTCGATTGAAAGTCCATTCTAAGGTTATAATTAATGGATGCAAGTTGAAAGTCCATTTTATGGTTACAACTAATATCAACATGATATAGCTAAGCATTACAAATCTGTATTTTTTGCTTGCTTAATGTGGGTCCAGGCTGGACCAAGCCTAGGGGAAATGTAGTTGCCTAGGCCCAAAAATTTGCAACCAGGTAGGCCAGGCTTTGTCATAAACTTTGGCATCATCAATATCATCCATGCCTTATCCTAGCTATATGGGGTAGGCTACTCGAGTCCTATTTCGTCAGTCCATTCAAATTAAAGTCATATCCAATGTTAAATTATTAGTGCCTAAATCATTTTTTACTACTTATACCCATGTCCCCTTTGATCTACCCCTATCTCTTCTTGTGTCACCAGTCATTAATTTCTTAAATTTTAGGTCTTAGAGGTTGTGTAAATATGAAGTATAAGTGAGCTTTTGTTTTTCCAAATTTTTCATTTCATGATTTGTGGTATTGTTGCTAATTCTCCATTTTCTTGGCCACATGAAATGTCATTTTTAAATGTAATCGATGAAGTGTGTATACAAACTCCTAAATACATTGCAAAAATCAGGTCATGACAACATATCCAATGGAGAGAAATAACAAAGAAGAATTTCATAAATGCATTTACAATGTAGAAAACATTTAATGATATCCCCACTATTTGTCCACTGCAATGAAGCTTAGTTGCCAAAACATTTAAGAAAGGGCATACGTTATGCAACAACCATGTCTGATAAATAACTTTTCACAATGAATTGTTAGACATAGGTTTGATAGAAGTAAATTGCTTGAAAAGTTTCCCGAATACTATTTTTGGATGAGAAACATGTGCACCCTCATATCGTGAGAGTGAGTAGTCACTTTGTGCAAAAGAAAATGCCAAAGGTTAAGAGTTAAGACTATCCATTCCACCCCTCCCAAGACACTATATAGCAGGGACCACCAATGGATAATGGCCTTTTTAGATATGTGCACTCTCTACATTGTTTATAGGGAAATCAAAACTATTTTCTATCTTAGTAGTTTGAGATGCAACTATGCAAATCACAACAATTTGTCCTTACAATATCATAGAATAAAGTCCATGAGAGTAGTGTCCATCCATAGGCCTTACAGTAAAAGAAGAGGACTTGGTCAAGAAGTGGGTGAAGTGGCGGGGGGGGAGGCTTGAATTCAAATGGGAATCACTTTATGGAAATCATACCAGATTGAGCAAAATCGACCAACATATGAATAGTTTGGTAATAAGGAGGGGAAAGGGCTGGATCCGAAAACATACAACTAAGATATTGAGTTGGAACAAACTAAAGAGCAGGAACTAAGGAGCTCAGGAAGACGAAGGGGTTTGGGTGTTTGCTCATTTCAAAGGAGAGAAGAAAACAATGAGTTTCTAGGGACACACTACAAGCACAGCCGAAGGCGTAAGAACTGGAGTGCATGAGGTTGAAGAAGATGCTGACTTAACTAGAAAGTCATCATTCGTAGAACACCAAGTTATCTCGGTCTCTAATAAGATACAAAACTATGTAGTGGCTACGACACAGAAACAGGACTAGCTTCCAAAGGCAGTGACTAAAGGGTTGCTCATCTCAAGAAAGGTGAGCCTGAATTTCTGAAATCTTAGTGTGCCAAAAACTAGATAGAGGAATCTTAAGAGTTGGGAAGGCTCGACTTCATTCTAGGCAACCCAAATAGAGGAAGTGGTAAGGATTTCTGAAATATCAGTTCCTTCAATCTCCACGTCAATGGAAAGCATCAATTGATGGAGGAAGGGAAGAAGATGGGGTAGGGGAAAGAGAAGAAGGAATCAGGGGAAGAAAAAGAAATTTTTCTAAAGAAGGGGGAGGGTAGAATAACCAAGGAAAGTGTACACCAGAAAAAGAAGATTGGAGGGAGGTAGCCTAGGTATTGAAGAAGGAGAAGAATAGGGAGACAAAGATAAGGAAGAGGAGCAGGAGGATCAAAGAAAGGATAGGGAAGAGAAGGGGAGAAAGGTGAGAAGCTAGGTGGGTTGGAGAGTGCTCAAAAAGGTGTAATGGAGATTGACAAACTTACTGAAAGGAAAGTATCAATAGGTAAGTCCCGATGATTGTTTTTTTAGGGGGGAGAGCAATTTGCAAGAGGAGACTTCACACCATTTCTAAAAGACAAGAGGGAGGAGAAGGGTTAGATAAAGGAATTAAGTGGGATGAGGAAGGGGGCGAAGAGGAATTGCTACAAGAGGATATGTGAGAAACAAGAAAGAGTTTCTCTAAGGATTGTGGCAGAGGGAAGGAAGGATAAGGGTATTGAGCTGGAACATGAGGGGCCTTAGGGAAAGTAATAGGAGGGTTGCCATTGACAACAACCAAACAACTGATCATTTGAAGAGTAGAGGATTTTATATGGCAAACATTTTTGTCATGTGTTATTCAGATGAAGAATTTGTTTTTGATTTATTTTCCACCTGCAAGACTGCAAGAATCATGTAGAGTTATTACACATCTCTATTCGGGAAAATAACTATTCAGCTAAGTTCAGCAGCAAAAATTTTCTCTACCTGGCCAAGTTTTGGGGGAAGTAGGAAAGCAATGATAGTTTGTAGCTGCTTCCCTGTTGTTATGTGTTGGATACTTTGGAATGGAAGGAATAAGAGAATCTTTGAAGACAAATTCAAGAACACAAGTTCTAGTGGCTCTGGTGGGGAAGTTAATTGCAAATTTGGTACATGTGTTACCATATTTTGATCAAGTGAGCAGATCAGAATTGGGGAAAATTTTATGTGGCATGCTTGAGATTCAGTTAATGTAAATTGTATGGTCTTAGTTTGAACTGTGCCTTAGTTCAGTATGCTCCGTTTTGTAAGCTAGGTGCCATCTTGTCACCTATTGCACGTAATTGATTTTTTCTATTTAATAAAATTTCTATTTTACTCTTCAAGAAATGAGAGCGGTGTCGACGGTTAACATATATAAGTACTTCCATATTTTGTTAAATATGTTTAATTTCATAGTTTTACATGCCATCAAGAATAGTAATTTAAAGGATGATTACTTTAAGCAGAATAATGCTTTCATATATACATCATAGGTATCTATAGAACCTATTTACGATGAACTTTATGAAAAATATACAAATACGTAGATGTCTAGGCATGTATACAAATATATAAATAACATATTTACATATAATACATCTAAATATAAACATATATTTTTAATGTATGTTAGAAACCAAAAGGATATGCACAAATGACATAAATGCAAAGGCTAACATCTAACCAATACTCGTTCACTACATTTTGGACTAGAGCATACAATGGAGAAACATTTAAGTTGATTCAAACCTCCTAAAGTGATCATCCCTTGGTCCTAAACTCTTTGGAAGTCAATGCACCATAATTCTGCCCCTTCCTGGGAGAAAATTTAGAATTTTGAATTGAAACCATTTGGTGGTGTAACATCAATACTTCATTCAATCTACTACCCAAAAAAATGCAAAAGAAAAAAGAATAAAACCATCCCTAGAAGTATATAATATGTATTTTTCATAAAAATCAAAAGTTAAAATACTTACAACATCACCCTGTTTTATGAGGTACTTCATGGGAATTAAGATCATGGCAGCACTACCAGCATGGTTTAATCTGACTGCAAGGAATATCCCATCAACACTGAATGCAAAGGACATGTGCATTTCAAATATTAAATTAAGGATCTGACAATGAACCTATTTAAAGTCTAGCATCCATTATGATAGGAAGTTGTATTACACTGGTACATGCTAGGGATTTCATAACATAGATTTGCTTTAGAAGGAAATGAATGAACATATTGTGAAACAACATTAAAGAAAAATGGGAGAAATGAACTTCAGAGATCATGAATATAATTTATTTCACCATTTTCCTTCTCCAACAATGAAAACTAAGTAGTGAGTTGATTAACTTCAATCTTTTACAAATAAAAGGTGCAGGTTTATAATCCTTTCCATAGCCCGCTACAAAGTGTTTCACATCAATTAGATTGTTAAAAAAATTGTGTTCCTGTAACTTACAACATTGACAAATGGATCCTATGCTTCTGCTACAAGGTATGCCAAAGTGGTTCCAGAATCAACTATGGTTCCTCTATTGCTTGAAGTAGCAAAAACTGCTAGACCAATGGGCAAAATTTGCTGAGGCCTACAAGTTTTGAGGCAAAAGGGAATCAAACCCAATGTAGAACCACAATTAAAATGAATCAAATTTGATTTTTCTTATGCACATAAACAATAATAGCTATGGAATTGAATAAGAGATGATTATCTATAATAATAAACTTGTCTCGCATTGGATGTTTCATATACAAGGATTGTTGTCTATGACAAGATACCTCATAAATAATAAAAGATGTATGAATGCTTTAAGATAAACTGGTGTTTAGTCGGGAATAGATGATATGGCATGTTTTGGGAAAGAAATAAATGAGTGAATGACAAATAGATATGTGGACCAAAGAAGATATATGATGGCAAAATGACCAGTGTTAAACACCTAGGGGAGAAACATCAAAGTTTCTAATTATAATGAGACTTCATCAAAGATTTAAACTTAGCCCTTATTTGGTCACATAGTCATCGATGGATGATTAAACATGTCAAAGAGGAAATTCCATGTATTGACAAAACTAGAGCGAATATATAACTAGTGTGAGAATAGTGTAATATTAGTACTGGAGACCAAGATATGGCTCTATAATTTCTTCTATTACCTTGGTTCAATAATTCATAACAAGGGAGAATTGAGGAGGATATTGCCCATACAGTTAGTTTACCCAAAATGTTGAGTGATTGGGGAATACCACTCAGGAAACAAGGAATGTTTTATAAAATGGCCATAAAGCCAACATTGTTGTATGGGAAAGAGAATCAAGAAATTAAAAAAAAAAATTGTCTAAAAATGAGCATGAAAGTAAATATGAATGTTGAAATGGTTAGAGGTTAAAACTTGAAAATACAGGATTAGAAGTGAGCATACTCATGGAAATCTAGGAATAGCCTCAATAAGTGATAAAATGAGGGGGAAGTAGAGTAAGATGGTGATAAAAAATGTTTTTAGAGCGAGATGAACAAACTTAAGGAAGAAAACAAGATTTAACCAAACTATATAAAGATCCATATGATGAACACAAACTTAGGATATAAGTGAAATAGATCGAAGGAAGCAAACAAACTTTAACCAGATAGTTCTATAGGTAAGTAAAGATCATTGACTAATAGGGTTCTAATTTTTTTTCTCTGCTTGAAGCGTAGACTTCCCAAGGCAGTGCTAGTGGACAAATTCGGTATTTTTAAGAATAAAAAATAATTATCTGTTTATCTGATTAGCAACATTCAACCACTAAAATTTATAAATGTGTTCCAAAATAAAGAAAAATGTCCTTTACAGACAAAAAAGAAAAAAAAAAATGCAAGTGTTTCCAATATGTCCATTCACAATTTTTTGTGGTACTAATAATCCAGAAAACAAACTTGAGATCAGAAAGGAGACTGTAATGATTAGGCTGCATAAAAAGAAAAGAAATGGTAAATAAAAGATAATAGCTCCAAGAAGAGGATGTACTGATTTGGAACAAGAGGACTATAGACAATATTTGGCTCCACAATCCCCCCAAAAACCAATATACCTCCACCAATATTAGCTCCTATCAAGCAATGAGAAAGCATGGTGCAACTCCTCATGAGGACAGTTGTAAAATGACAGATAGTTCGTACTGCATAGACCCAAAAATCCCATCAATGGCTTGGCTTGGTCAAGTCTCCAAACTGATAGTTGCTGCATCCGTCTCAAGCACAAATCTCAATCATGTAAGTTTCAAATAACATAATACTATTCCCACCACCCAAGTCATGCAAATGAACAAATCTAATACACAATGCCTACCCTAAAATTATGGTAGCCGAAGAGTTTACAATCAAAGACTTCCTGAGAATTGTGTCTAAGAAGAACATATCTTATACATAATAATCCAATGTCCGACATCTATCACTATATCCGTCTCAAGCACGAATACCCTCTTCTACCTTTTAGGATCTCGAGACTTCCCCCAAAAATAGAAGTCCTCTTCGTATTGAAAATCATAAAATCCTTGGCATTTGTCACCTAGCACTCCCGAGTACTCTCATTCTCTCCAATTCTCCCATTTTCACATCCTTTATCCAAAAATCTCATTCCCTACTCACATGCCTCTCTCTGTCTTTCAAATAGACCATTCCCTAATTGTGCCTTACCCCTCCTACAATTGTAATATTATTAATTATTAAAAATAGTAATAAAATAATTGATTTAATTATTTATGAAAATGATTATTAATTATTATTTTTTAATATTAATAAAAATAATTAATTATTATTGGTAATTAATTAAAATTTTGTTGGTTATATATCTAATATTAATTACTAAAAATAGTAATATATTTTGGTAATTTTTCTTTAATGATGAATATATAAATAATAGATTTTTAACTGAGTTTCGGGAGTTTTTAATTAATCTTGATATTAAAGTAGTAATAAAAATAATTAATTTAATTATTAGTGGAGATAATTATTAAATTATAAATTTTAATATTAATAAAATAATTAATAATTACTATTAATTAATTAATTATTTTGTTGGTAATAAATAACTAATTAATTATTACTTAGTTGCTACATGATTGTATGTAACATGTGTTATGTAATCTTCTATATAAGTTTGGATGCATGCACGGTGTAATTTTATATGTAAGTCTACATTTTCGTAAAGGTAGTAGAACCTGAATTGAGAAACAAACAAACATGAAATTTAGCGCGGAAACTCATGTTACTCTATAAGAATCAAATGACCTTTTTTTTTCCTGGCAGATTAAATGTCATTTAAATCTTGATCTATTTCGTCGCCTAAACCTTTAATTCACTTTGAACGTTTGATCAAACCCTCCAAAAACACAAAAAAAATCTCATCTTTCAACCCCAAAGCCTCCAAATTCATCGTTAAATCTATTCGATACCTATCTAATAGCCTCGACCACCCCTCACTTACACCCCAACCATTATATCATACACAACCATCTAACCCATGACCTCCCAAAACACCTACTCATAAAATTTCATCTCAAGATTCCCCCATTTACACCTTTATCAAACGAAGATTCCATTTTGACCTCTCTCGTTAGCCTAAATACCCACTACCCAAATCACCCTGATTCAAATACATTCAAACCAATCAAATCACATCTTTAAACTCTAGGTACATCAAAACAACTGCTCATAAAATTTCACCCCCAAATTCTCTCACTTAACCTTCTATCAAACAAAGATTTCATTATAGAACATCCGGTTGACCTAAATTCCCATGATCTTGACTCTCTAAGACTAATCAGACCTCGTCATCAGATCATATCCCAAAATACCTCCATTTACCCTTTAATCGCACCAAGATTATATTTCAAGGTTTCAGATTGACCAGATTACAAATCTGCTCGATTTAGGCCCAATTGGCTCAATCCAACCTTACCAATCACCTTAGGCTACCAAAAAATCATATCTTGTGAAATTTCATCCAAAATAGACTTTGTTTGCCACTCAATCATACAGAGCTTTTGTTTTGAAACCAAAATTAACCAAATTAAGCCCTTTTTAGATAATACCCAATTCGAGCCTATTTGGGCCAATTTGACCCCACCAATCAATTCTGAATGTCTAAAAACCCCACCCTATAAAATTTCAGCAAAAAATACCCTAATTTACCCTTCCATTTAAAAAAATTTCATTTTAACAAATCTTGGTAACTTGTTCATACAAAACCTTTTTCAGCGGTCAGACCCATCAATCTTCCACCTTTTGACCCGAACCACCCATCATTGAACCAGACCCCGGTCTGCCTCCCATAGACTGATCCTGACACAAATTTACAAAATTACAAAACTACCCTCGAACTTTCAAGTATTTACAATACTGTCACTATGCCCTAGTATAAAGTGGAACTTATTTTTCCTATTTGAGGGAGGAAAAAGAAGGAGAGAGGGCACTGTTCATCATCTCTGATCTCCGTCGAACAAAGGAGTGGCGGGTTAGTCTCCCACTCTTCGGTTTCTTTCATTCTTTTGTTTCATTCACTCCCTCCTTCTTCTCCTTATCCCTTTCCACATTTCTCTCCGGTCGTCATCTCTCCTTTCATCTTCCCACTGGCGGAAGTGGAAGATTTGCAGCGGTGGATCTGAATTCGACGACATTCTCGATCTCAGCAGACCCCTTTCATCTCCGATTTTTATTTCACACTCTCTCTTTCTCCGTCATTATGTTTCCTTCCCTATCATTTCCCCCCTCTCCTTCGTCACCTCTGGTCTCCTCAACTCGTTCCCCAGGCCCTGTTTGATCCATGAGCTAGCAGAACCAACCGCAGTAGAGGCTACTTGGATCTATCTTCTCACAGTCTCCGACAAGATCCCCACCTCAAGAGATTACTTCTGAACTATCCCGCTGAGTTCCTATCCATAAAGATCAGTGTTTGCAGCATCTAAAGGAGAAAGAGGTTAAGAACATTGTGGTACCGTCTCCTTTTTTCCGTCGGCTAATTCCAGGCTCAAACATAATTAGGTAAACCTTGATATCACCCCTTTGTAGTTAATATCCTTTTTAGTTCTTTTTGTCACTATTTGTTTTCTTGCATTTTGCGCAATTAGGATTTGAGGGAGAATCAGAGGGTTGACGGAACTCGGTGAAATTGGTTCCTATAAACTCTTGATGCCTACCCAACCTTGTCGTTCTTGTTCTCTCACGAGATCTTGAATGCCTTTGTTCTTTTATGCAATTGATCTTCTTCCCTTATGATTATAGTTGCTAGCCTGCCTCTATTTGTTTTTTCTTTTTTGTTGTTGTTATAGTAGATAATGGAAGACGATCCAGTTAGATAAAAACAATAATGATAAAATATGTGATAAGAGTGGAAAGAATAGATGAGGATGCCATAGTTCAGACGGTGGTCAGTAGATCAAATCAGGGGGAAGGGAAAGTGTCAGTTATTGAGAGTAGTCCAGTTCTGATAAAAAGTTATATGTATAAAAAAAACAAAAAAAATTAATTATAAAACTTGGTCATGATGGATTTAATTTGTTAATCGAATGGCTCACTCAGTAAATATGGGATATTAGCAAGTTCAGCGGATTCAGAGAAAAAGAGTTGGCTGATCAATAATTGATAAATAAATTTACAAATAGGTTTCAGCAAGAAAATTAACCAAAAGATGAATAATTAACAAAAATAATGCTTTTTGGTATTTGTTATTGCAATTCTTGTGGTTATGGTTGTTTGGAATTCCATGTGGGCCCCACCTATTGGACCCGGGAGAGGGGTGCCTAACCCCTTCCCTCTTCAGTTTTAACCCCCTCTTGAACCCTAAAACTTGTTTTGAGAAGCTGATCAAGAAACTAAACTTATCACAATCAGATGAAAAAGAAAATATATAGAAGATGTTAGTGCACAAGCACTCTTCATATACTGTGGTATAGTTCCTCCGTACACCACCGTACTCCATGAAGAATGAGATTTTTTGGGAAGGAGGCTCATGTAACACTTGAAGCATCTATTTTGTGACGCTTCCATGCCCTTTGGTTGATTCTAGGGCCGCAACATGTGGAATGGGAAGGAGGCTAATGTAACACTTAAAGGATCTATTTTGTAATGCTTCCATGCCCTTGGGATTAATCTAGTGCCCCCAGCCTGTGGAATGGAGAAGTACGGAGGTTTAGTTCCTCTGTACACCATCTTCCCTTCAAGGCACCCTTCCCCAACTCTTCCACCTTCTTCCACCTCCAATCGTACCCTTGTTGTACCTTCTAGGTGGGATGTTGCTACCTCTGTTTTAGGCATACTACATTGGTTAGTAACCAAAAACAAGTTGACATCCATACTTGGTTGGAAAGGGATAGCACAAGGAACGCTAGGACTAGACTGTTTGCCAAATCTGACTGAAGTTGGTGTCGTTTCCTTACAGGGAGACTTCTGTGGAGTAGACATGGTGGAGCAAGCACCACCGTCTAGCCTACCCTCTTGAAAACCCAACCCTAATACTCCCCTTCCTAGTTCACCCTTATCCATGCTCACAAGAGAGAACTATTCTCTTACATTTAAGTCTTGTACGCCTTGAGACTTTTTGTTGGCTCCCTCATGATGGGATAGTGGAATCTGTCTAGCAAATGCAGCACCTCCTACCCTTTGTTCTTCCTTGGGAAAATCTGTAGTAGCCCTTTCTTCTTTTAAATACAACACCTCCGTATTCAAGCTCCCTGTTTCAATCAGATTTTGTTTAGCTTACAAATCGGGGCTACCCAAACTTGAGGCTCCATCTGACTCATAGTCATCATCATTGATGCTTTCATCTCCAAGCCAAACTGCAAATTCTAGCTTTTCTAAAACAATGCGCTTGACGCATCTAGGATACCGCCTTTCAGGCGACAACCGAATCAAACTCTTAGTTGGGATTCATTGAAAAGAGTTACTAGAATGCACACTCTGCCCTGCTTTCTGAACTCGACCTAAGGAACTAAAGGAGGAAGAAGATAGACGATTAGAATTGTCTATCAACAGATCCCCCCCAACTTCAGTCATGTGAAGGTTTAAGTGAGCATGTGACTGAGCCCCCCCCCCCCCCAACTCTAGTCACATGTTTTAAGTGGGCATGTGACCCCCCTAACTCTTGTCGTGTGAGGGTTTAAGTGAGCATGTGACTGAGCACCTAAGGAACTAGAGGAGGAAGAAGATAGATGATTAGAATTGTCTATCAACAGATCCCCCCAATTTCAGTCATGTGAGGGTTTAAGTGAGCATGTGATTGAGCCCCCCCAACTATAGTCACATGTAAGTGGGCATGTGATTGAACCCCCCTAATTCTAGTCATGTGAGGGTTTAAGTGAGCATGTGACTGAGCCCCCCCAACTCCAGTTACATGTTGTTTTAAGTTGCATGTGATTGGACTCCCCAACTCCAGTCATGTGCTGTTTTAAGTGAGCACATGACTTAACTTATCCTTAATAGCTATGGGCTTAAAACTGGGCCCAAGAGAATTAAGATTTCCTCTCTCCCTTGGCCTAGGAGAAATAACTGGGTCCATGGGTTCAATGCTCTTAACCGACCCCACAATGCTACTTAGCCCACCAACTCGACCCACCTCAGCTCCCAGTTCAACCATCTTGTTTCTTACTTCAACTCGCTTTTTAACACTTGTCACCTCTTTACTCTCCTCTTCAACATTAAAGTTTGCCTTGGCAGTATTCTCAACCACCTGTGCGAAGGTTCTGCTATGCGTCAAAGAGGTTTCTTGTGTTTTAAGCCTCTGACTTTCCATATGCTCCAAGTCTTTTTGGCTCCCCAGAAGTTGTTGGCCCATTTTAGTATAAGTTCCAGTCTTTTTTGAACCCTTCAATCTGCTTCTTCCACGTATAGCTTCTTCCTTAAACTCCTCACCTCCTTCCATTCTAGCTTCCTTCCACAAGCCTGCTTTAATGGAGGAAGCCAGCCAGATTGAAATGAAGACACCCTCCACTCTTATTTCCACCTTCCTTGGTATATCTTTAGGCCTCACTCTGCTTAGGAGAATAGCCGCAGAATGGAGGTCTCCCCAGTAAGCACCATCCAGTCTCCCTCCATAGATTAGTGCAATGACATCTGCTACTTCTTGCTTCCAAAGATGGAAAGGCAATCCAATCTACTTCTTGTTTTTCTTTTTTTTTTTTCTTATAAACATAGTCACATAAACATTACAGTAATTATTATCGTGAAAGGTTTAAAATGTCAAAAGACAAAAGACAAATAAAAGAACTGCTTATATATATATTGTTGATGTGCTTATGCAATCAATTATTAAATGGAGCAAAATGGATCTGCCATTGAAGCTTTATGCTTCAGTTGCAAAACATAATGAAGCACCATGATCGGCTAAGGGAAGTATGATAAATGTAGGGGGCATGTGGAATCATGGACAATGAGAAGAGGTGTAAATGTAGGGGGTGTCTGACAACTCTTTCTAAGTGATCTTTCAAGCTTTTAAAAGCTTAGAAGACCTGATTTTGGTTATTTTTTTTTGTTTGGTAACCAGAAGACAGAAGCTGAAAAAACAGCCCCCTACCCTCAGAAAGCTTAGATTTGTCTTCAATCTGAAAGCTTCATTTGAAGCTTCAGGTCTTTTTGAGCATATGGATATTTTCATTTGAGAAAGGGCATTCGAAAAACCGTCGTTTCCTCTTCGAGTGTTTAGGCCAAACAGATCTGCACCAGGTATGTTGTCCTCCGTCTTCTTTCTTTTTTCCTTTTTTTTTCTTTCTTATTAGATCCAAATCTTTTCTCGTACCTCGGTTCCTTTCAGATCTTATCTCTCCCCTCTCTTTCACTTGCTCCCGTCTGAAGCTAGGAAATCTAATTCGAAACCAGGTATCATCTCCATCATTTGATAGTGATGCGATCTCCTGATTTGCTCGTGGAACCATTTTTAGTTTGTTTCTTATTTGTAGTTGAATTTAGTAAAAATGAATGTTTACAGAACACATAAGAGGGCAATTTGTAGAACAATTTCATCAAAATGATCGCCCGATTGACAAGTTAGTTAATAACTATTGTTAGATACCCTTTAGGGCTGTTTAGTTGTGCAATAAATTCTACAATGATGGAATGAATCTTCATCTTGAAATTCCTTTTTAAACTTGTTTACGCCGTCCAAAACCAAGTTCATATTTAAACTTCAAGCTTTAAAATTTTGGTGAAACTTGTTTCCACTATATCAGACTAGCTCAGAGAACTTGTTTCCACTTTCCAAATGAATTCAACATTCAGCTCAGACCAATCCAAATTGATATTTGGAACCTTTTAATTTACTTACATCATAATATTGGACCCAGTGCATGTCATTTTGAACAATGCACCAAATGTTTTTCTATTTTACTTGAGCATGTCCTGGAGTTAAACAACTTCTGGACTGGTATCCATAATAAGAGTTTGCATAGCCTATTCTGGAATGGAGTCCATGAAGTTGGAGCAAAGAATAAACACTTTTACTTGTTAACTCATGGGATTCAAATATTGTGTTCATCTTTGATATCTCTATATACTTGTTCTTTTTGGTTAATAATTGATTCCACGTCTTAATTGTTGAGTCCATGATGAAACTAATAATTTATCTAAGGAATTGTAATCATATCTAGATTGAATACTAATTTATAGTCTGTGAGTAGCCTAACTAAATCCTTGAACTTGTTCTTTTCGGTTAATAATTGATTCCACGTCTTAATTGTTGAGTCCATAATGAAACTAATAATTTATCTAAGATATTGTAATCATATATAAGATTGAATACTAATTTATTGTCTGTGAGTAGCCTAACTAAATCCTTGAACTACAGTGTAACCTTTTTTCCTTCTTATTGTGTTTTTCAGGACTTGAAGTCTTAGAAAGTGATTGGGAGTGGCCATGAGGCGAATGGAATATACCTGCTGGATACTCTTGGACAAAGCCAATGACAACCTGGGAAAGCTGTTTTTGAATCTACCTCCAGAGTTCAGAGTCTTTTAGTCGTGTCATGTTATGTCATTTTCGTTCGGGTCATTTATCTTTTTCTCGTTTGAGTCATTTATTTCCAAAATTGTTTAAGGGAATTAATTTGTTCAACCTTCACTATGAGTCCTGTGAGTTATCAAAACATTGTATAAACAATTATCCTTTGAGTAATAAAAGATCATCCTCTCCATTTCATATTGTGCAATCTGATGTGTGGGGGCCATACCACTACCCTCTATGGGAGGTTATAGATATTTTATTTTGTTCATTGACGATTTCTCTCGATATACTTGGTTATTTTTGATGAGATCCCAAGATGAAGTTCCCAAGCTTGTGAGGTAGTTCCATGAATTTGTTATTCACTAGTTTGATACAAGAATCAAAACATTCAGTTTTGAAAATGCAAAAGAATAATTTGAGAAAAATCTAACCTATTATCTCACTGATTTTGGGGTCGTTCACCAGATTTCTTTTGTTTGTACTCCAGAACAAAATTTAGTAGCTAAGAGGAAGAATCGTCAAATAGTTGAAGTTGCAAGAAGCATTTTGTTTGCCTCACATGTCCCTACAAGATTTTGGGGGGATGCTTTTCTCATTGCAACCTACCTAATCAATCATAATCCATCCAAAGTGTTGGGTTTTAAGTCCCCCTTTAACCTCCTTCATCTGGGTAAGGGCCTTTTTCCTATTCTCCTTCGTGTCTTTGGCTGTATTTGTTATGTATACATTTTTAGTGCCTAGAGACATAAATTTGAGCCAAAGGCTCATAAGTGCATATTCCTTGGTTATGCCTCCACAAAGAAGGGTTATTACTGTTTTGATCCTAACATTGGAACTCGTTATGTTTCAATAAATGTTATGTTTGATGAGTCCACTCCTTTCTATGATTCTACTTTGAGGAAGCATTATTCGAAGGGGGAGAATTTGTCACAGTTGTTTGTACTCTCCCTTCTTGTCCCTATTGAGTCTCTTATTCTTGAAGAGTCAAGGGGGGAACAATCATCTTCAGTTCCTTCCAATATTTCTATTCCTCCTCCATTACCTCCTCGTCCCCTTTTTAATCCCAGGTGGTACTAGCGGCGAAGGACCAGAAGTGAGTAGATTGTTTCCTCTACATCACATGAGCCTCCTGCACTTTCAGTTACTGAAGGGACAATAGGTACTGATACCATCCCTTTGCAGCTACCCTTCCTAGATCTTGATGTCCCTATTGCTATCAGGAAAGGTAAACGGAAGTGTACTGCACATTGCACATTCAAAACATCTTTTCAATGGCTTGATTTCTCCTTTTTTATTCTGTTGCTTATAACCTTATACCTAGGTTTGTATCAAAAGCACTTACTTTTCCAGAATGGAGGGATGCTATGAGAATTGAAATAGATGCTCTGCACAAGAATGACACATGGAAAGTGGTTGATTTGCCTGAAGGGAAGGAGCCGGTGGGTTGTAAGTGGGTGTATACCATTAAATATCATGCTGATGGCTCCATTGAGAGGTACAAAGCTTGGTTGGTTGTAGAAGGTTATACATAAACTTATGGGATTAACTATCTGGAGACTTTTGCTTCTATTACAAAGGTGACATTTGTGCGGGTTTTACCATCTTTGGTTGCTCAATTAAATTGGCCTCTTTATCAATTTGATGTGAAAAATGCATTCTTGAATGGAGAATTACATGAGGAAGTTTCTCTATGGATTCAAATAGTCACCTAGGTCATGGTTTGAAAGGTTTAGGGCTTCCCTTGTTATAGTCTATGTTGATGATATAGTAACTGGCACCGATTTGACAGGGATTGATGATCTTAAATCTTTCCTTCATACAGAGTTTGAGATCAAAGATCTGGGGGAGTTGAGGTATTTCCTTGGCATTAAAGTGGCTCGGTCTGAGGATGGAATTTTTATTTCTCAACGAAAGTATGTACTAAACTTTCGCACTGAAACAGGCAAGATGGGTGCAAGACCAGTGGCTACTCCTATTGATATTAGTCACAAACGTTTTGCCTCTAATGGAGAACTGTTGAAGGATAAGGGAGTGTTTCAAAGGTTACTAGGGAAATTGCTATATCTTTGCATAACTCGGCTTGACATTGCATATGTTGTTAGTTGCATTAGCCAATTCATGCATTCTCCCAGGGACACTCATATGGTAGCAGCAGAATGGATTTTATGTTATTTGAAGAGTACTCCTAGGAAGGGAATTCTTTTTGCTAAGCATGATCATATGAAACTGGAGGCTTACATAGATGTTGACTGGGTGGGAAACATTGTTGATGGGAGGCAAACTTTTGGATACTGTAGCATGGTGGCAGGTAATATTGTTTTTTGGAGAAGCAATAAATAATCAGTTGTTGCTAGATCTTCAGCTGAGGCCCGAGTACAAGGCTATGGCTCATGGAGTTTTTGAGTTACTTTGGCTTCGATCATTGATGGAGGAACTAGGCGTTGAGTATGATAAGCCATTGGTGCTATATTGTGATAATCAGACTGCCATCAACATTGCTCACAATCCGGCACAACATAATAGGACTAAACATATTGAAATTGACAGGCATTTTATGAGAGAAAGAGTGGCTTCTGGAGAAGTTTGTTTACCATTCATTACATTTGAGGAATAATTAGCTGACATTCTTACCAAGGGAATCTCCAAGGCCAAACTACAACATGACATTGGCAAGCTGGGCATGATTGACATCTATGCTCAGCTTGAGGGGGAGTATAGAGAGAATGGGCCGAATGGCCCATGGGATGTTCTCATTTAATTCTATTTCAGTTTCTTTTGTTAATGGGGCTTTTATGTTTCTTTATGTTTATGCGTCCAATTAAGGGCCTCTTTATAAATACCACAACTATGTAAATTACTTTTTAATGAAAAGGATTAAATGAGAAGGGAGTAATGTTTGATTGACTCTTCTCCCAAAACACTATTGCCGCCAACTTCTTCTTCTCTCTTTGTTGCTGATATCTACTCATTTTTCACAACTTTTAAATCAGTCCTCTCATTCTTTTGGACTGTTTTTCTTCTTATACATATTAGAAAAATACACTTTTATATAAATAAAATGCACATATGTGTTTATTCTTCTCTTACAGGCTTAGGTTGGGTTTGGCCAGGCTTGGGCTACCCTAGACCTCAACCAAAGCCCAACCTAAGTTTAGGTTGGGCCAAAATTTTCTAGCCTAGGCCCAACTCGTAATCCAAACACTTACGCCCAACTCGTGCAAAAACTTGGGTTGGGTCCGTTCGTGCTTGGATTGGACCCACCCAAGTTGCACCCCTATTGAGGACGAGCCGAACAAGGACCAAAGGACCGATACACGATAACGAGTAGGGGTGGAAATTTTTAACCCAACCTGTTGAACCCTCCCAACCCACCTGTTAATTAATAGGCTTAAAACCATTATTTTAGTCACGGGCCATTTGTAGGTTGGTTAACCCAAGTAGTCATTTAACAGTGGAAGTGTGAAGAGATTGGCAAGTATTCCCCCACCAATGCAGAATCCTTACTACTACGAAAAGCAATTTTGGATGATTGTCTCTGTTTTACTATAGTTTTCTTTTTCTTTAATAAACCATATAATTGTGTCTGATGACACTGGCTTTATCCTTTTCTTTTGCTTCCTTAATAGATCTTGTCTAATTAGATGTGTCTTCATTGCAAGGGAAGTTTCCAAGGGGCATTGTGGACAGTCATGAATATTTGGATATCCTCTAGCCAAATGTTGTTGCAAACGAATAACATCACCACATTTAGATTTAAATCCAGGAAAAAAATTGTATTTCATTTTAAGTCTATTCCCATCAATCCTGGTTCCAAAATTCTAGCTTATATCAGCTTCTTCATCATCAGAGGTGCCATGTCCAATCTAACTATTGTATCCATAGAAATTAATTACAATCATAGAATGACAAAAGACTCCGGTTCTTTTTATTTGGAAAAGATGACAAGCTCTCTACCATGATATGCTAGACATTCTTTTTATTTGGAAAATACCTTGCTAACTTTTTCTTGTCGTTTTCAGAAGAGAAATCTTTTACCTCTTTTGGTAGTGGTTTTATCTTTGTTGGTAATTCCCTCAAATTTTCAGAGCTACTTGAATTGCTAGCCCTTCAGCAGCTGAACTTGCAATCTGAGGATAGCTGGACTTGGAACTGGAGTTCAGATGGCCAGTTCTCTCAGTGAAATCCTTTGCTCATTACTTATCTGATAACACCCTGGAAGAGATGCCTGCATCTATAATCTGGAATCCACTCTCTCCTTCAAAGATTAATGCTTTGGTTTGGGATGCAATTCTAGAAAGATGTTTAACCAAGGTTCATCTCTCAAAAAGACGTTTTCAGCTTCAAAATTTGCTTTGTGTCCTTTGCGGCCAAGATTTGGAGGATATTAATCATCTTTTTCTTCACTGTCCTATCTCGGCTAAGACCTGGAATCATTACTTTTCTGCCCTGGATCTTCACTGGGTCATGCCTGGGTCTGTAAAGGAGCTGCTGAGATGTTGGGAGCTGCAAGGTCTGTCAAAGCTGGCAAAAAGTCTGTGGAGGTCCATTCCGGTGGCTGTAATCAGCACTATTTGGGCAGAAAGAAATAAAAGAATTTTTCAAAATCTGTCCAAAGATCCAGAAGATCTGATTGCATTTACATTTGGAAAATTGCTCTCTTGGATCTCTGCCCTAAATGGGTTTTAGGTCTCTCATCTGGGGCTAGACTGTCTTTTGAGGATTTATGGAATTTGTAATGTTGTATGTTCTGTTTGATCTTTTCCCTGAAGTCTGTTTTTTTTTTTTTGGGGGGGGATCCTCTTGTACTTTTATCTCATATTTAATGAAATTACTTTACCTTTTCTAAAAAAAAAATAATTCCCCCAAATTTTATTCGTGCAGGTTCTGCTAATTTGTGGATAAACATTGCATCCATCACGGATTCTATTTTCACTTATGTTTGGAAGTCCTACAGCAATTCCTTCTAATAGTCCTCATCTACGGCGTTCTGGTAGCAGGCCTATTTTGTCTGACCTAGGTATCAAATTGAAAGGTTTGAGCAATGAATTTGAAATGATTTCTCCTTTTCTGCCACATTTTGTGGAAGCACTATTTACACTTCTGATTTGGTTGATCCTTATTTTGGTTCAGGTGAAGCTGGAAACAATTTTGAAGAAGGTTCTGTGAACCTGGGAGAATTGTTTGAAATGAAAACTGCAAATTCTCCAATGCAGGTGGCTGCAATAATGCCATTCCCAATCCTTCTACGGAGATTCAAGGTATTTGTTTCTTATTGCTTAAGATATATACTTGGTACTCACTTTTGTTCTTTTTTTGCTTTAGTCCATACTGTGCCTTGATATCAAGGGGTGCTTAGTTAAAGATCCTATGCTCACAAGGAGTTTCTCCTTGGTGGTGGGAGGCATTAACATTTGGAATTTCTATTCCTTTTTCTTTTTTTTAAATCCCAAAAGAATTCACTAAAACCTTGATACCTTGCAGTTGAGGACTTGTTTGGATGTTAATGATCTCATTGTATTGTGCATTTGCAACTTTTTAAGTGATGTGATGATAACTTGTTATTAGACAAAAAAAAAATAGAGAAAATTTTTTGTTGGTTACATTGTTTATTTGCTGTACTTGCAACTACCACTATCATACTGTTACTATTCATTTATAATGAAGTACTGTTACTACTGTATTAGAGTAAGAGAAAAAAAATACATAGGAATGTGTTGATGGAGCTAATTTGAGAGTTTGAAACATTGGGACTAAAAATCTCTGAGGTTAGGTAACACTATCTCATTTGCACCCTTGGCACATGTTGGCATACTTTAATTGCATTAGGAAACATATTGAGCTTGAAGATGCACAGTTTTGGTTTTTATGTACTTATTTTGTACCATTTTGATACTTGATACTATATGTGTTGTTTCCATCCTCCTAATTCTAATCATGCTTTGACATAGACCTGATTGAAATTGATTTTTCCAGGTTTTGCTGTTTATTGTCTGGGGTTTTGGTTGTTGCAAGGTCAGTTGTGATTCTTGTGTTCTTGTTTTATGCATGGGACATTTGGGAGGTTGTTGAGGATGTATTCGAAGAACCTTTAAACTTGATTGTCTTATTATATGTTTTAGTTGGATCGATTTGTCCAAATTGCAGATTGGCTGGGATTCTGTCATGAGAATGAGTGTGGATTTACGGGATTTGTTTTTGTATGAAGCTTTCTTGTATTATAATCCTCTCCTTCTTGTGGTAAGTTAGGTTCGCTTGTTGATAAGTCATGAGAATGGTTGTGGATTATTTTCTTTTTTTTTGATATTAAAGATTTTTTCGTTGTGTCACAGCTCACATACCATTTTTTGGTTTTGTTGTGGCAGACTATGATGGTTTGGCTTTGGGGAGTTAATCTATGGGTTTTTGCTCAGTCTGGTGTCAGTTACATGAAGATATTTGACCTTGATCAGAACCATCTTACTCATAGGGAAATATGGAAGGTATTAACATTCATATGTTAATTGGTGAATTATATAATTTTGTGCTTTCAATAACTTGTGTATATCCTTAAAAGTTTAATTTATTTTTGATTCTTTAAGCCCCATGGATATCACGGCCTTGGTTGGCTCCAATGTTTGAGGAGAAATAGGTTGGGTAAGATTGAAAGTGGCTGGACCCCCTGGAGGAGCTGCACTATGTATCCTCTGGAGAGGGATCAAGCCATTGTAGTTCATGCGGCAAGTGTAAAGTTTGAGAGAAACTGAGAGAGGAAGAGGGGAAGAGAGGCTGTGCCCTAATGTTGGGGGTGCTACCATTTAGTTTAGGAATATTTATGTTTTGCTCTTTTTTTTTTTAATTAATTTTTGAAGGGCTACACAATGGGGGGTAGCCCATCCCCCAACCTATTACCCCCCAACTCTGGTGCAGGTGGTATTCGATCCCAAGTCTCTGCTACGACCAGCAGGAGACCTTACCAACCAGCTGGTTGGCACCTTGCAATATTTATGTTTTGCTCTGACTTACTGCTTGGTGACTTGGGTTGGTCATTGGACTGAGTTGACTTGGTTTCCACTTGGGTGGTTTAAACTAGGTTTATGGAGGTTTATGCTCTCAAAGAAGCAGTTTTTGTAATGTTCTTTTTTTTTTTTTTTTTGCTTCTGTAGGAAAACTTAATACTAACAAAAACCCAAAAAGCAAGAAACTTCTTCTATTATCGATATAGGCATATATGAGCAAGACACTGCTCCGCCTGTGTTTAGTAGGGGTATTTGGTGGTTTATTTGGTTAACAAGGTATTTGTTGAGGACGATCGGGTGGCATAATGTTAGACCTCCACAAGTCTTTGGTAGGGATATTTGATGGGTGTCATCTTGAGTTTTTGAAGGTTGAGAGATGGTTATCGCAAGGGTGGCCATCATGAAACCAACTTCTGGGTAGAGCTGGAGGCTCTTTTTTTCCCTTGGTCATGGTGATGGGTTGTTCAACACCTTGTGGCTTTGCTTTGAGAAATAGGGAGTGTTTTGGGGAGATCACTTTTTCAGGTTGTAGCAGTAATGGTTGATGGTGGGTCTAAACTCTTATGTTTCTTCTCAATTTTTGGTGTGGAGATACATTCAAGGAAATTTGAGATGCCTTGAATGGATTCTCAGTGGTGGAAGAAAATAATTTTTGTTCAATGGAGAATTGCAAATTTGGTGTGTCTTCTAGTTTAGGGGAAGTAACTTTTGATGGTGCCAATTTTTTTGATCAGCAACACAAAAAATTTCATTAATTATGAGAGGAACATGATTACAACAAGAAGTTGTGAAAAGAACCAGCTATAGAAGCTGTCCCAAATCAGTATTACATTTGAGCCCAAAACATGTGTTCTATGTATCCCTTGCTTGGCTAAGCTATCTGCCAGGCTATTAGCAGTCCTCACCCATTTCACTCGGATTAACATGTCCTGTGACAGCCATTTGAATTTTCTGAATTCATTCCTCAAGTGCCACTCCACCCCCTCCCCTTCAACCAGCCACTTAACCACAGTTTTAGAATCTCCCTCAATAATCAGCCTACTAATACCCGGTTCTTTTGCCTTCTCAATCCCAAAAACTGCTGCCAAAAACTCTGATCTTGCCACATCACCCTGCTCCACAGGGCCAGAGTATAAAGCAATTATGTTCTAATCTTCATCCCTAATGACTCCCCCAATACCTGAGGGGCCTAGGTTACCCAAACAGCTTCCATCAAAATGCAGTTTCTTCCAACCATTTATTGGGGGAGACCAAGCCTCAACAGATCTTTGTCTTGTAGTTGAGGATGCAGCAATAATATCCCAAGCTCTGAAGAAATCTTCAATCTTGAAATCCGAAAACAGCTTCAAACTTTTTGCCCAGTGTGCTACTCTCAATGTTTTGTTTTGAAATATCAGTAGAAAAATTTCATTAAATTGAAAAAGAGGTACAGTACAAGAACTTTTGGTTGTCAAGTTGACAAACCGAGCAAAGGTACAACACTCAAACTGAAAAAAAAATCTTCATTATGGGGCTGTAGCTCAATAGTACTCCAGAAGTTTTCTAACAAATCAACTTTGTTCACTGTGTCTGGGAGCTGTAGCACCCAATCTGAAATCAGATTGCTCACTGCGGCTACCAAGTGATCAATGGACTTATCTTCAAAGATCCTTCTGTTCCTCTCATTCCATATAGCCCAGAAACTGCAAATGGAGTGCAGCTCCACATGATTCTGGCTTTCTTGCTTCCTCTGAATTTTGGCCATTTGGAGAAGATTTCTGCTGGCGATAGAGGTTGAAAGACATTGACCCCGAACATAAAAGAGAAAAACTTTTTTTTTTTGATGAATAATAATAAATTTATTAATTCGGAAGCAGATTTAGAGTGAGTTCATACAACATCCTAGAGAGAGGCGCGAGCTGCAGCCCCTCCTTGAATCTTACAAGTAAACTAGGAAATAAAAGCAAGAATCACAACTGAGCCCAAAACAATTATTCCCTATTTACCCCTTGCTTAGCTAACACACCTGACAAAGTATTTGCTGATCTCCCCACCCACTGTACAGTGACCAACATATTCCTTGTCAACCAACTAAATTTCTTCATTTCATTCTTGTAACGCCACATAGCCTCTTCAGGATTTTTCAACCAACCCACCACCACTTTGGAATCCCCATCGATTGTTAGGTGTTGTACCCCCAACTGATAGTTTAAAGAGTTTAATCAAGAGTTTTTATAGGGCTTTTGGAGTCTAAAGGCTCCTAAAGTTGACTCCATCACCATTTTTTTAATCAATAACAAATAGCTTCTTTTGGTGGGAGAGTTAAGAGAGCTTATCTCCCCCCTTATTCCTGTACTTGATTTTCATATTTTAATGAAAGCTATTTGTTATTGATTAAAAAAAACAAAATTACACATGAGCCCAAAACAAAGCATCCCTATTTACCCCTTAGCTAACCCATTCCCAAATACAATTAACAAAATGGTTGGAAATTCACAAGTGATAACCATTCTCACTATTAGCTTTGCAAAGAACACACCGACGAGGAGACAAACAACTTTTACGTCTCTTTTTCTGAAGCAAGTCACAAGTGTTGATTTAGTTCAGAAATGTTTCACAACAAAAACCCCCAACCCTAGGAGGAATAGGATTACACCAAACTTCCTTAATAGGGAAAGACAGCCCAAGGGAAAATTTTGGTTGAGCTAAGGGTTTGAGAAAGAAGGCACAAGTGAATTGCCAGAGGCCGAGACAGTCCAAACCCTACAATTTGGTTTTGTAGGGTCCAAGTAAACCCCATCAAGGATACCCAAAAGTGAGGATGTTCTATTTAACTCTGAATCCCTAAATGCCCTTCTTAAACCCAAATTCTAACCAAAGCTTGAGACAGAGTTTGAGGGTACTAGAAATGTGGTAATTGGTCCTTCAAAGGGAATCTCCAATCCATACTTGTTCCTAGAATTTAATAAGGTTACCAGAATGCAAATCATACATGATCCAAGGCAAAAAAAGAGACAGGATAGCTTGAATGGCTTTCCATGGTAAAACTCTTGTAGTCCTAGTCAGAATTCCAGCATCCCAACCATTATTTTTCAAATCCATGAATACTTCTTACTACCTTAGCCCACAACTTTTCCTTATCAAGCAGAAATCTCCATAGCCACTTCCCCAAGAGAACCAAATTCCTTTTCTGAATATTTCCAAGACCGAGACCTCCAAACTTCTTATTTCTACATACTAGTTCCCACCTCACCCTATTGTCTCTTTTCTCCTCCCCTGGTTCCAAAGGAAATCTCTCATTAGCTCCTCCAACCTTCTTCCAATCCCTTTTTGAAGCCTAAAAATTGACACAAATCTCCTTTCCTTGGGCTATCTCATAGAGGCATTCCTAAATAATTCAGAGGCCAAATGGACACCGTACAACCCAAAATACTTGCACACTCTACTACCTCCCCCTCCATATTGATTCCAACTATACAACTTTCAAATTAGACAATTTTTGTTCACTTTTCTGATTCAATCAATAAAGCTTTGAAATTCTTAATGCTTTCTATATCTAAATAACTATATATTATTATTCATCCTTCTTGTTCTTCCCTAGATTACTGGCAAGTAAGTTTTGTATTTCTACTAGGATGCTGTTTTGAGGAGTTTTGTTGCATTTCTATTGGCAACTCTTTAGTTTCTTACAGTCTAACCCAAAAAAGTGAACCCTAGATGGAACATTGGCCTTTAACATTTCGGTCTCAAGGGAAAGGATCGTTGATGCACCTGAGCAGTGAGCTGTGCTACATTGGAGGATTTAACTGAGAAAATATAATGGGCCTTGCCTTCCATGTTCTAATTTTGCTGCCTTCCATATCCTACATACATCTAAGTTCTTTTTTCTGTAATAAATATATGCCTGAGTCTTCATTTTAGACAAAAGTGGTGTTAATTTTTAATTTGACGTCAGTAAGTTTGAATATAAGTCTGCAAATGGATTAAATTGTGGCTTTTCTTTTTCTATTGAATTGAGCATTCTCATATTCTTCATTTCTTTGTGATTAATATTCATTCTGGTAACTATCTTCCTCTGGTTCTGGATTGACTAGTTGAACTCTCATTTAAACTTCTAGGGACTTGTTTTAAAGTAACTTGAGTTATGAAATTTGTTGTTTTGCAGTCTGCAACATGGATGACAATTATTGTCCCAACTAGCATGACAGCTTATCTTTATCTCTACTCCCATGGAGAAGTATCATTGGCTGCCTCACAACCAGTATAGTATCTGCCTGCTCTATCAAGTCTCAATTATAAATTATGGGTTTTATATGAAATGTTTTTCTGGATCCTTCTAACTTCATGCTGTTAATTTATGACATAATAAAGTTTTGATTTGACCTATTCTGGACTAGATTTCATATTTTCTACAGGGTAGAGAAATTGCATGTCAAATTCTAGTTGCTAATGAGTGTGGACTGATATTTTCTCTTGATGGTCATATTTTCTACAAGGATTGATCTATAAACTTGATATTGATAAAGCATACAATAAAGTGGATTGATATTTTCTCTTGATGGTTATGAGAAACTGTGGTTTTGAGGAAAAGTGGTGCAAGTGGATATTGGGTTGCCTCGAGATTTTTCATTACTCGTTCTTGGTGAATGGGCCAGCACTAGATTTTATCTTGACATTTGTGCTCTTAGACAGGGTGACATTCTTTCTCTCTTGGCATATGAAATATCTAGAATTACCCCCAAGAGCAAGCCCCCAAAAAAAGAGCATAGATTTGGACCCCTATGATTGAAAGAGTGTCAAAGAGGTTAGCCACTTGGAAGAAGGGGTACGCTACCTTTGGGGGCATGATTACCTTAATTAGGTTAACATTGGCAAATCTCTTGGTTTACTACATGTTAATTTTTAAGATAACATGGGTGGGAAAGCAAATAGAAAAATTGGTGATAGACTTTTTGATGTGAGTAGATGTAAGAGGCATGGGGGGTTGGGAATTGGAAATATTGGAAAGAAGAATTTGGCATTGCTGAGAAAATGGCAGATAGGAATAAGTTATGGTATAAGGTGGTGATCAACATTCATGGGCAATTTGAAGGGAAGGGAGATCCATCATATGGATGGCCGAACCATGCAGGGTGGCTGGGCAAAATTTCAAAAATTTTCTTTCTACCTTTGGGGAATCGTATTCCCAGTTTTAGAAAAACTGCACTTTTCAAGGGTCGTTCTTGAAACAAACCGGACTAGATCTGAAACCAAAATAAAGGGAGGGCTATACCTTTTACGGAATCCACAAACATAGCTCCCAAAGTAGGTGTTCGCGCCCAAAGAGGGTACCAAATCCTGCCTTTACTGAAGATGGCGCAGCTTGAGGTGAAGTAGTATCGGCAATGTAGTCCTTCAGCAAGAACTGCAATCCTTCAACAAGGATCAAGCAAAGGGAGGTGAGCACGAATTCAGATATGATTTTTCTTGCAAAAATCAGAATCAAGATCCAATCTTGATCAGTCCAAGAATGAAGATCGAACAGGGTATATGGCAGCAAGAGCAGAAGGAGAGGGAGAACTAAAAGCAGTGTGTAACCTTTAAGCAGTTCGCCCTCATCTATTTAAATAGATCTTAAAGAGTTAATTTCCTAATCTAATTAGGAGTTTCCTAATCCAAATCTTTATTTGGATCTGAACTCTTTAAGTGGATAAGACTTATCCTCTTATTCTTATCTGCTGATCCAAACCCATATCTAAACCAAGATTCACCCATATTGATTAATCATATTAATCTTGGGCCCTAGGCCCATTAAGTAAGTGGGCTCGCCTCCCCTTTTTATTGCTAGCTAGTTTGACTCTCTTTGTATGGCGTGGGACCTTAACATTGATCTTCACAAAAGCCATATGAGTTCAGCCTAGCCTTTGTTACAAGGTTTGGCCAGATTCACTATTGAACACAGTGAACCCCTGAGCCTATCAGTATGGGCTCTTAACAAGCCCAACATTTACACTAAATGGTCATTGAGTCCAGCTACCTTAAGTGAGATTAGCCCATCAGGTTTATAAGCCCTAAATGGTATTGCACTTAACCTCTCAGCCCATAATGATCAAACACTACCCGACAAGAGAGGACCTCTCCCTCGGCTGCATGGTACAGTGTCACACTCTCTGCTCGGGATGGATTCCGGGAATTAAAACCTTTGCAAACCTTTTTCATAAAACATAATATATATAAATATATTTTGCAAAATAAATCTCAAACAAGTTTGAAATCAACTGCTGGCAGTTTAGGTTTCTATCAGAGAGAGTGCTATCCCCGATTATTCACTTCGTCCGACAAAGGGGCTGATTCTGTCACTATGATCACCTACACAGGTGAATTCTCAGACTGCCCCAACATACCCAGGTTTTGACCCCCGCTAAGGATCTCACTGATTGGCATATCAAAGATAACCCAATCCAACACCTAGTGCAGTGCCATAATCGAGTCTAGGAGTTAGGTGTAACTTTCCAGTTTTGCCCATTTGTCTCCAAGGTCCAGGGCATAATTGGAAAATGGTCTGGTTCAGAGTTTCAAGCAAACCCACACTACATGTGCTTCAGGTCTAACCCTGGTAGCTGAGACAAGTTGCCCCAACCGAATTGGCAACACATTAGTGTCAGCCTTGGCAGGATAAACCTCCCTAGGTCTATCCAATTGTAGTGTCAAATCGGATGTTCCAACTTCTAGAAGCTTGCTTAAGTCCGAGTTTACACACCATGTGTTCCTGACCTGCAGCAATGAAACCTTGTGGTTGCTGCATATAGATATCTCCAGTAAGATCTCCATTCAAGAACGTGGTTTTGACATCCATTTGCCAAATCTCATAGTCATAGTGTGCTGCTATAGCTAGCAAGATCCGTATGGATTTAAGCATGGCCACTGGCGAAAAGGTTTCCTCATAATCGATTCCCTCTTTTTGAGTGTATCCCTTCGCTACAAGACGAGATTTGTAGGTCTCAATCTTCCCATCAAGGGCCCTTCTCCCTCTTGTAGATCTATTTGCAACCATTTGCTTTCACCCCAGGGGGTGGATCTACAAGAGTCTAGACCTTGTTGGTTTCCATATAAGTCATGGGATCTTCCTCACTGATTGTGGCGTCCATCAAGTAACTTTCTTGATCATAGCCGTAACGAACTGGAGGCCTAGAAACCCGAGTAGATCTTTGGAGCCTGTGGGACATCTCCTACTACTCCTGAGCTCTCCTCATTAGGAACGATTTCCTGACGATGATTGTTCAGGATGCAATCTTCTTCCAAGAAGTAGGCATTTCGACTGCAAAACACATTTTGCTCTTTTGGGTCATAGAATAGGTAACCTACAGAGCTTTTTGGGGTATCCTATAAATAGGCAACGATTGATCTTGGATTCCAATTTGTCAGCACTTGTTCTCTTAACATGTGCCGGACAACCCCAAATGTTTAAGTGTTTTACACTTGGTTTCTTATTGGTCCAAAGCTCATAGGGAGTCTTAGGAACGGATTTGGTTGGAACCCGGTTCAGCATGTATATTGTAGTCTCCAATGCGTATCCCCAAAAGGATATAGGTAGTTTTGAGCGGATGAGAAGTGAGTGGACCATATCCAATAGAGTCCGGTTTCTCCTCTCCGATACACCGTTTAATTGTGGTGTAGCAGGAGGAGCTAACTATGATACAATCCCATTGTCCTTTAAGTAGTCCCTGAATTTGTTGAAGAGATACTTGCCTCCTCGATCTGATCGAAGGGATTTGATCTGTCTCCCCAACTGTTTTTCGACCTCTTGTTTGAACTCTTTGAACTTTTCAAAGGATTCAGACTTATGTCTCATTAGGTACACGTAACCATATCGAGAGAAATCATTGATTAAGGTTATAAAATAAACGTGTTGGTTGCATGTCCTAACATTTATGGGACCACATACATCAGTATGTATTAGGTCAAGTGTGCCCCGTAGATCTTTTAGGCTTTCCTGTAAATGGCCGTTTCGTCATCTTACCCTAAAGGCAAGCTTCACAGGTTGGAAGATCTTATACAATTAGAAAATCCAAAGGACCATCCTTTACCAACCTTGTGATACGATCTATATTAATGTGGCCAAGTCGGTAATGCCACAGGCACGTGTGATTAACCGTATCACGTGATATTTTCTTGGGGATAATTTCTGACGTAGTTTCGGTTGTGCTTGTTTCTAGAGAAGGACAGAGGACATAGAGACCATTCTCCAGTTCTATGTAAGTGAGGAATTTGTTATTCAATTTAATAGTAATCGTATTACTAAACAAAATAGAATAACCATCCTTGCACAATTTTGAAACGGAAATTAGATTCATTCTCAAAGTTGGTACATAAAGACAATCTTTAAGTGTAACAATTCATTTTCTGAAAAATAAATCTATAGTTCCTATGGTTGTAGCTGCAACTGTTGCAAAAGTCCCCAAGTGTCACTTCACCGTCACTCAGCCTTCTGTTTGTCTTGAATCCCTGCAATGCGTTACTTGCATGAGTAGAAGCTCCTGAGTCAATACACTAGGATGCAGAAGTGACTAACATATTGGTCTCATTGACAAAAGATTCAAAATTACCTTCTTTCTTGGTCTCCAGATACTGAGGACAATTCCTCTTCCATTGTTTGGTCTACTTGCAGAAATGAGTGTATTGACTTCGGGGCTTCATTGTTAACAGTTCTAATGGATCGGATAGTGTGGCTGGTTCGTCAATGGGGACTTGCGTTCTTCATTGTGGTGAGTCTACTGTGGTGTATGATGTTTCTACTGTTCGGGACAATGCTTTCGACTTTCAAGCCATGTCAAGAAGCTAGCCCTTCTTTAGTTGAGCTGCGTTTGAGAGGTACAGAGGAAGCTGAAGGGGTGGAGTCACGTTTGGGGGATAGTGAGAACTAATTGGATGTCATTTTGAAGACCAAAATTGTTGGGGTTGAAGAAGGTAACCCATTTGGAGAAGCAAATGACAGTTATGGCGAGCTTTGACCTATTTCTCTAATTCATTTTCAGAAGGTTGTGGTCGGTAAGTTAGGTATCTATCTGGGTCGCAGGAGGAAATTGGGGGAAAGATGTGAATCTATTGAGGATGACTTGGTTCCTAAGAAGCACAGGGCTTCTAGTAAGATGCATATTGTCCATGTAACTAAAGTTTTTTCTAGACTGAAGCTCGACCTGGTTGGAGTTAGTTGATCCTGATGGGGGAGTCTCGAATTATGATCCTATTTTAGCTTTAGAGATGGTAAACACTCGACAACTATTCAAGAATATTGAGGAAGGGAATGAAGCTGACATGAGGATAGCTGGCACGATTTCATGAGAAAAACATAGAGGGTTGGACCAGTTATTGAGAAAATTGCTGAAAAAAATAATGAAGTTGGAAAAAATTTAGTCTTTTCTGTTTGGGAGGAGAGGCGTTTCCAGAAAAGCCATTGAAGAATTTGAGAGGAGGAAGGAGAGTCTAAAGAAACTTATTATGGGGGAAGGAGAGGCTTGGAATGAAGAAAAAGATGAGAGTGACGATGGGTATACAGAGGAGTCATGGTGGTTGGCTCATGTCTTCCCTGTTTTGTTTTTGTTTTAGGTTGTGTCTGTTGTTTTGGGGTCTAGGTGGAACGGAATGTTGGGTTAGGTTTTGAAGGTTCTCTTCGAAGGCTGTTTTGATATTAAGTCATGTCTGTGTTGGGGTCTCCTCTTCTTCGTGGGTGACTGCTTGTTACCGCTCTCTTGCTGGCTTTTTTCTCTTTCACTAAATTTTCTTTTATCATAAAAAAAACATACTTGGGTGGGGCAGTCCCCTTTAAATGAGCAATTTCTTTCCTTATATTCTTTGTCCTCTAAAGGGGAGGTGGTATGCTAGTATTTAGGTTTACCGTTCCTTATTCTACAAAACTTCATTTTTTTCCTTGGACTCTTAAATATCCCAGATGGCATGTTCTAGCCTTCTAGGACCTACTTAAATTGGATGGTCAGATTGTCAACTTGGATCATATCAAAGGAGAAAGAGTTTAGAGTGAAAAGGGTGTGTTCTGTCTTGAACCACACACCCAAAAATATTTAACTTATATATGAAAGAATACAATGTTATGGAAAGGACAGTTATGTCCTTGTCTTACAAGAAATAATAAAACTAAAGATGGTATACATAAGTTATAACATAAAAGGGTGGTCCCAAGGGCCAAAAAAGGAAAGAAGATGTCAGAGACATAGATCAGTCTCTACACCCCCTCTCAAACTGATCCGAGGTACGAGCATTAGTTTGTTAACTAGAAACTGGTAGTGCGCATGGGTCATAGCCTTCGTGAATATGTCAGCAAGTTGTAGGGCAGAAGACACGTGCGGTAGAGATATGTGTCCAACAGAAAACTGGTCTCTAATGAAGTGGCAATCCATCTCTATATGTTTGGTGCGCTCATGGAAGACCGGGTTGGATGCAATCTTGATAGCACTCAAATCATCAGCATAAACAGGAATTGGGGATGACAAGGAGATGCCAAGGTCATTAAGGAGGGCTCTCAGCCATATATAATCTCACCGCAGATGGATGACATAGCCCTAAACCCATCGACATCCAACCACCTTTCTACTAAGAGGTAGAGGAGTGAGATCCTAGGTATTATTGGAGTGGAGAGTACAAATCCTTATATCCATTACCTCCTTGTAGTAAGAAGAGACAAGGGCTTCTTGTAGAGATTGAGAAATTGACACAGAAGAAAGAAGAGACAAATTGTTGATGTGAAGGAGACAAACAAGTAAAAGAGGCATGCTGGGAAATGGGGTGCTGAGTACTAAACTTGCCTTTCCGAAGTGCAATAGGCAAGTCTAACTTAGATGGATTTGTTGATGGTGAAGGTAACAATGGTTGAGGAGAGGCTAGAGTTGGTGTAAAAATTCTCTATGGTCCCGGAGTAAACACTTTGTGAATTAGTGGGCGTGTGGGTGCTTGCACAATGGAAGTTGGTAGGGAGACCTCTATAGGAGCAAGGAGAGGAATAGGTGGAGGCAAAGGAGACTCAATTGTAAAGAAAGAGGGAACATTTTCAAACAAAGACACATTTGGAAGAACGAAGGATCAACGAAGAGTAGGACTATAACACATGTATCCCTTTTGAGTATGAAAATACCCCAAAAAGACACTTGTGAGCACGGAAATCAAGTTTTTGCATCCTGGGACCAAGACGATGAGCAAATACATCCAAAAACACGATGCTGAAGTAGAAAAGGTGGGAGGGATGGAAACAAAAGAGAAAGGAGACCTACCATTGAGAACCACAGAGGGCCTACTATTAATAAGGAAGCTTGACGTAAGAATAACATCACTCCAATAAATTTTGGGGACGGTGTAGTGATTTAAAAGGGGTGATCCTAGGCGCATAGGTGAGGCACTTCGAAGCTCTGGAAACCCCATGTTTGCTAATGTTGCTCATTCATTCATCTTAATAAAAGATATTTTTAAAACACAAAGTTATAATTTTTTTTTATAAGGGTTAATAGTTTAAGACCCTGATATAGACTTGTTTGAGCTTGCCTCGAATGGTTTGTTACAAAGGCAATTCGTATAATTTGGAATGCATAATGTTTAACATCACATTAGCTATTTGAAGTAATGCAATTGGGAAAAGAATAAGAGATTGGGCGTTTTACATGCTTGAATATGTTTTATATGTTATGCTTGGTTTTATTTTTAAAGTTTCATTTAAATATGTTTTATGTTTTATGTTTATGTATCTTAATTTGAGTTAATAGGTTTTTTAAAACATTTATTTTAAAATTTAAGTTTATATTTTTAACTAATATTATGTTTAGTATTTCTTTTGCTTTTTCAATTACCAAAAAAATATATATATCTTTTGCTTTTTTGGCTCTTTTTTTTGATTTTTTAGCATTTTTGTGTCTTGTTTCGAAAAGGCACGTGTCTTGCACCTCGGGTGCAAAATGCTTGTTGCACTGTTTTTGTGCCTTGCACTTTTAAAACACTGGGATGAAATTTGAATGACAAGGGCCTGTGCAGAATCAAGTAAATGCCTATTTTTCCCTTAGAGAGAGAGAGATCCCAAGGAATCACTCTAAGCCCAAGGGTCCTAGACTCAATCTTAGGGTTTATAGAATCACTTTATACAACAAACTTGCAAAAGAGCTTTCAAGAAATCTTCAATCATTAGCTTCAAAAGGAAGAGAATACATCTTTTTATAGAGTGACTTGTGTGGTCCGAAGTACTATTCATTATATTTACAAAAAAATGCTACTCCTAAACTGGAGGAACAAGATATTATGGCCTAGGCCCACATGATACTGCTCAAAATGATGAAAATGTCCTTGATCAAATTTGTCCATATCCCAAGAGTCATCCCCATGCTAAATCAGAACCTGTTTGTTGGCCACCTTCTTACTAGAATGTGTTATAATGTCACTGACTAAAAAAAAGAGGAGAATGTCTTATAATGTCCAGTGATTTAAAAGGCTCGCTTAGGCGCACAAGCGAGGCGTATTTTGGGGTATGCGCTTCGCCCATGTCGTAGGCACACCCCTTTCAAAAGGCGCACGCCTGGTGCGCCTAGGCGTGTGCTTGATGTGCCTTTTGCCTTTTTAAAATTTTGTGCTTTTTTCTTTTTTTTGCTAATGTTGTTCATTCATTCATTGCAATAAAATATCTTCTTAAAAAGCAATGAAAGTTATAAAATCATTATTTTTATGTGAGAAGTAAGAATTTCAGACCCTAACATAGACTTGTTCGGGCTTGCCTCGAGGGGCGTGGTACAAAGGCGACTCATAATCAAGAATGGAATATGTTTTACATCACATTTGCTACTTGAAGCAATGCAATTAAGGAGAAACAGAGATTTTGGGTTTTATATGCTTGAAAATGCTTTATATGCTTGCTTTTATTTTTAAATTTTCATTTGAACACGCTTTATGTGTTATGTTTATGTATTTTAATTTTAGATAAAATGTTTTTTAAAACATTTATTTTAAAACTTAAGTTTATATTTTTATTAACATTATGTTTAATATTTTTTGAATTTTTTGCATTTTTTAAACGTTTTTTTGACAATTTTTGAATTTTTTGACACTTTTTTTGATTTTTAGCTTCTTTTTTTTTGTAATTTTGCTCCTTTCTTGAAAAGGTGCACGCCTTGCCTTGCGCCTTGCGCTCTGGTGCAAATTGGCCCTTTTGCTTTTCTTGCGCGTTGCGCTTTTAAAACACTGTCTACAGTGATCCCCATCAATGGCTCAACCAATCTGAATGGTTGGTTCAACTGTGGGCTGAAAATATTGTTACAACCTAGAAGTCTTTCTTAATTTAGAGAGTTAGTCACATACATTGAACTCAAAAGAACCAATTTTTGTCATATGGTCCTAGATCCAGTAGTTCAACCATGCATTTAAATTGTTCAGCCTTAATGCATTAATCGTTATCATCATCAGTGTCATATGGTCTGGATCCAGAAGTTCAACCATGTGGAGGCCACTGCTGCCCAACTCCTTCAAAGTTCATCACTAGAGTAATCCACAAAGAGATCAATAGTTTTTAGCCAAAGGGTTGCCCCTGTCAGTATACAATCCTTTCTTTCCTCCCAAATGGTCCATAATAGGGCTGCCCTAGTACATTTACACATTACTTTCCCTCTCTTTGCTGTCCAACCAAAAAAAGACGGATCAAAAAGCATATTTACTTCAGGAGGCATGTTCCACCTATACCCAAACAAAAACCCAATTCTAAATATTTACTGTAAAAGAGCAAGGAATCAGTAGGTGATAACAGTCCTCATTTTGCACTTTACATAAAATGCAGCAATTGGGGGGCAAGCATGAATAAAGCCTCTTTTTTTGTACATTGTCCACAATATTAATTTTTTCATAATAAACTTCCCAACAAAAAACTAGCAATTTTAGGTGGAATTGGCCTTGACCAGACTTCTTTAACTGGGAACAACAAAGGGGAAGGAGTAGAGCATAGGGACTTACAAAAGGAAGAACAAGAGAAGGAGCTAGTCGAGGTCAAAGACCAAATTCTTCTATCTGGTTTAGGAGGGTCCAAACAAATAGAATCAAATAAAAGTAAGAGCTCAGAGGCAGGAGCCGATTCCTCATCCCTCAACCCTCTACGGAACCCAAAATCCCAATTAGGAGACAATGGGAGAATGGAGGGAGAAAGAAACCTCGAAACACACACTTTTTTATAGAGGGAAATAGAAAAAAAAGGGAGGGATAAAGGTCTTTTAATGGTTGGTTGCTCACCCAAACATCTTTCCAAGAAAGCACAAAATTACCATTGCAGACATCATACCTTACAAAATTAAGAAAATTTGGGAGAATGCCAAAAATTGCCTTCCAAGGTGTAGTGATTGTGGCCTGTTGAGATACTTTGGCATCCCAACTAGATCCAAAACAACCATAGATACTAGCCACCACCTCATGCCACAACCTCTCTTTCTAGAGGCCACCTCCATAACCACTTGCCCTGAAGAGCTTCATTCTTATTTACTAGGTTCCCTAACCCTAATCCCCCTCGTTCCATGCTTCGACTCACGACCTCTCATCTAATCAAATGATCCTTTATCTCTGCACCTGGCTCTCACAAAAAATCCCTTATCAACTTTTCTATCTTCTTGGCTTCCCTAACAGGTATCCTAAAAACAGACAAAAAGTAGATGGGTAATTTTGCGAGTGTGGCCCTAATCAAAGTTATTCTACCCCCAAGAGAGATATAGTTCTTTTTCCAGGTCACTAGCCTTTTTTCAAACTTCCTCTACCACTAGGATCCAAAACCTACTTTCCTTTGGATTTGCACCTAGGGAAGTCCTAGATAGGTCAAGGGCCAAGCTGAAGTCCTAGATAGGATTTTCAAGGGCCAAGCAACAATAGACTCCAACTCCCTACCCTTCACATTTAGCCCCACCACACAACACTTCTCAAGATTTACTTTTAGGTTTGAGTCATTCTCAAAGAGGGTTATGATATCATCTGCAAACTGTGTTAGATAGTTTTGTATGCCCTTAGCTTCAATCAGTATGATGTACTTTATGAGTTTATTGTAAATGAATAAAAGTGCATATTTGATTCATGTTCCCTTGGTATGTTTCTGTGTAATACCCTTAAATTGGACACTTAATGACACTCGTGTTAGTTTAGAATGTTCACAGCCAGTGGGTCGGTCTGGGGGGACCTATCCTGATAAGGCAGACACTATGGTACCACCAAGTCGGTTGGGATGGCCTGTCTCAACTGCTAGGGTGAGACCCTAGGCACATACAGTGTAGGATTGATTGAATCTTTGAACTGGACCAGATTTCCAGTATTGCCCTGGACCTTGGAGATTGATGGGCAAAACTGGAAAGTTACACCCGACCCCTAGACTCGATTATGATACTACACTAGGTGTCGGATTGGGCTGTCTTTGATGTACCAATCAGTGAGATCCTTAGCGGGGGTCAAAACCTGGGTATGTTGGGACAGTCTGAGAATTCATCTGAGTGGGTGATCATAGTGAAAGGATCAGCCCCTTTGTCGGACAAAGGTAATGATCGGGGATGCGCTCTCACTGATGGAAACCAAGATTGCCGGCAACCGATTTCAATCGTTGAGATTTGTTTTGCAAAGTATATTTTATATGAGATATAAAAGTATATATATTATGGTTTCTAAAATGTTTGCAAAATGTTTTAATTCTCGGGATCCATACAAGTAGAGAGTGCAACACTTTTCCTTGCAGCCGAGGGAGAGGTCCTCTCTTGTCGGGCAGTGTTTGATCATTATGGGCTGAGAGGTTAAGTGTAAGACCATTGAGGATAATACCTGATGGGCTAATCTTGCATCTGCCCACAGTCCCTGGGTGTTACAAGGTGGCTTGGCATAGGGACCACTTAGGGTAAGTGTTGAGCCCATAGAGACCATTTGATGGGTTTCAGGGGGTGCACTGTCCATAACAGTGTATTCGGCCAGGCTTTGTAACAAAGGCTAGGCCGAACCCATGTGGCTGATGTGTAACAAAGGTTGGGCTGAACCCATGTGGGAGAAGTCAAGATTCGATCTTGACATCAGTTCTTGGAGGAAGAATTGATAGGAAGCTGTGCTCACGTGCCATCCTACTGTTTTTTGCGAAGGATAGAGTTCTTGGAGAAGAACACTGTTGATTCTGCTCCATCCTGCACTGCGCCATCTTCAGTGGGAGCAGTCTTTGGATCTTTCCTTGGGCGTGAGCACCTTCGTTGGGAGGTACTGTTTCTCCGTATTAGGTATAATCCTCTCCTACTCCTTTTGGTTCAGATCTGGTTCAGTTTATGGTTTAAGAATGATCATTGAAAATATGATTTTCTAAATAGGGAATGCGACTCCCAGTTGAAGGGAGAGAAAAATTTTTGAAATTCGCCCCCTTATTCCGCAATCTTTGGGCGTCCATTCGATGGATCTCTCATCCCTTCAAACTGAAGGTGGGTAACTGAAACTTGATTTCTTCCTAATCTCCATTTTCTTATCAATCCAACATTGTTTGCTTTTGACAAAAGTCTAATAAAAACATCAACAACCACTGTGAAAAGGAAAGGGGACAACGGATCACTTTGTCTCAAGCCCTTATATGCTGGGAAAAAAACCCTTTACTATTCCATTTACTAAAATTGAGTAATGGTAAGATGTCAGACAACCACCTATCCACTTGCACCATCTATCCCCAAAACCACACTTTCTGATAACCTCCAGCAGAAAACTCCAATCCATTAAAATCATAGGCCTTTTCAAGATCCAATTTGCAAACAAAACCTTGCCTATTCAATCTTCTCATCTCTTCCACACTTTCATTTGCTATTAAAATTTGGTCAACTATTTGTCTACCATGAATAAAAGCACCTTGAGCTTGACTTATGATGGGGGGAAGAGCCTTTTTGATCCTCAAAGATAAGACCTTTGCCAGTATCTTATTAGGTGCTTGTTACCAAGTTGATTGGCCTAAAGTCTTTGGGATATTTGGCCTCTTTCTTCTTAGGGACGTGGGCTAGGAAAGTGGCATTTACTCCACGGTTAAGGACAGACTGTTCCTTAAATTCTTTGAAAACTTCGTATAAGTCTCGTTTAATTATGTTCCAACAGTCTTGAAAGAAAGCCATAGTAAAGCCATCTGGCCCTGAAAGAATGGTAGGATCCATCTAATGGACGCCATAAAGATTGCGGAATGGGTGGGCGAATTTCAAAAAATTTCCTACCTTCTCCCAACTGGGAATCGTATTCCCTAAATTGAGAATACAATATTCAAGGATCCTACTTGGACCATAATCGAACCAGATCTGAACCAAAAGGGAAGGGAGGAATTATACTTGATATAGAGAAGCAATATCTCCCAAAGTTGGTGTTCACGCCCAAAGAGGACACCAAGATCTGCTCCTACTGAAGATGACACAGCTGTATGTGGAACGGAACCAGCAGAGTGCGTCCTACACACTGGATCCTTCTCAAGAATCCTCTGGAAACTCTGAGCACCAAATCTTTTTCAGTCTTTTCTGCAAGACTGATGTCAAGAATTGATTTCTTGATTTCTTTCTTCTTCAAAGATTGAGTTTTGCCAGAAAGAATGGCGGCGGCTTGAGGAGAACTCCTGGGATGAAGATGGCTGAATTGCTTCTCTTCTTTCTGGAGTGTGTATGAGATCTAATCTCAGTTCGCAGGATGATTTCTTTCTCACAACCCTAGGTTCGGAATCTGATTATGATCTCTTAGGGTTTCTCCTCTTTTTTTTTCTTCTTGATTAAGAAACCTCCTAATTAGGAGTTATCCCAATCCAAATCAGTATTTGGATAGGGGGTGATCTTAATCCTATCTGCAGATTAAGTTAGCTTACTCCTGATCTTATCAGGAGGTTACCAGATTCAAATCTGATTTGAATTTAGTCTCCCAGAGTGGATAAGGTTAAATGACCAATCCTTTTGCTAACTTTAATCCCAGATTCGCCCCATAGATGGGTGATCACATCAGCCTAGCTTGAAATGGGCTTTTGGCCCATTAAGTGTTCAGTGCTTAACTAGTTTCCAATCTGCTGCCCAGTTGGGCTTCTTTGTATGGCATGGGACCCAAGCATTGATCTACACACCAGCCACATGGGTTCGGCTCAGCCTTTATTACAAGGCCCAACCGAATTCACTGAAAAGCTCAGTGAACCCCTGAGCCCATCACATGGACCCTATGGGCCCAACACTTACATTGAGTGGTCCCTGGGTCAAGCCATCTTATAAAAACCCAGGGACTGTGGGCAGGTGCAAGATTAGCCCATCAGGTATTATCCTAAATGGTCTTACACTTAACCTCTCAGCCCTTAATGATCAATCACTGCCCGACAAGAGAGGACCTCTCTCTCGGCTGCAAGGAACAGTGCCGCACTCTCCACTCACATGGATCCCGGGAATTAAAACCATTTGCAAACATTTTGAAACCGTACAAATATATATGTATATTAATTTTGCAAAACAAAATTCCAACGATTGAAATCAACTGTCGGCAGTTTGGTTTCCATCAGAGAGAGTGCATTTCCGATCATTACCTTTGTCCGGCAAAGGGGCTGATCCTGTCACTATGATCACCCACTCAGATGAATTCTCAGACTGTCCCAACATACCCAGGTTTTGATCCCCGCTAAGTATCTCACTGATTGGCATATCAAAGACAGCCCGATCTGACACCTAGTGAAGTGTCATAATCGAGTCTAGGGGTCGGGTGTAACTTTCCAGTTTTGCTCATCTGTCTCCAAGGTCCCGGGCAATACTGGAAATCTGGTCCGGTTCAAGGATTCGAGTAATCCCATACTGCATGTGCCTTGGGTGTTACCTTGGTGGCCGAGACAGGCCATCCCAACACTTGGTGGCACACCAGTATCAGCCTTGGCAGGATAAATCTCCTCAGACTTATTCAATGGCTGTGAACATTTAAAACTAACACGAGTCTCTATAAGTGTCCAGTTTTAGGGTCTTACACAGAATTATACCAAACAACATGAATCAAACATGCACTTTATTTATTTACACTAAAAAACCAAAAGTACATCAAATCGGATTGAAGCTAAGGGCATACAAACTGTCTAACAAATTTCATCTCTTCAGACAGTGTAGGCCAGTCCAACCCAGCCAACTCCACTCGACTAGCTATTTCCTCTTGAGAGTCCAACTCCACACTATCCACTTCAAGTTTAGTCACCATGTTTTTCCTTCTTCTTCCATTGGCCATCTCATGAAAAAATTTGGTATTCATTTATCCAAAAAAAAAAAAAATGGTATTCCTATCACTTTCCTTTATCCATTTATGCCTCCAAGATATCTCTTGTCGCTAAAGAACCTCCTCTAAATTCTTTTTCAACCTCCACCTTAATTCTCTTTCCTGAGTATTCATGGTTCGTTGAGATTCCTTCTTATCTAGGTCCTCTATTTTGGTCATCAGATTGGATTTCTGTTCCTCCTATCTCCCAATATAATAAATATTATAGGCCGTAACATAGATTTAAAATATGTACTTAAGTAGGTTTGATAAAGCCAACATTTTTAAGAACTAGGCAACCTAAAAACTATTTTGGTTTCTGACTCTAGTTTTTGAATATCTGTCTGCTTTGCCCCAAGTTTGACAACGTATATCACACATTTTATTTTATGAGGCAATTGGAGCACTTTTAGGTCATTTACCATTGTTGTGGGGTGAAAAGCAAATATTTGTAGAGTATATTCATCTTTTGTATCCTAAAAGATCTCTTGAATTTTTGATATTTGAAATGACTTTTTGGAAAGGCAAAACAAACACCATCCATGTTTTTCTTGTTTTGAGCTTTTTAGTGAATGTAGGGGTTTGGGGGTCAATGAGATAAAGCATGGCTGACTGTGATTATATTTTGCAAAGAATACACAGAAAATCTACAGAGAAGGGAAAGAGATTTCCCAAAATCAGGACAACTTTTACCATCTACATTTCCACCATGATTGGCTTGCATCAAGAACTTAATTTTTTTATCACTTTTATTAGCATTAATGTTGGATATTTAAATGCTGAGATTTTCAACTGTAATCATTGAGGACAATATATTGTAAACTTCTATATCGTGTAAAAAATTTTTGATACGTGGATTAAATTTTAAGTAGCTATTCACTTGCTATGTTTTAAGATATGTGCCATGACAAGTCTTGATGGCACTCTGTCTGTTACTCCTATGACAGGTACTCTTGTATGCCATTGTTGTAATGGTACTTTTATTTCCCTTTGATATTTTTTATTTATCGTCTCGCTACTACTTGTTGAGGACACTCTGGCGGATCTTTCTTCCATTACAGGTGAATAGCATTTTTGTAGTATTCTTGTACCTGTAATTACATGCTAAGGATTCATTACTGTATAATTATGTATTGTCAGAAATTCTAGAATAATGTGTTGTTGTAGGAAACTTTAAAATGTTTATTGGATTTTGCTGGACGATGTTGATTTGATTATCTTATAAATATTATCTTGGTGGAATGGATGGCCTGTATTGTTGGTTTCGGAGGAGAAGACACAATAAGAAATAATAAAAAATTGCAGGTTAATTGGGTGGTCTTAAGAAAGAGTCAAATGTTGGTATTTTTGGTTTTATCTTTGAAAGGTGATTCTAATGTCATTTGTCATCTTTCTTGATTGATATGCAGAATTATAGCTGTGTTTTAGAATAGATTGATTAGTGTTTTGAGTTCTTTTACTCAAAAGAATATTGGGAAACATTGGATGGCTACTTGTTTCTTGGTCATTGCATGTTTTTTGTGTTAAATATATGTATAATGATGAATTTTTCTGAAAGTACCTTGCTATCCATAGATTATCTCAAAGGGATTTGTTGTCTCCTTTTCTTGTATATTATTTATTCATAGGATTTTTCTGCACATGGTATATTCAATTTATAGTGTTACTAACAGAAAGAAAACTAAGAATGAATTTATTGTCGGTTGTATCTGGCATTACTCGTTCTAACCCAATATGGTGGATGATGCTGAATGCAGCCAATTTCATTTTCAGACTTTTTCTTGGCGGATATCCTAACTTCCATGGCAAAGGTATGGATCTTGAACGCCAATTAAACCATAGGAAACCTATTCCTCATTATCAATGAAATCTTAGTTATCGATAAAAAAACCTTAGGAAATCTATGCATATTGCTTAATTTAATTGTGAATGGTTGAATTATCCACTTGAAAAATGGGTGGTTGCATCGAAACCTTCTAATTTTGTGTTAGTTTTCCTTTGGGCTTTTATTTGAAATTTGCTAGTAACTTGCAAGAATCATGATACCATTTATTTATGTGTTTTGTTATTTACCTTTATTTTAGTTCTTTTTTCTTTGAGTAGCTGTGAGGTTGAGAGTTTGTTTGGTTAAGTGGAGTCTTTTATTGGTCAAGGATAAATAAAACATACAACCAAGTTTTTGACTTTGAGAAGGTACAACAATTGGTCCAATGAATGTAGCAGGCATTTAAGGAAGCCATACAAAAGCAAATATGCGCTCCATTTAAAATGTATGCCAACTTGGATTTGGATCAGGTCTGGAACTTTCCAGATCTTTGCTAGTCATTATTAATGGCTTAGCGTGTCTTGGCTGGTTTGATTGAGTGGTATTGTTAACAACATTTTACTGAAATCTTTGAACATAATGAATTTGTCTTCATTGTCTATTATCATGGCTTAATTACAGTGTTGATGTACTAGTTGTTAACTTTAGCTTCTATTGTTTCTTGATATTGTTTGTAATTGTTAATTATGTGCAGGTATTTTCAGATTTGGAGCGTTCGGTTTGTCGGATGGTCCATAGACAGGTTAGCATTTTGACGTCAAAATTGGTTTTTGTGCATATTGATGTACCTAAGCCTTGACATATTTATATTTTATGAGTTTCTCTCCTGCTGTTTGGCCCAACAAAATCAAGTTAGATCTCTACTATTACAGTTTTATTATATTGCTTTCATTGTGTTGGGAGGCATCTTTCTTTTTTTTTTTTTATTTTGACTATTCTTATCCATTTATCTTTATCTAGAAGAGATTTTCATATGAGATACCTTGTGCATTGGATATGTTAGGTTACTGCCTAACCTCTTGAAATGGACAAAAGCAGAGGTGAGAGAGTCGATTTGGACTCTGCTTGCATCAAGGACAACTGTCTGCCTATGTCGCCTCCTCCTATAGACATACTTGGTCACAGTCATGCCACACATGAAAAGTTGGTCAAATGCATCTTTTGGCATGGACCTAGCTTGTGGCCCAACAGGTTCCTTCCCCTTAAGCTGATCTTGTCCTTAAGGTCTATGCAGGGAAAATCCTTTTGGTACTTGAGGTAGGGCACCCAGGTAGTGTATTCTAACTAGTAGGCTGGTCCAAGACAAATGCATCTTCCATGTACTGAAGCAGTGTAGGGCAACTGATCACTCCTTAAGGCATTTTTTGTGTAGAGATAAATGAAATGTGGAAAGAAGCGTGGAGGAGGGAGGCCCAGCTTATAAGCTACGAACCCAATTCTCTCAAAAATCTTGAATGGCCCAAAGTACCATGGCGTTAAGATTGTTCCAGGTTCTATTAATAGTTCTGCAGTTTGAGGAAGGCTAGGTCCCCCACATGGTATCAACTGTTGCACCCACATTTAGTTGGACTTGAGTTTTTTAAGATTACATTATCTTTGTATACGATATTTTTCAAGAGTGACTACCATGGTGGAACATTTATTGTTAGGAAGGAAAGCGAGAGGTTCCCTTCCACGTAAATCTTTAGAGGGGGTCATTCAGGTTGCTGCTTGATAGGTGGTATTGTTAAGGGTGTCAATGGTGGAACATTTATTGTTAGGAAGGAAAGGGAGAGGCTCCCTTCCACGTAAATCTTTAGAGGGGGTCATTCAGGTTGCCGCTTTATAGGTGGTATTGTTAAGGGTGTCAATGGACCGGTTTTGGATTGGACCCCGTTCAGTCCAAAATCGATTTGGATGGATTGGACCAGTGATTTAAAAGGCGTGTCTAGGTGCACAGGCGAGGCGCATTTTCAGGGTATGCGCCTTGCCTAGGTCCTAGGCGCAGCCCTTTCAAAAGGCACACCGCACACCAGGGGTGTGCCTAGGTGTGCACCTGATGCGCCTTGCGCCTCAGCCCAGGCGTGTGAAAACTAATAAAATGTCTTCTTAAAAGGCAAATAAAACTATAAAATCATTATTTTTTGTGTGAAAACTAAGAATTTAAGACCTAACGTGGGCTTGTTTGGGCTTGCCTCGAGGGGCGTGGCACAAAACCGGCTCGTAGAATCAGGAATGTAATATGTTTTAACATTACATTAGCTATGTGAAGTACTGCAATTGAGTGAAAAAAGAAATTAGAGGTTTTACATGCTTGAAAATGCTTTATATGTTTGATTTTATTTTTAAATTCTCATTTGAATATGTTTTACATCTTATGTTTATGTATTTTAATTTTAGATAATAGGTTTTTTAAAACATTTTTTTTTTAAATTTAGTTTATATTTTTATTAATATTATGTTTAATATTTTTTATTTTTTTGATTTTTTTTTGATTTTTTTTGATTTTTTTTGATTTTTGATTTTTATTTTTGCGCCTTGCATCAAAAAGGTGCTTGCCTCGCCTTGCACCTCAGGCACAAATTGACCCCTGCGCTTTTTTTGCGCCTTGTGCTTTTAAAACACTGGATTGGATGGACCAGCAAGACATATTGGATTGGACCAATCTGGTCCAAAATATTTATTAGATTGGATTGGACCTGGTCCGTCCATAGAAAATTTATATTGGATTGGGTTGGATTAAGCCAATATCTGGTCCATTGATATAAGATAAGAATATAGGTGTCAATTGACTGGGTTTGGGTTGAAACCAATCTAAATTGGAACGAATTTGAATTGATTGGACTGTCCAGATGTTAAATTAGACCGACCCAAAATGGTCCATATCTGTGTCTATGTTTAGACCATATCCATACCCAAGATCAAAGCCCATGCCAGCCAACCCATTAATTGGACCATGAGTTGAGAATTAATGCAAATTTAATGAACCTTGGTAGAGTTTCTTAGAATTAACAATAGCATATAGAAGGTCAATAGTCTTCTTGAAGATTGGAAGTTTCTTAGAACTAAAGAAGGCATATGGAAGGCCAACAGTCATCTTAATTAGAATTTAGAGGGCAGTCATTAAGATTTAATGCTAGTTTCCTTCCTAGCATGGAAGCCTGCCTATATAAAGAGAAGCACTTATCTGTTTCAGTAGTGAATAAATTGAGTATTTTCTTAAGCATTTTGTGCTTTGGTGGTGTGATTCCATCATCTTCTTAGAGGTATAACTCTTCTTCTGATTGGTGTGATTCCAATCAAGAATTAGAGTTCTAAGGTGAGATGCTGAAGACTCTAATTCAAGGCCATGCGACTCAGCCCACTATTCTCTTTCTCAACATTCTATCACATATTTGTCATTGTTAAGCTGCATACTGGGGGTGTATGCTGTGCTGCATCAGTTTAGTACCAAGACTCTAGGTTGATTCTTGGTATGACAACTAGGTGAGATACACAATATCGTGGAAGCTGACCGAGTGGCAAGGTGCTCATTCATTGCTGAAAATAATGCAATGGATGGAAAACGTAAGTGATCGCTTGGCTAATTTGAGGATGGGAGATACTAGTCAACCATGCTTCAATAACTTTTGATACCACCAAGCAACCATAAGCAAGCCATTTCAATCAGCTGGGAACAACTTTGGCAGAGCTTCATCTGGGACATCAAGATGTGACATTGAACGCTACAAGTGTAGAGGTGAGGGTCACTTTGTTTCCATTTGTCCTACTAAGAATCTTAATCATTGTGGGGATGAAAACCATAAAGATGGGGAAAACCTACAAGGAAAAATGAGCAAGTGAAAGAGGGGGTTAATGGTGGAGGTTCCCTAAAGAAACTGATAAAGTATGGACTAGAGTTTATCTCAAGTATCCATGGACTGTCAAGCAATGGTTGGGATGCAGGTTGTTTGCATAGAGCTACGTTGGCTACTCTGTGGAGAGCCATTCATGATATTCTTCCCTTGTTTGTTCCCCACATAGGGTATGATTTGGCTTTGGGTCAGAAAATCAGGTTCTGGGAGGACATTTAGATTGGGGATTCGCCCATTCTGTGTTTTTCCCTTCCCTCTTTGCTCTTTCCAGCCTCAAGGGAAAACCTAGCAGTGAATTCATCAATTCATCCTCTTCATCTTCTAACCTGAATTGGAATTTGGGCTTTACTAGAAATTTGAGAGAATCTGAAATCTCTAATGTTTCTGCTTTGATTAATTTGCTAAGTTCAGTGGTTTAGACTCTAGAGTTTGGGCTCTCAACCAGTAATGTTTCTGCTTTGATTAATTTGCTAAGTTCTACCTCCTCCCATTCTTTCCCGGTCAAGGAGGTTTGGTGTCAGCCCATCCCTCCTAAAGTCAGTGCCTTCTGTTGGGAAATGTTCCATGGCTCCATTAACACTTGGGATTTGCTTCATAGAAAAAGACCAAATTGGTGCTTGTCCACGAACTGGTGTTTCTTATGTAAGCTACACGGTGAGACTGCCTTCCACCTTTTAATTTCCTGTCCTTTTGCTAACTACATTTGGGAATGGTTTTCCTCTTTGTTTGGTTGCAGCTGGACTCCTGTTAATCTGGAAGGATTATTTAATTCTCAAACATTCAGGTGCCCTAAAAGAAGAGGAGGAATTATGGGAAGATGCACTAGAGCAGCAGTGGTTTGGACAATTTGGGAAGAAAGAAATTTAAGGATTTTTGATGACAAGGAAAGAAGTAAAGAACACACACTACATATGCTTTGGGTCTAATTGGAATTAATGCAAGTTTAATGAATCTTGGTGGAGTTTCTTAGAATTAAAGGTAGCATATTGAAGGTTAACAATTATCTTGATGAATTGAAATTTTTTGGAATTGAAGATTGCATATAGAAGGTCAACAGTCATCTTGAAGCTTGGCAGTTTCTTAGAATTAAAGAAGGCATATAGGAGGTCAACAAATTGAGTTTTTTCTCGAGCATTTGTGCTTTGGTGGTGTGACTCCATCATTTTCTTAGAGGTGTGACTCCAATCTAGAACTAGAGTTCTAAGGTGAGTTTTGAAAGACTCTAATTCACTATTGTGTGCCTTAGCTCACTATTCTCTTTCTCAGCATGCTATCACATATCCTTCATTCTCAAGCTGCATACTGGGGTTTTTGGCTGTGCTGCATCACTGGGTATATAAGGGTTGCAACAACCCCGCCTGTAATTGAGTGTAATGATAATAAGGTGCCTGTCTAGTTGCCTAGGCAACAAAAATCACAATGCAGGAACTTCAATGCAATATTATTATTGTGGTACATATTATTATTATGTTGGTACTAGGTGCCTGTCTAGTTGCCTAGGCAACAAAAATCACAATGCAGGAACTTCAATACAATATTATTATTGTGGTACATATTATTATTATGTTGGTACTAAATCCTATAAGGGGCCCTTGCTTGGTGTAATGGTAAAATCTTGGACTGGCAATTTTGAGACTGCAGATCCGAGTCTTAGAGCAGTCACTTTGTGCAAAAATAGAAAAAAAATGCCTGAGGTTAGGATGCCTTGAAAGCAGGACAATGTACAATCGAGCCCAAAAAATCCGATTCTTATGCACCCCTTTCTTACCCAAGTAATTTACTACCCATTTGCTGATCTCCTTTCCCAATGACAAGCAATTGCCATACTTGTTGTTAACCACTTGAATCTTCACAATGCCCCCCTAAAGGACCAAGCCACCATTGCCGGATCCCTCAGCCACACGATTACCAGCTTAGAGTTCCCTTCAATTAATATCAAAACCCAGTTCTCTAGCTAGCTCTGCTCTCTTTAAGACTGCGTGGAATTCTGCATTAACAGCATCCCCAATTCCAATGGGGCCTGAGAATAAAGCAAGATTTTGACCTTCTACGTTTCTAAACACCCCCTCAAGACCGGAGGGCCCCAAATTGCCTAGGCTGCTTCCATTTTAACTTGATAAAACCTTCTTCAGGGGGTGTCCAAGCTACTACAGGCTTATCCTTGATGGTGGAGCTTTTTGCAACCCCTTCCCAATTCCTCATAAGTCATCAAAGGAAAATTGTGAAAACAAATATGAGGTTAGAACTCAGTTTATAGTCCTATACACTCACAGACCACATCCTTATCTCTCTCCTTGTCAGTAAAGATTCTAACATTTCTTTCCTCCCAAACTGTCCACACTAGAGCTTCCCTAGCACACCTCCACATGACTTACCTCTTCTCTTAGGCCATCTGAAGGTTGTAGGGTCAAATAGATTACCAATCTATAGAGGCTCAGCCCACTTGCAACCAAAGAGACTAAAAGGCTTTTCCGAAGACCTACAACAAAAGGGTAGGAGATTAGTAAATGGTAACAACTTTCTCCATTAGCTTTGCAAAGTATATACCAATTTGGGTAAATACTAAGTCCATGTCTTTTCTTTTGTAACCTGCATCCCAACCATTGTCCGCATGCCCATGAATACTACCAACCACCTTAATTATTTATGTCCAAACTTCCTTGCTCCTTATAAATTACATCCCACCTAACTAAATAGTCTTTTCTTCCTTTCCCAGACTCCCACAAAAAATCTCTCATAATCTTATCTAACTTTATAGATCTCTATAGAATCCTAAACACTGAAAGCAAGTAAACTTTAAAATTTGCTAGTGTGGTGTTAATCACCGTTGTTCTACTCCCAAGAGAATGTAATTTTTCCTCCACGTTGCCAATTTCTTTGCATAGTTTTCTACAACTAGGTTCCAAAACCTTCCTTCCCATGGATTAGCTCCTAAGGGCATATCTAGGTGCCTCAAAGGTTAATTAGTAGTAGGACAACCTAAATCCTTCACTACTTCCACCAGCTCCTCATCCCTCAGATTTAACCCCACTATGCAGCTCTTGTCAAAATTGATTATCATCTTAGCAATAAGCTCAAATAGTTTTATTACCCACCTCAATTTCCAAGCCTTCTGTGAGTCCCCACTCTCACAAAAGATTATTGTATCATCTGTGAATTGTAACTGTGTGACCACATTGAGCTCCAAGCCTTCTAGTCTATCAGCTCTCATAATAAGCCTATTGAACACCTCAGCTATCAAGTTAAATAAGAAAAGAGACAGGGGGTTCCCTTGTCTCAAACCTTTAGTAGCACTGAATAGTGACAAGTTTTCAAACACCCCTTAGTCCAACCACACCATTTCTCTTCAAACCCGTAATTCCTCAGAATTTCCAAGATCACTCAACCATATCATAGGCTTGCCAAAAAAAACCATATCATAGGCTTTCTCCAAATCCAATTTACATACAAAACCATTCTCTTCCTTCTCTTAAAATCCTCCACACATTTGTTGGCTATTAATATTTGATCGGTAATATGCCTTCCTTGAATAAGCGCCCCTTGGGATTGGCTTATCAAATTGGGTAGGACCAATTTTAACCTCAAATACAACACTTTGTCCAAAACCTTATAGATACTAGTCACTAGACTGATGGGTCTGAAATTTCTTGGTTGAATTGCCTCACCCTTCTTGAGTATTAGAACTAGAAAGGTGGAGTTAATCCCAGGACTAATAAAATGTTCCTGAACCAACTCTTCAAAGACTGACCATAAATCCTCTTTGATAATCTCCTAACAATCCTAAAAGAATGCCATAGTGAAGCCATTCGATCTTGGAGATTTAGATCTACCCATTGAAAACACAAAGTTCTTTCTTTTTATCCCATTGGCTATTGCATGGAAAAACTTAGTGTTGCCACCCCCCTCCTTAGTCTGCTTATATCTCGATTTTTTGCCTCCAACAAATCTCTACCCTAAGTAGAATTTCTTCCAACTCCTTCAGAGGCCATCTTAAAATCCCATCCTCCTCTCTTAACAAACCTTCACTTTCCTCATCGTCCAACTGCTCAGTTTGGAGCACCACTTCTACTTTCCTTTCCTCCACTCTTCCAAAATGCTTATTATTCCATTCTCTTATTTTGCACTTGAGCCTTTGTATCTTCCTATGGAACCTAACTCCTTTCCATAAGACATCCCCCACTTCATCAATCGACCATTCCTCCACCTTGTTCATAAAGTCTAGGTGTGAGCCACATATTTTCAAATCAAAATAGTGTGGGGCACCTATAAAGTCCTTAGTTCTAATACTAATTGGGCAAATCAACCCTACCTAATGGTCCTCCCAGTCATGATTGAAAAGGGACCTATCCAACTTGGAGTAAATAGAGGGAATTTGTAAATTGGACCAAGTAAACAAAGTTTACTAGAGAGGAATCTCTTTTAGAGCACAATCATCAATAAACTCATTGAACTTCCTCATACTAGTTGCCACCATCTAATTGAGATTATTTGTCTCATTTGTAAATCTTATGACATTAAAATCTCCACAAAGACACCGCAGTTCATCCCATAGGCTTCTAACATCAAAAGTTCTTCCCTCATTTCACCTCTCTCGATATTTGTTAGGACCATAAACATTAGATAGAACACAAATGAAATCTTCTCCTAGATTCCTAAATTTTAGAGAGACTGAGAACCGGCATATTAGCTCCTCAAAGGGCTCCATCACCTCATTCTTCCATATTGTTACTAGACCCCTAGAAGCCCCTTATGAGGGCACAAATGACCATCCTATCTCTTTAGAGCTCCAAATGCTTCTCACCCATTTCCTATCCTAGTCTACCACTTTTGCTTTCTTGTAAAATCACTATATCTGGATTTTCCTTTCTAAGCAAATTTTTACTACCCGCCTTTTCTTAGAACTCCCCAGTCCTCTGGCATTCCAGCATATAATCTTCCCAAGACCTTTTGGCATAAACAACACCAAATTACCTAACCCTTTATTTTGGTCTATTCCTCCTCTCCCCCCTTGTACTAAACTCTAAGTCCCCTATCTCACCAGATTTTAGCCTCTCTTCCTCTGTCAATTTTTTCTTTATTTGCTCTTCTTCTCCTTTCTTCTTCTTGGAATGGACTATAACATTTTTTACTTCTTTCAATTTCAACCCCATTTCCAAACCCCTCCTTCATCACCTTCTTCCTTACAAGCTCCTCAAATGATTTGCTCACTAAATTCCATTTTTAGCACCTCTTCAGCACCTTCTCCTTCACCTTCACTTCCCCTCAAAATCCTCCCTTATCCAGCTTTAGATAATTGTTAGACCTGGAAAGTATCTGTTATAGGCACAGAAAACCTACCAGTAAGAGACATAGGAACCAGAGTATCTGGGCTGACACTCAACCCACAAGTACCAAACTCCAAGGGAATGGGGTTGGGTTGAAGCTGCTGTGGGTGAAGTGTTTGGTTGTTGTTAGAAGAAAAACCTCTTATTGGTGTAACTCCAATTTTCTCAGGAGGGCAGTTGGAAACCACTAATGGGACACCCTACGAATGTGAAGGAGAAGGTGCCGAAGAGGTTTCTAACTCCTCTAAGTTGGTCTCTTCTTCATTATGCAAGTAATCTCCTTCCAAATCACCAAACCCGTTGTTCGGAGGTTTCTTCTTGTTGCTTGGGTTCCTTCTTTCATGTGAGCCCTTCCTAGCAGCCAGTGTAGGCACCCATAGAAGTGAGCTCTCCCATTTGGTGGTCTTGGACTATAACGAACATCGAGTGAGGACAATGATTTAAGTTGCTTGAAAGGCCCAACCCATTTGAATTTTCTTTTGTCCCCTTTGAGACATATGTGTGACCTTTTAAGTTGTCACATGCTCCATTCCTTTTGTAATGGGCCCAACCCACTTGAATCCTCCTTGCACCCTTGGATGGCCTCACCCTCCTTCACCCCATTTAGAATTCGACCTAGCCCACTTTCTAACGGTCGGGCTTCTATTGCTTTGTGCCCATTCGAGCACCCCACTAAAGGAACGACCTCAATTGGTCTGTTACCATTTTTTCCAAGATTCAAAAGAGCCCCTTCTCTTCTTGTACCCACATGACCCACTACCAAATTAGAGGCCCTGCTTATTTGACTATTTAGGCTCTGCTTTTGTCTAGTTCCTCCTCTTAGATCGTGTACATTCTTATTCGGTAACACCTAGGGGTGAGCAAAAAAAACCGAAAAACCGAATCGAAAAATCGATTAACTGAACCGGTTGGTTTGGTTTCGGTTTGATATTCTTAAAAAACCAAAAATTTTGGTTCGGTTTCGGTTAACCTTGTACAAAAACCGGCGGTTAATCGAACCGACTGGTGTATATATAATGTATATAGGGTATTATATATTATATATTATATTTATATTTATATTTTTAAAATTGAATAACCTTACTGCTGTGCGTCTGTCACACTGAAAAGGTGTTTGTCACTCTATCCGCCTACTGTCTGGCGTGCCAGGTTAGCCTGGCACCTTTTCAATTTTCAAACAAGTCCAAGAAAAAGTAAAAGCTTAACCTTAGTACCTTACCTCTCCATGTAAATTTGTTATTTTTAAAATCCAAATATCCAATAAACAAACACACGTGCGTCTGTCTCCGCCTGGCACCTTTTCAATTTTTCCTCTTTTCAAGTTTTTCCTCTTGGAAAACTAAACCGTAATAGGCCGTAGGCTTTCTTTCTCTTAGTCTCTCTTGTGATTCTTCACTTTTTCCTCGTTGACTCTCTTCGTCTTCCTAGTTTTTCCTCTGGTGCGTCCTCCGACCAATGGCCTCTCAAGTCTCACATAGTGGCCAATTCTCCTCTTGCTTCGGAGCTTACCTGTACGGCTGTGCCCCTTTCTCTCTCTGTTGCCTATCATCTTTGTCTCTATCGCGCCAACCATGAAGACGCCGGTCGCTGCCTCAACTCTGGTTTTTTTTTTGCTTACCCCTGCAACAACTAACCAAGACGCCGGTCACCGCCTCAAAGCCTGGGCATAAGACCTGTCACATGCTATATCTTCCTTTCCTCCCATTCATTCCAAACTGGGTTTTGGCTTCTTTCCTTTTAAACTCTCTTCTGCAAGACTTTCCTTATACATGAAAGTCTCAACAACATTTGAACGGGCCAATCCCTTGAGTCCACCTACCCAATCTTCAACCTTCTCATCTTCTTCCCTCCTACCTTCATGCCACAAAGAAGATTCAATGGCTGTCACCAACCACACAGAGTAAAATGTCCCATCAGCAAACACCTCAACCTTCCGGGGGATTCCTTCTGGTCTTACGTTTCTTAGATTGACAGCAGCTGAGTGCAGGTCTTTCACAAAGAAACCATCCTTCTAAGCCTTGTACAGAGAAGCAATGAAACAAGAAACTTCTAATTTCCAGAGATGAAATGGTAGGCCCAAGATTTGAACAACTTTGTCTTCCACCTGCAGACTTTTGGAATTAGACAGGGGGCTCTGCCTGAACACAGTAATATTTTCAAACTCCATTTGAAAGCATGCTGCATCAACCTCAACCTACCACTTCCAAGACAGCCTTAACTTCTGCAATTCAACTTTAAACCTCTTATCACACCATCTGCAATTCTCGTCCAGTCTCTTGGTGATTCTTTGGTAACCACTACTAATATATAAAATATTACATATAATTTTTGCTTCTGTTCCTATAAAATTGTTGATAATCATCGTTATTGTGATATAACAAAAAGAAACATATTCATATATTGTATCCTTCTCTTGTGTTACCAATTGGATTTGTTATTATAGGATTAGTGAAAGCTAAAGTAACTTGCTGCTTACTGTTTGACATTACACTGTTTATCTGACTTTCATATATACACTCCTTGTTGCATGTAAGAATGTATTCTGTTTTTTTTTTTTTTTTTTTTTTGAGCAATATCCTTTATGCAGGTTGCTACAATTGCATGGTTTGAAGCTGATTCTGTGTGTGGCAGTCATTCCATTGCTATCCCACTGGTGCTTGTTTTCCCTTATATGTGTCGTTTTCTGCAGTGCCTGCGACAGTACAAGGACACCAAGGAGAAAACCACTCTTTTAAATGGTATGTACTCTTAATTACGTTTTCTCATTTGTTATTTGCCTCCCCCCCTTCACTCCCCATCTGAAAGTAGCCATTGTGTGCCAAAAGTTATGTTTGTCTAAATTCAACACCTTTCAAGACTCTGGATTGTCATGCCCAACATTTTTTTTTGCTCATGGGCTACACAATGGGGAATGGCCCTTTTTTATCTCCCTCCTTTTTACAATCATGCATTGATCACTGTTTCAATGAGACACTATAGTTTTGATTTTTGAGTTTCTATTTTTCCTTTAAATTGCTATTGGTACATAGTGGATGGATACTTTTTTACTCGTAATGATAAGCTCAAATAGATATTCAAATTAATATTTTAGCCCTTAACATGTTACTGTTAAAATATTTGTCAAATCCTTCGTGTATGTCTTCTCTTAGTTGACATATTAAATTAGCATTTTTTTTCCCTTTGGTAGACTATAAATGATGTTTTGCTTTCTTGTGGAGCAACTTAGTTGAAGTTATAGAAGTTGTACTTCTCGCATAGCTTATAATTGAGTTGAGGACTTGAATTAGATTGGTTTGTTGAAGCAGTGTAATAAAATTATTCACTAAATAAGAATAAAACTAGTTTGAAGGTAAATAGATCTGTATGTCAAATCAGGACAAGTATTCATGGAGTGTACCAACACATCTAGGGTAGTGTTTTCCTTTGTGTGTGTAGGTGGAGAGAAGAAAGCAGGGGATCATGGTATATGATTGAGTTGAGTTCTTCCATTTATTTCTTAATGTAAATGTACTCAATATCTTTTTCAGACTAGAATGTGTTCTGATGAATGCCAATTTGATAGCTGATGGTCTTTTTGGGGAGTGGGTATGATTTGTTTTGGGGGAAAGTTCCTGAGGTAATTTCTTTCCTGGTTATGAGTTATTTTCTTTCTTTCTTTCTTTCTTTCTCTCTTTCCTTCCTTCCTTCCTTCTTCATGCTTTTTTGTGCTCTGCTTCTTTGAGGCCTCTTGGTTTTTCCCTTCTCCAAAAAGTGTTCTTGCAGGTTGTAGAGTTACTTGATTCTAGATTCTCAAAAAATTAAGTTAAAATTGATAAATATGAAGCAAATAATTTTACTGAGAAGCTTGGAAGAAAATGCATATATGAAGAACTGAACATTCTTCTGTGAAGTGGAATCTTGAAAGTATGGATACCCATCTGGTGCTGGATGCAAGGAAACTTAGTAGGGTTTCTGCTAAAGTTTCACATTTTTCTCTTCTTTTTTTGCGCAGCATGGTTGTTCTTTTTATGCAGATGGTCATAGCCTTAGGTGTTGCTAATAGGATCTCAAATAGAAAATTTTTCAATAAAGAAGCAACAATAATACAGAAGTGAATTTTGTATAGTGTCCGGGCTGGGAGATCTGCCCTGGCCAACCCCCCCCCAGTACTTTCCCAGATATGAACTAAGGTGGAGTGTTTTAAAAAACAGTATATGGTCAAAGTAGACTTGTGTGAAACCAATCTTCACCAGTGCTTCCTCAAACCGCTTGAACCAAGCCAAGGATTTCAAAGTATCGATATGTATCGGCCCGTATCAGCTGATACATATCGTACCGGAGCCTTCCCGATATGCCCCTACAGGGTGTGTTTCGTGTCAGCAAGTGGTTCAGGGGGTAGACTGGCCCCTCTGAACCAGATTCGAAAAAAAAAAAAAGAGTACCGATACAGGTCAATACTTTGAACCTTGAACCAAGCCCTAGGAGACTGCTTAACAACGTAAGGCCATATAAAGATTTCTTTAACGTGCAAATCTTTATACTTTTTTATGTTATGCTTAATTAAGTTAGTCGCCCAATTAAGGGCCTCTCTGTAAATACCGAAACTTTGTAAATTATGTTTTAATGAAAAGGATTAGGGAAGGAGAAAACATTCGATAGACTTCTCTCTAAACCCTATTGCCGCCAACTTCTTCTTCTCTCCTCTCCTTTTCTCTTTACTGCTGATATCTAACACCTTTTCACAACTTTTAAATCAATCCTCTCATTCCTTAGGACTGCCTTTCTTCTCTTTCCTTTCTTTACTCTTAAGGATCCCCATTTACGAAAGAATTCTTGATGTTGAACTGATATAGTGGCCATGAGTGTGTAGCTACTAAGGAAAGAAGAACCCTCACATAATTCATCTTCATAAATGGGAGCAAATGTCTCCAAGTAATTGACAAATGCTTGTGCATAACCCTTAGCTACCGATCATGCTTTATATCTTTGTTAGTGGATTCAGCTATTCTTTACATTATGTTAGAGACCCACTTTTTTCTCATTGGTTCTTTTTAATTAGAGAACTCAACCATATCCAATGTAGGTTCTTTCCATAGTTTTCAAGGCACCAAGGCGAGGCTAGGCGACCGTGGGGCACCCAGGCGCCTAGCCCTCGCCTAGGCGATGGAATTTAAAACTAAGGTTGCCGATGGATTTGTACCCTTTTGAACTAGTTTTTTTTTTGGCTTTATGTATTCTGCACTTACTTTTGTGCTTGGGATTTGAAAGAACTGAAGGGGGCAGAGCCCCTATTTTAGATCAACAATACACAGGGAACAAATACTAAAATAAAAGAAGAAAATGAAAAAGAAAAGTTGGGGGCGGAGCCCCTGTTCGAGACCCAGAAAATCTGGTGAAAAAATATTAAAATAAAAGAAGAAATATGAAGAAGAAAATAAGGGACGGAGCCCGTTTCAGAAACCAATGATGAGAACAAAAAAAAGCTGAAAAAATGGAAGAAATTAAGAACAAAAGAAGGGGGCGGAGCCCCTGTTCTAGACCCAGAAAAGCTGGTGAAAAAAATATTAAAATAAAAGAATATGAAGAATAAAAGAAGGGGCGGAGCCCCTGTTCCGCCCTTGTTTCAGACACCAATAATGAGAAAAAAAAGCTGAAAATATGCAGGAAATTTAAGAACAATAGAAGGGGGTGGAGCCCCTGTTTTAGTCCAATAAAATGATTCAAAAAACTTGGAGATAAGATACAAAAAGGAAGAGGAGAAAATGGGGCGTAACCACTGTTTTAAACCAGGAAACAGAGAACAAAACTAACTTTAGAGGACTGTGTGGGAATGATGGAGGCTGTTGTTCTCTCATCTTCCTCAGTTCGATACTTCAATTCTATTGTCAATGTGAAACCCTCGAAGATTAACTTTGTTTTTACTTTCCTCAATACAAAAGCATGATAACATGCAATAGGTTCTATTATAATAACTAAAACAACCAATAAAATATTATATATTTTATATTTTTTTATTTAATAAATATTTATATAAGTATGTGCTTAACATAGTTGGCGTTTGGGCGAGCTGTTCTTTGAAAAGCGCCTAGTTGCCTAGGCGCCCACCTAGGCGTTGCCTTGACAACTATGGGTCTTTCGTATTTCAATGTGATTCTAATATAGTCCAAGGGACAAACTTAAAAGAAACATGCTAGGCAAAAGTGGATGGTTATAGAAGGGTTTATGATACATGCTTGGAGATAAAAGTATAGTACAAGAATGATGCTTACCTTGACTTCAATGCAAAAGGGATATTTATGTCCGGGAAATCAACAAAGTAGGGTGAATCATAACTTATCTTCTTATTGATGACTAGACTGAGTAATGAGGGAAGAGGCTCATCTACTAAAGCGGGAACTCTTGACAGTAAAACTGATTAGAGATTACAACAAAAGAGAAGAGAAGAGAAGAGGAGAGGAGAAGAGAAGGAAGAAAGAAGAAGGATTGAGGCAATGGAATAGTGCTGGCGGCGCCAGCTTCATTATAATATATAGGGCGGAAAAATAAGAAGGGAAATGACCTTTGTGCCCCTACTAAGTGATGGTACAATAATAGATTAAAATAAAAAAAGCTTTAATCAGACAAACATACCCTAACAAACATAAAATCAATTATTTCAACACTCCTCCTCAAGTTGGAGCATAGATATCAATCATGCCCAAATTGTCACACAAATCATTATGTCGCACATGATGAAGACCTTTAGTGAAGATGTCTGCAAGTTGTTCTTCTGAGCTGACATATGGGGTGCACATTTCTCCATTTACATGTTTTTTTCTAATAAAATGCTTGTTCATTTCAATGTGTTTCGTTTTATCATGGAGGAATGGATTAGCTGCAATGTTGATAGCAGCCTTATTGTTGCAATAGAGTGACATAGGTTGCTAACTGTAAAACCCAGTTCTCCTAACAAATTTCTTATCCACATGATTTTAGCAACTTCATGAGACATAACTCTGTAGCTTCAACACTAGACCTAGCCACCACACTTTGCTTCTTACTTTTCCATGTGACTAGGTTTCCCCCTACAAAGGCACAATATCCACTGGTAGACTTCCCAATCAGCATCAGTATATACCTCCACATTTAAATGTCTATGTTTCTGGACTAGCAAACCAGCTCCAGGAAACTTCTTGAGGTATCTGAAGATCCTCTCTGTAGCTTCAAGGTGAGTTGAGTTGTCCTAGGATTGTGCATGAACTGGCTAAGGACACCCACTACATAAGGAATATCAGGCTTGGTCATAGACAAATACAAGAGTCCCTACAAGTCTCTAAAACTTCTTCACATCTTTCAAGAACTCTCCCTGACTGTCTCCTAGATTATGGTTAGGTTCAATTGGTGAGTCAATTGGTCTCACTCCCAGTTTGCTTGTATCTTCTAGTAGATCTAGTACATATTTCCATTGGGCAATAAAGATGCCCTTGTGAGAGCGGGCAACTTCAATTCCAAGGAAATAACGTAAGGGGCCTAGATCTTTCACCTCAAATTGAGTGGCTAAGAACTTTTTGAGTCTCTGTATTTCAGCCTCTCAATTTCCTGTGATCGCTATGTCATCCACATACACAATTAGAGCTGAAATTTTCCCTTCACCTTTTTTCACAAATAGTATGTGATCTAACTGGCATTGTTTGAATCCCATCTATTGAACTGCTAAGTGGAACTTACTAAACCAGGCCTGAGGAGATTGTTTCAGCCCATATAAAGATTTTTTTAACTTGCACACTTTTTGTTCATTGCCTTTAGCACAAAAACCTGGAGGTTGGATCATGTACACTTCCTCTTCTAAGTCACCATTCAAGAAAGTATTTTTGATGTCCAATTGGTGAAGTTCCCAATCAAGATTTGTCGCCAATGAAAGGAGAATTCTGATAGAGTTCATCTTGGCTACTGGGGCAAAAGTCTCTGCATAGTTCACTCCATATACTTGTGTAAAACCTTTTGCCACTAATCTGGCCTTGTACCTTTCAACAGTTCCATCAGCCTTGTGTTTCACTGTGAACACCCACTTGCACCCCACTGGTTCCTTCCTTTCAGGAAGATCCACCAATTTCCAAGTGCCATTTTTGTGTAATGCATCAATCTCTTCCTTCATTGCATTTGCCCATTCAGGTTTGGATAAAGCTTTTGCCACATTCTTAGGAACGGGGATACTATCAACAGAGGAGAAGAATGCACGATATGAAGATGAAATATGATCATTGGACACAAAGTGAGAGATAGGATGGTTAGTGGTATAAGATCTAACACCCTTTCTCTTAGGAATAGGAACATCAAGATCATTAGTGACAGAGGAATCAACATTGAGAGGAGCAGGCATATCAATAGAAGCAAGTGTACTTGGCTGATGGGAAGGATCAACCTCCGGTGAAGCCGATGATGTCGGTTGCATAGTGTCAGGTTCCACGGCTCTTGAACTCTGCTGGCTTTCGTGGCGGCGAAGAAAGACACGGAATGGAGGAGGGTCAGGTTGAGGAGGTAGTTGAGTTTGAGCCTGTTTCTCCTCAACCCTACTCTCCCTCTAAGGGGAAACCGAGAAGAATGGGGAACGATGGAGTTATAGGAAACAAAAGCTGACATGGGGCTTTATACTCTAGTAACCGAGAGGGCATACGGTTGATGATGTACGTAGCACACAGAACAACACACATCAAAAAACGTTTCAGAACATTCATATGGATTAACAAGCCATGAGCTACTTTAAGAAGATGACGGTTTTTTCTTTCAGCACACCGTTTTGTTGAGGTGTCCTAGCACAAGAGCTTCGTTGAAGTGATCCACTCGAAGCAAAGAATTCCGTGAGATCACTATGGAAGTAATTCCTTTGCATTATCCGATTGGAAAATATGGATTTCAATTTGGAGCTGAGTGAACACCATGCATTGAAAGTCTTTCACAATTTTAGGCACTTCCTCTTTAGATCGCATAGGGTAAACCCAGGTGTATCTAGAGTAATCATCAACCAAGGTAATGAAATACTTATATCCAGCCTCAGTAGGTAGAGTAACCGGGCCCCAAACATCAGAATAAACAATATGAAACGGAAATTAAGATCTTTTATTTCTCAAAGGAAAAGTGCTTCTACAATGTTTACTCAATTGACATATCTGACACTGCAACTGACTCACTAACAAAGACTCAAACAACTTTGGAAACATAACTTTTAATGACTCAAAAGAAAGATGACCACAACGATTGTGCCATAATTAGGCTTGACTCTCACTGGACGAACTCAAGGACTTTGTAGCCAGACGACCAGCTTTATTCTCCAACACGTAGAGGCCATCCACCATGCTTCCTCTACCAATCGTCTTCCTTGAGGCCAAATCCTGAAACACACATGAAGACGGATAGAAAGTAGCTGAACAGTTCAAGGAGTGAGTAATACTACTAATGGAAAGCATATTTATAGGTAATTTAGGAATATATAGTTCGTTAGAAAGGGTAAGGTCGAGTGGGAGAGATATGGTTCATTGGTCGGCTATGGTGGAGAAAGAACCATCAGCTTGTCTACCCTTATCTCTCCCAGAGAGAAGATTGTATGCCTGAAATAAATTTGACTTACTAGTCATGTGGTTTGAGGCTCCAGAGTCAATTACCCAAGGGGAATTAGAGGTATGAGATGACACATGGAAGGTAGTGGCAGTGTTACCTTAAGCAAATGCAAAAGAGGTAAGAGTAGGATCAGTATCCATCTGGCGATTAGTACTACCATATAACTCCAAATGGTCACAGAAGGAGTTGATGATCTCTTCCTTAGGGTCAGAACTGAGATGCCTTTCTTGAGTTACCATGGGACCAGTCTCTTGAGATGCCATATTAGTTGAGTTATACATTTTCTAATTCTGCTAACTTGGTTTCTTGCCCTGATCAGTTGTTGGCTTCTTACCCAAATCCTGTGCCCATTTAGGTTTTCCATGGAGATCCCAACAGGTATTTCTGGTGTGTCTTGCCTTCTGGCAGTGAGGGCACCAAAGCTTACTCTTATCATCTGTTTTCTTCTGAGAGTCACCCTTTTTAGAACCACCTCCGACATTAGTATCTGAACTTCCTCGGACAGCTAGAGCAACTAGCTCCCCCTCTGTAGAATTCATCACATTTCTTCTACTTTCTTCTAACTAAACCAAGGCATAAACCTCTTGAACTGATGGCAAGTCTTTACTTCTCAAGATTTGCACCCTGATGTACTCATGAAGGATTTGGCCCCAAGAGGAAGGCAAATACTCGCTACTGAGATACAAGTGATTTGCATGCCTTTGCATCCTCATCACACTTCTAGTTAACATTCTGATAGTGATCAAGTTCTTTTCATATCGATGTCAGATCTGCATAGTACACCGAGAGACTCCTTTCTCCCTGCTTACAAGTGGATGATTCAACTTGCAGTTGGTATATCTTGCCATAGTGTCTCTGCTCTGAATAGGTGGACTTTGCTTGTTCCCATATTTCACAAGCAGTTTCAGCCCACATAAAAGTTTTTCACCTGTGGCAGCATGGAAACCAAGAACCATGACATCACCATACTATTTTCTTGGTTCCATCTATCATATTCAGCACTTTTGCTCTTTGGTTCCTTCACTTTTCCATTGATGTATCCTATTTTTCCCCTAGCAGTGATGTACAATTTTTATTCCTCTAGATCATTCAAGGTAATTCGGACCATCAAAGGGAATAACAACCATGGGGAAACTCATATCCATTCCCCCACTTACCCCGTTTTGATTTCCAGAAATCCTTGAAGTAGCATAATTCTCAGAAGTGAAGGGATGAGAGATCCATCATATGGATGGCCGAACCCTACAGGAAGGTTGGGCGAAATTTCAAAAATTCCTCTCTCCCATGTGGGAATCGCATTCCCTATTTTAGAAAACTGCATTTTCAAGGATCAATTTTGAAACCAAACCGGACCAGATCTGAAACCAAAAGGGAGTAGAGGGATATACCTGATACGGAGTAATAGTAAGCCCCCAATGAAGGTGTTCACGCCCAAGGAGAGAACCAAAGACTACTTCCACCGAAGATAACACAGTGTGAGGTGAAGCAGAATCAGTAGGACGATTCTTCAGCAAAAACCGAATTCTTCAGCAAGAATATGATGGAGGGCTGGTGAGCACGACTTCAGATTGCCTCTTCTAGCAAAAGGCAATATCAAGAATTGTTCTTGATCACTTCCACCGGTGGAGATCGAACTGGGTAGGGCGGCAAGAGCAGGAACAAGAGCGGAAGTTAGAAGCAGTTGAACTGTATATTGTCTTCTCTCTTAGTTCAGCAGACTATCTGTTGTTGTATTGAGGGTTCGCCCTGCTCTCCTATTTATAGCCTTAAAGAGAGGTTCTCCTAATCCTATTAGGAGTTTCCTAATCCAAATCTTTTATTTGGATCTGGACTCTCTTTAAGAGATAAGGACAATCCCTTAATTTATCTGTAGATAAAGATCAGCCTTCCTAATCAAATTAGGAGTTTCCTAATCCAATCTATTATTTGGATCTGGACTCTTTGAGTGGATAGGGATAACCCCTTATCCTATCTGTTGATCCAAATCCCAGAACCGCCCTCATTTAACTAATCTTATTAAGCCAGTTCGAATTGGGCTTTAGGCCCATTAAGTCTATGTGCTCACTTAACCTCTTAATCTGCTCAGTTGGCTATCTTTGTATGGTGTGGGACCCAAACATTGATCTACACATCAGCCACATGGGTTCAGCCCAGCCTCTGTTACAAGGCCTGGCCGAATTCACTGTAGGAGACCGTGAACCCCTGAGTCCATCACCATGGGCTCTTAATGGGCCCAACATTTACACTAAATGGTCATTGGGTCAAGCCACCTTATAAAAACCCAAGGACTGTGGGCAGATGCAAGATTAACCCATTAGGTATTACCCTCAATGGTCTTATACTTAACCTCTCAGCCCATAATGATCAAACACTGCCCGACAAGAGAGGACCTCTCTCTCGGCTGCAAGGTACAATGCTGCACTCTCTACTCACATGGATCCCGGGAATTAAAACCTTTTGCAAACATTTTGAAATCGACTATCGGTAGTTTTGGTTTCCATCAGAGAGAGTGCATCCCCGATCATTCACTTTGTCCGACAAAGGGGCTGATCCTATCACTATGATCACCCACTCAGATGAATTCTCGGACTGTCCCAACATACCCAGGTTTTGACCCCCTCTAAGGATCTAACTGATTGGCATATCAAGGACAACCCAATCCGACACCTAGTGTAGTATCATAATCGAGTTTAGGGGTCAGGTGTAACATTCCAGTTTTGCCCATCTATCTCCAAGGTCCAGGGCAATACTGAAATTTTGGTCCGGTTCAGGGTTTCAAGAAAACCCACACTGCATGTACCTCAGGTCTCATCCTGGCAGCTAAGACAAGCTACCCCAGCCAACTTGGCGGCACATCAGTGTCTGCCTTGGTAAGATAAATCTCCTCAGATCTATCCAACGACTGTGACGATTCTAAACTAACACGAGTCTCATATGTGTCCAGTTTAAGGGTATTACAAAGAAACACAACATAATAACATGAGCCAAATATGTACTTTATTCATTTACATTAAATGTCATAATGTACCTCATTCTGATTGGAGCTAAGGGCATACACTGTCTAACAAGAAGACATGGTCAACACAATTTTTTTATCGAAAAGCTTCAAACTTAGGATCCCTCCTTATATTAGAACAAAAAGCTCCACACACAACAAGTGATTAGTCCACCCACACTGCAGTTTTTGGAGTTAATCTGAGCACAAGGCCAGCATCAATTTCTAGAAAAAACAAGATGACAGATCTGATTTTCAGACCTGTACGGAGTAGCAGTCCTAGCCTACTAGTTTTCTAATAAGGTATACAAGCAATAATCACAAGAGGAGATCCTTACACACAAGGCATCAAGCCAACAAGTAGAGAAAACAGGTCATACGTGATCTATAGCAACCTTTCGCAGGTACAGGATCACGCGATCCAAAACAAACAGAGAAACCTCACAAGGGTGTGCCGACATTCAGTGGTTCTGGTGCATTCATTTTCCTCTTGGTACACGACCAACGGAAGAGAAGAAAAGAAAAAAAAAAGGGGCCGTACCTGTTTCAGGTCTGATTCGATCAACCCAGATGTACTCCTTTGTTCCGCCCATATTCAGCAGCTTGGAGAAGACACTTGATTGCCCTGATGGCCACACTTTGATACCATCTTGACAGTAAAACTGATTGGAGAATACAACAAAAGAGAAGAGAAGAGAAGAGGAGAGAAGAGAAGAGAAGGAAGAAAGAAGGATCGAGACAATGGAATAGCGTTGGCAGCGCCAACTTCATTATAATATATAGGCGAAAAAATAAGAAGGGAAATGACCCTTGTGTCCCTACTAAGTGATGGTACAATAATAGATTAAAATAAAAAAGGCTTTAATCAGCCAAACAGACCCTAACAAACATAAAATCAATTATTTCAACAGGAACAATTATTTTGTGCCTTTGATACACTTGTAAATCATTTTTGGAACTCAAAGAAGACGAAATAGTGAGACTATCATTGGAATAGTGTTTTAAAAGCGCAAAGCGTAGAAAGGCACAGGGGCCAATTTGTGTCCAAGGCACAAGGCGAGGCACGCACCTCTTTGAAGCATGGTGCAAAAATGCAAAAAAATGCTAGAAAATAAAAAAATGTTAGAACATTCAAAAAAATGCCAAAAATTAAAAAAAAAACATAAAAAATATTAAACATAATATTAATAAAATATAAACATAAATTTTATAATAAAATTTAAAAAAAACTTATTATCTAAAATTAAAATACATAAACATAACATGTAAAGTGTATTGAAATAGCTAATGTAAAACCCACAATCTCTTTTTTTTCCTCAATTGCATTACTTAAAATAGCTAATGTGATGTAAAACATATTAGATTCCTGATTCCACGAGCTGCCTTTGTGCCACACCCCTCGAGGCAAGCCCAAACAAGCCCATGTTAGGCTCTTAAAATTCTTAATTTTCACACAAAAAATAATGATTGTATGTTTTTAATTGCCTTTTAAGAAGATATTTTATTAAGATGGGCTTGTTTAGGCTTGCCTCGAGGGGCATGATCAGGGTTCGGGGGTGGAGCCCCCAACCCAGTTGCTAGGTTCAAAAAAATAAAAAATGCAAAAAATTTTTAAAAGGTGTTGAAATAGGATTACAGCCTCCGTATGTTCCTTCTTAGTTCTTTAATACAATGTGAATGGTATACGGTTGCTTCTAGAAATGAAGGAGAGTGAAGAGAGAGTAATAGAAAAGAGGGAGGAGGGAAACAAATGGAATAGAAGAATGGGAGGGAATAATCAACCTTCCCAGTCAGCCAGATCTATTACTTATCTTAATATCATACAAAGACTAAACTTTCCCTATGTAAGTGTGGGTGTGGTTAATTAAACTTGGACAGACCTGTAACAACATAATGAATATAAAATAAGGTAGAAAGAGTGAAAGACTAGATTACTCCTGATTAGTCAACTGACTCTTAATAAAAATGAACTAAAGATAACTTCAATTTTGTATATCATGAAAAAATGAATTGAAAATAATTTGTTTGGAACTTGAATGCATGATTCTTGAGTCAAACAAAACATTCCAACCTGCTTTATTGATGCAAGATGCATATAAGAAAATTAGATCAAATTGGGGTATCTCCATATTTGATCCAATTGTAATGGATTGACTTAGGGTCACCCTTAACCGGATTGAACAAATGGGTAATGATTACTGCCTTAGTCTTCTATAACAGGGGCCTGTTGGAGGTGCATAAAAGTGGGAGGATGTTTTAGACGTTGTTAGTAAAGTGATATTTTAGGTAATTTCTGTATATGTAAGGAGTGGATTTCCTACTCCGTTGTTTAATGGGGGAACCCTAGACAACTTGGAAACTTCGCCATGGCAACTTTGTTTCTCAGAAAGAGTCTGTGTTCTTGCATTATGCAATATAAATCTTCTTTTATGCTTCTTTTAAATAAAATCTTATCATTTGGATAGGTATTCATTAGTTGGGCACAACTTTTACTGGCTGTACACACACACACATGAGGGAGGGAAAAAAACTTCTGCTCACATGAGGGAGGGGGAGAGTAAAAAAAAAACTTATGCTGCTTTTATTTTGAATAGGGGAGTTAATGCAACCGGTTAGGAGGTCCCTCTATATTATGGATATTTCTATGTTTGGCTACAAAATTCTTCCACATGGCAGAGATAGGTGAGGTTGTATAGGAGCTTCCCTATTTAGTGTGTTGAACAACGGTTCTTCTGTTGCATGTACAAACTCTGTTTTTGATTAACTTGTTGGTCTTGTATGCCCATTTGATTAACTAGTTGGTCTTCCATATATATTGCATTTTTGTCCTAATGACTGTTTTGGTAACCTTACTTGTATATATGCTTTTCAGCTTTAAAATATTCAACGGCTGTCCCAGTGATTTTTCTCTCAGCCCTTAAATATCACGTCCTCCCTGATAGGTGGACAAATATTTTTCGCCCCCTTTGGCTTCTTTCAAGTGTTGTAAATTCGCTCTACTCATTTTACTGGGATGTGGCCCGTGATTGGGACTTGAGGTATACATGAATTTCTTTTCTTATCAAATATAACCTGACAATTTCTCCTGTTTTGAGTACTTGTTCATTGCACCATATGAAAAGATGACAACCTTGTGCTAGTATTAAAATATTTTCGCTTGGCTTCTAAAATAATTTATTATGTAGTTTAGGCTGTGATTGGTTGCAATGCAAATAAATTTGCACAGTGCAAATGATTTGAGTGTAAATCTGACTTTCTGTTTCAAATTTTAGCTTATTTTGTTTGATTGCAATAGTAAATTAAGACATGAAACAGAATAAAGTAAAATCCAAAACAAAATTAAACAATAATTTGCACTTTTTACATTTGCACTCTCATGCATTTGTACAAGTGCAAATTTATTTGCACTACTATTTCTTCTTGGAAACAAGAAAAAGAAAGAAAATTGTGTGCTAACTCGTCTTCTCATTTGATAGTGGCTTCACTCGGATTTTCAAGTTCAGCAAACAGTATATCTGCTCAAACCTATTGTATGGACGACAATGGGTAAGGTTTTGGCTATGATGAAATTCTGGTAGTTTTAAACAAGGTTCAAAGTATTGATACTGGCGATATGCCGGTAGGGCGTATTGGCTAGTATCGGTCCTTTTTTTTAGTTTCACTTTTTTTTTTTTTCGATTTTGGTTCAGAGGGGCCGGTTTAAGTCCCGGTTACCCCCTGAAGTCTGAACCAGGCCTTGACCCAATACAACCCCAATAGGGGCATACCGTGAAGGGCCCGATATGATATGTATCGACCGATAACGATTTTTTGAACCTTGAAAAGTTTTAAATGTGCACAAAAAGTAATTATGAAATGTTAAGTTTTGCAGGTTTACTTTTGGGTGCTAGGAAGCAACCTTGTCCTCCGTTGTACTTGGACATATAAGCTGTCTGCCCATCTTCGCCATAACTACCTGACTGTTTTTACTATCACGGCCTTGGAGATTCTTCGACGCTTCCAGTGGATTTTCTTCCGTGTGGAGAATGAGTGGAATAAAATTAAGTCAGGCATGCAGGTATCCATGAGTGACATCCCAAAGGAGGAAGACAAATTAATTGGTTCCTCAAACTAAACATATAAGCTACTCAAAGGGGTATATTGCCCTATAATAGCATCAATTTGCCCCCTTATAATGATATTTAATGGTTAATTGGGTATCTCTTGTTTTAATTGCTGTAAATCAGTTGGTATTTTTTTGATTGAAGGGTTTCTGTTTTGGAGGATGTAGTAGTGATCTCAGTGTCTTACAGGTGCAGTAAAACATCACTGTCAAATGATGTTGGCATGTTGCGCAAGGGCTTTGAGTACTGCATTGTATTGTAGTTCCCTGTGAAATTAACTCATGGTTATCCTTATGGCGGTGATAGTTAGTGATGAGGGGCATTTTGGTGACCTCGCACAATCACCGGCATGTGGACGCTGTTGACAACATAACGTTCAATTTAGTAGGACAGCTCGATAAGTCAATACGTGGCACCCAACATCAGGTGAGCAGCCGATTTGGGGCAAATACGGGCTGCCATCAATACAAGTTCGCCTAAACCATTCTGTGTGCCACACCTCCGTACTGTTGCTGTGGCCATAGGAACAATTCGACGAAAAGTGTGCCACAAAACCCGTAGGCGACTAGTAACCGCTGTGCGAATCTAGCAATTGGTATGCCAGCATGCCTTTAATTATGGAAACAGCTCTGCAGGAGACTCGGAGGCGTTGCCTAATGACACTTGAACCTCAGATAACTATAAAAGAGCATCAAATCCACTCAAAAGGGGTATGTGCACTGAAGCACTGAAGCACTGAAGCACTCACACATTCTCACAAAAAACCCCATATTGACTTAAAGCATTGGAGTGTTTTTTTCGGTAAAATCTCTTTGAGCACTAACACTTTTTTAGCTCGGATGTACAGATGCCAGCTTGGTTGTGCACCTCGGCATTGCTAGATCAGATCCTTATTTGAGTTCAGTCACAGGACACGAGGGAGCGAGCAGATTGTGCATTATCAATTGGCACTGTTTGTGGGAAACACAACAAAAAGCTAGAGTTTCATTATTTTTTGAAAACTTATCCATGGCCTCTTCCAATAACCCTTTTGCTAATAACAATGTCAATGGCCAAATTCCCATCGTCATGATAGGCCAGATCGACGTTCCCCTACCTCCAATCGAATCTCAAGGCAACATAAATGTGCCTTCCATGGCTATTTACACTACAACCCCCACGGAAGTCGATGTACAGCAATTCAACGACCTAGTACGATGTGTACAGACCATGACTGAACAACTTAGGTCCTGGGAGAACAAATTCATCTTCATTATTGGACAATAGTAGTAGCAATGGCAATATCAACAACAACGACATCCTCAAGTGCCCACTTAGCAAGTGTCGTGGAATAGCCAACAAATGTCGTGGGACAGACAATAGGTACTGCGTAACAGTTAGTAGCAACCACTTAACAGTTAGCAAATGTCACGCAACAACCCCGAAGTACCTAGGAACAGCCAGCAGATACCTCATTAGAACAACGGCTTGAACTGTGAAGACCCACCTCGCCCACGAATACGTGGCAAGGTTCAGGTCCCTGATAGGGTTGACGATCGAGACCATGCTCATGCTACAACTCGAAATGATCAAGTCCCAGCAAAAAGTCGAGTTGAGGTTCCTGCCGGGACCGATGTTGCCAGATCGATCGAAGGTACCAAGAAGCACAAGAAGTGCATGCATCGTGCCGGAAGGAAGATTTAGCTCGCCCCCGCAAGTAGTATAGCCCAACATGGGGAAAACAACGTGGCTACCAGTAGGATTGTTTCCCTCTTTGAACCACCCTGATTGATGCGAGAAACCCCATTGGCCCCTGACTTGGCCTTGGCTTTGGAGTCCTACAGAGGTAAGACAGATCCGGTGGAGCATGCGAACAACTTTTAGGCCCTCATGCTCCTTCATGGAACAAACGACGCCATCATGTGTATAGCATTCCCCATAACACTAAAAGAAGTCTAGCTCTAGTACTCCAGATTAACTCCTGGTTCCATAAAAAATTGGGACCTGTGTGTCACTAGCAAGAGACACTACAAATCGGCAACCTGCTTGTTTAACGTCGTCCAGAAGTTGAATGAAATACTCAGGGAATACATCAGGAAGTTCAACATGGAGCGTCTACAGATCCCAAACCTGGATCTTGCTGTACAACTTATAGCAGCAAAGAAGGGAGTGAAACATCGCAAGCTGAAATGGGAACTTGAGCTACACCCACCAGCTACCATGGACGTGTTTCTTGATGTGGCCCACCAATTCATCAAGGCAGAAGAAGTAGTGGGGTCGAAGTCTGACCAGAATGGAAAGAGGAAGCGAACTAAAGAAGAGACAAGTACAAACAGAAAGGAGCAAGTCTCCCAGAAGGAGCAAATCACCAAGAAGTAGGCGCAGCAGCTCGCCACGCCGAAGAAGCAAGTTGCCAGCCCAAGAGTTGGAACAAGAAGATGACAATCCGTCCAAGCGCCCCCAGAAAGAGGAATTAATCTACTTCACTAAGGATGATATGTGTGGGATTCAATACCCACACGATGATGCCCTGGTGGTAAAACTACTGATAAATGACTTCAGGGGTAAAAAGGATTCTAGTGGACTCCGGTAGCTCGGTGGATATTTTGTTTATAGAAGCTTTCAAGAGAACAGAGCTCAGCATAGCTGACTTACAGCATACAAATATTCCACTAGTAAGATTCAATGACGAACTAGTTCGCCAGTTGGCAGGGTGAGAATATACAGACTTGAATCGAGCTTGTTCAAAAGACAACTTTCCCTTACCTAGCATAGACCGCTTGGTGTATGCGACCTTGGGATATGAGTTGTTCAACTTCATGGACGCTTATTCAAGCTATATAACCAGATCCTGATGGATCCAGAAGACCAGGAGAATGCTGCTTTTATTACTGAAATAAGCTTGTATTGTTACAAGGTCATGCCCTTTGGTCTGAAAAATGCTGGGGTGACCTTCCAACGACTCGTTAATTCTGTTTTTTTTTTTCGATTTAATTGGTGATAAAGTAGAATGTTACGTAGATGACATGGTTGTAAAGACTCTTTTTTCAAAGAATTTGATTTTTGATTTAGACCTTGTGTTTAATGTTTTGAGAAAGAATAATTTGAAGTTGAACCCGAACAAGTGTGCTTTTGGTGTGACATCGGGTAAGTTCTTGGGTTACATCGTCAGCACGCATGGTATAGAGGTGAATCCCAATAAAATTCAGGCTATCTTAGACATGAGACCACCTAGCTTGGTTAAGGAGACCCAGAGACTAACTGGACGGGTAACAGCTTTGAACCGATTTATGTTCAAATCGGTTGGGAAGTGCCTTTCCTTCTTCAAGGCTATAAAGAAAAACCAGGCCTTCAAGTAGATTGATGAGTGTTAGCTAGCCTTTGACGAGCTAAAGCAATACCTTAGCTCGCCTCCTCTGTTGACTAGACCCAAGATTGGGGACAAGCTCAAACTCTACCTCTCCGCGAGTGATGTTGTGGTTAGTTACGTAAGAGAAGTGGATAAAACACAGCGAACCATATACTATGTAAGCAGAGTCCTACACGCGGCAAAAACAAGGTACCCCGACATAGAGAATCTCGCCTTTGCATTGGTGCTAGCCACCCGAATGCTAAGACCATATTTTCAAGCCCACACCATTAGTGTCCTAATCGATCGACCACTAAGGCAAGTCTCTAGAAACTTGAGGTCTCGGACAGGTTGACAAAATGGTCAATAGAGCTCAGTGAGTATGACACCCGGTACAAACCGCAACTAGCAATAAAAGCGCAGGTCCTAGCAGACTTCATTGTTGAGTGTACTTTCAGCTCGCCACCCCCTATGATGGCAGAACCCAAAGCGGAAGCTTCATCCAGTGTGGCACCACCTCTAGCTCGTGAGATAGTAGGCTGGGATGAGGAGCCCTGAATACTTCATGTTGATGGTTTGTCTAACCAGGGTGGAAGCAAAGCTGGGTTAATACTCTACGGACCTTGCGAGGTAAAGCTAGAGTACGCGCTCCAGTTTCAATTCTGAGCTTCAAATAACGATGCTGAATCTGAAGCACTATTGGTTGGCTTGGCACTAGCAAAGGAAGTGGGAACTAAACTCCTAGTAGTTTGTAGCGACTCGCAGCTCGTCGTAAACCAGGTAAATGGGGACTACGAAGCCCAAGAGCCCTCCATGGCGGCCTACTTGGCCAAAGTAAGAGAACTCCTCACCAGTTTCAACTCTTGGTACCTCCAACAAATTCCAAGATTGAAAAATACAAAGGTTGATGCCTTTCTAGACTTGCAAGTACGATTGACTCGACAAAACGAACAGTCTACATAGAAGAGCTACCTCGCCCCTCGATAAAAAATGGGGGTGAGGAGGTCGCCAATATAACCGATGTAGAGCCGGACTAGATTGACCCGATCTATAACTACCTGAAACATGGAATGCTACTGACAAAGAGGAATGAAGCTCTGCGAATAGAATGACAGGTAGCTTGCTATGTGATAGTAGGCGAGCTGTTCTATAGGAGATCCTTCACACTACCTTATTTACGATGTCTACGATGAGCTGAAGCAGACCAAGTCCTGCACGAGATCCATGAAGGCCTCTGCGGCGGACACATGGGGGCAGGGCCCTCGCTCAGAAGGCTTTACAACAAGGATACTACTGGCCCACCATGAAGGCAGATGCAACCGAGCTGGTTCAACGATGTGGCAAATGTCAAGGGCATGCCAACATCCTACACTAGCTAGTCGTCGATCTAAGGTACTTAACCAACCCATATCCATTCGCACATGGGGCATAGACTTGGTGGGCCCCTTTCTGCTGGCAAAAGGAGAGAAAAAATTCTTGGTGGTGGTAGTAGATTACTTCACAAAGTGCGTAAAGGCCAAACCCCCAGTCACCATAACAGCTCGCAATGTCCAGAACTTCTTCTGGCGAAGCATAGTCTACAGGTTCGACCTACCTAGATTATTGATCTCAGACAATGGGAAGCAATTCGATGACATTAAGTTCCAGAATTGGTGTGCACAGATGGGAATAAGACAAAACTTCACCTCAGTGGCGCACCCTCAAGCTAACGGACAACCTGAAGTCAGCAATAGAGCCATTCTACGTGGCCTCAAAACTTGACTCTCTCGAGCTAAAGGTTTGTGGGTGGATGAGCTACCTAGCGTTCTATGGGCCAACAGGACCACCATCAAGACATCAATAGGCGAGACACCCTTCAACCTAACTTACGGGACTAAGGCAGTGATACCAACTGAAATGGTGGTCCCAACACTGCGATCTAAAGCATACATTGAAGAATCAAATGAGGAAGACTTGCAAGCCAACCTTGACTTAGCATAGGAAGTTAGAGACCTCGCCTATATTTGGACTGCAGCGTACCAACAATGTGTAGCTCGGTACTATAACACCCGAGTCAAAAAACACAACTTCAAGGTTGGCAACCTGGTACTCAGGAAGGTTATGGTACCCGAGCCTGGTGTGGGGAATCTTAGCCCAAATTGGGAAGGCCCCTATAGAGTTTCTAAGACTATAGGTGGAAACACATACTAGTTCAAAATACTTGATGGGAAGGTTGTGCCCCAGGCCTGGAATGTGGATAACCTGCGTAGGTACTATTCTGATAACTAGGTGTTTCGAGCTGCGAGCTCACCAGAATCAATTAACAGCTCGATTCAACATTATGAAGATCGATCAACAGTATTAAAGAACAACAGAGTTATGCTCTACAACAGAAGCGAGCTAAACAACGTAAAGTTAGCCAAACAAACAAAAAGTACTGCAAGGGACAACTACTTTTATTAACAAAAAGGAGGGCCAAACGACCTTACAAGAAAGCAGACCAAGTGGTCGCTAAGAAAAAATAAAGAGAAGGAAATAGAGAGAAAGAAAAAGTTCAATAAGTTCAGACAATACAGGGCATGCAGGCCCTAGAAATCTTACAGGAGCATCAAGCCCCAAAAACAGAAAGGGAAACCACCACCATCGCCACTGGACCACCGACCGAGCTGTAGATTGAGCTACTTATCACCATTGACATCATCTCGTGCCTCCTTGTCACCTTCGTCCTCGACCCCCTCTTCGGCATCTTCCTCCTCCTCCTCCTCCTCTGGGGTCAAGGGCTCTTCATCCACCTGTGTGACAAGCTCGCGTGGGACAGAGCTAACATCGAGATCGAGATACAAGGATTTCAGATAACGACGACACAGTTTGAATCCCATCTTCATCGATGGGATACCATCCACTGCCCTTTGCTTCTTGTATGCGGGGACTACAAGTAAGAAGTAATTGCCTCCTCTCTAGCTCAATCAACCTCCTGGGCACACCTAGATTGTGACTTGTTAAGCTCGCGCCAGGATTGGGTCAGCGCAAGCTGTAGACTTAGGTTCACGTTATAAAGGCACTGGCTCTCCTGGCGCTCTCCCTCTGAATCGATCTTGAGCCTCTTCACCTCGGCGTAAAGTAGGCCAATGTTAGCCTGCATACTGGCTCTTTCTTTCTGCCTAGAGTGAGCACGGTCCAACAAGGCTTGACTATAGGTGTTCACCTACAAAAACCAAAAACGAAGTAAGATGCCTCACAGAAAGAAATCAAGAAGTTTTTATTAGGAAAAGAAACAGACCTGGATGATACATGGGTCAACCGAGCCCCAGTCTCGACGAGGTCTACCTCGTCGAACTGCTGCATGTCCTCAAGAAGAAGTATGCCCTTGCCCAACCAAAGAGCTATGCGAGCATCGCTCGACTGATCAATCACGGACACATTAGGATTGCTGGGGATAAAGGGGGGGATGTAGGACACGTAAGGGCTAGCCTCCCGCTCCTCCTCAGTGACCTGCAGCTTTGGCGGGTGTTGCTCGGTGCACATCGGGTCCCCTTCCCTCTTCATGTCGACGACTGGAGGGGTCTCGGATGAAGAAACCTTCCCCCTGGACGACCTACGCTTAGCTCGGCGCTTCTTGCGAGAAGACCTCAACTCCTCTTCGGCTGACATCATAGAAGACAAGCTCACCATATCTGCAGATGCAGACAAAGATAGAAACATCAATAGCCGAGCTAACATGAAAAAGGAATATGCAAATGTACAACCTAAAGAGAATACGCAATGTGTGACCTGACAACCGACCCACCTATATAGCTCAGTCCTGCCTGCACAAGCATCAGCTCAGCTCGAAGCTCTCCAATCCTAACCCGTTCCTGGGTGAGCTGCTGGATAGCAGCCTGTAGCTCGGCGTCCTTGCACTTAGCAACTTTCTAGCAACTACTGTACCAGGTAGTGTCGACATCCCAACCACCATCCTTCTTAAGGAAAAAGAACCTCGACTTCCAGCCGCTAACCTTGTTAGGAAAATTAAAAATCTTCCTCCCGCTGCGGAACGGAAGGTAAAAATAAAATGGGCCAAAAATTCTTTTCATCTATACTCGAGCCGAGAAGACCTCGAGACTCAAAGGGAAGCCCAAGTGGTGGCATCAACTGATCAATCCAACCAGTGTCCTAACCCTGTTTGGGGCGAGTTGACCTTGCGATACCCTAGAGCACCTCAATACAACAGTGATGAACAGATGAAGGGGGAAACAGAGGCCAGCCGCAAGTGACTCCTCGTAGACGTACAACCCCTCCTTGCCATTGTCCCAATGATAATGACTAGCAGCAGGCTCAATCCAATGATACTTGTTGGGAATATCATACCTCTGACATATCTCAACTATTTCCTCCCCAGACAACTAGGATGGCTCGAACGAATCTATCACAGCCTCTACCTCCTCCCTCCTGCCCACTGGGGCCCCACCAAAAAAGGACTTGTATGAACCCTCACCAGAGGAGCTCGATTCCTTATCCGACCTAACGCCGAATGGCCTATCTTTGGCGAAACTATGAGACATGGCGAAAAAACAAAAAATACTCACCAGAAATGCAAAGGAGAACCAGAAACGACAGCATCAAACGGGATGGGGAGAAGTATAGCTCGCCAGCGAAAAACAAAGCTCACCTCAGTAGACCAGTGTTGGAGACTAACTTGCAGACCACCCTCCTCCTTCAAAAAAATCCAAAAACAGTGAATATGTGTGGACCTCACCAAAGGCCCCCATATTTATAGCTTGTGGGAGATGGGATCAACGGTCCAGATGAAAATGACAGCTGGCAGAGTTGCGCTGCCAGGAATCCAACGGCACAGACGTAGGACAACATGGCGCGCGGGCTCACCCGTTGAGCGTGCCAATTCAAAAATTCAAAAATAAGCACACACACTTGGTTTGAATTTAAGTGTGTGTTCAAATTCAAACCGCCCGCCACGAACACCACGCATGCGAAGCCACTCCCCTCTCTCCGAACTCCAGAAGATTCTAGAAGAACCAGCTCAAACCAAGCCCAAACTAGGCGAGTTGAACTGCCTACAATGGCGAGCAGACCAAAAACACCCTAGAAGGTCCTACTCTCTTCATCTACTGAGCAACGACTCGAGAGCGGGGGAAAAATGATGAGGGGCATTTTGGTCACCCCGCATAATAACCAACACATGGATGTTGTTGACAACACATCATCCAAGTCAGCATGACAGCTTAACAAGTCAACACGTGGCACCCAACATTAGGTGAGCAGTTGAGCTGGGATGAGCTCGGGCCGCCATCAACACAAGCTTGCCTAAACCATTCCGCGCACCATGCCTCCGTTGTCACCGTTACCACGACCATAGGAAAAGCTTGCCAAACTGTGCGCCACAAGACCTATGGGCGACCTGTAACCGCCGTGTGAATCTAGCAACTAACACGCCATCACACCTTAGACTGTGGAAACAGCTCCGCTGGAGACTCAGAGACGTTGCCTAATGGCACCTAAACCTCAGATAACTATAAAAGATCCCCAAATCCACTAAAAAGGGGTATGCGCACTGGAGCACTTAAGCTATCTCACACATTCTCACAAAAACCCCCGTACTGACTTAAGCATCGGAGTGTTCTCCTTGGTAAAACCTACCTAGGCACTCTAACCCTTCTTTCTTTACAACTCTTTCTAGGTCGGACGTATAAATATCAGCTTGGTTATGCAATTCAACACTGCTAGATCAGATCCTTGTTTGAGCCCAATCACAAGACACGAGGGAGCGAGCAACTGTGGAGAGGTAAATTTGGGCTTGGGGTTGAGGTTCGATCCAAGCCTAGCCCAACCCAACCATGGCTTGAACCCAACTCTAGCCCATCTGAACAAATACATGTTAGGCAGTTTTGTATGCCCTTAGCTTCAATCAGAATGATGTACTTTATGAGTTTATTGTAAATGAATAAAAGTGCATATTTGATTCATGTTTCCTTGGTATGTTTCTGTGTAATACCCTTAAACTGGACACTTACTGAGACACGTGTTAGTTTAGAATGTTCACTGCCAGTGGGTCGGTCTGGGGAGACCTATCCTGACAAGGCTGACACTGTGGTGCCACCAAGTCGGTTGGGGTGGCCTGTCTCAGCTGCCAGGGTGAGACCCTAAGCACACATAGTGTAAGATTAATTGAATCTTTGAAACCGCCCTGTTTGCCAGTTTGATCTCCAGTTGTGGGAGAAGTCAAGATTGGATCTTGACATCAGTTCTCTAAGAAAGGATTGAAAGGAAGTTGTGCTCACATACCATCCTGCTGATTCTTGCGAAGGACAGAGTTCTTGGAGAAGAACACTGCTGATTCTGCTCCATCCTGCACTGCGCCATCTTCAGTGGGAGCAGGTTTTGGATCCTTCCTTGGGCGTGAACACCTCCGTTGGGAGATACTACTTCTCCGTATCAGGTATAATTCTCTCATACTCCTTTTGGTTCAGATCTGATTCAGTTTAAGGTTCAAGAATGATCATTGAAAATATGATTTTCTAAATAGGGAATGCGATTCCCAATTGAAGGGAGAGAAAAATTTTTGAAATTCGCCCCCTTATTCTGCAATCTTTGGGCGTCCATAGGATGGATCTCTCATCCCTTCAGTGGTATCAGAGCCATGGTTCAAATCTTGAATCATCTTGTTTCAGATCTGAACCTGCGCAAATGGGCAGAAGGTGTTCTACCCGATTTGCGCCGATATGGGTTTTGGAAATTCTGTTCCCAAAATTAATGGGCGAATAATCTGAAATTAATTTTACATAAATCTGATTATTATTTAGAATTGTTCTTTATGATTTTCTGGATTTATGGGTTGTTCATACAAGAGAAGATGGGAGAATCGCTATGTGCGATTTGCAGTTTGTGAAACTGCATTTTGTGATCTAACCACTGTTTTGCAGGATGGATTGTGCGAACAGCCCTGATTGACTAATTCTTGTTTTTTCTTTTATTAGTATTTAATTTCAGATTATTTTCTTGAATTAAAGATTTGATTAAAGATCAAACCCTAGACCATTCGAACCAAGATTGGTTCAAATAGTTTGAACCGAATCTAGGGTTTAATCAAGGCTGAAAGTCAGCCCTAATTTTCCCACTAATGGGCCTAAGGATTGGTGTTTAATTAAATGGTTAATTCGGCCCAACCTGTAAAGGCCCAATTTTAAAAGGTTAAAACTGCTAAAAGCCCACTTGACATTTAAAGCTATATGGGCTGAACCATTCGGCCCATATACCTAGATAATATTAATAGTTAATATTATGGATTTGAAATGGGCTTCAAATGGGCCTTACAGATGATTAATTGATTGGATCAATTTATCTCTGCATGTGATGTATGGATGTGTGATGTGCTACGTACATGGGCCATAAGTACTTGGCCCATGCTCCATCGACAGTGGCTCTTGCGCACACCATGGCTGAATGCACATCATTGCCATGGTGTCCCTTTTGGTCATTGGATGACCTCCCTCAGTGGTGGGCCCCACACCTCATCAAGAGGTTACGTGCGGAACCCTATCCGATTTAGGCCCACCGAAATCTGGCTTTATGAAAGTCAGTGGGAGTCACTTTGGTTTGACCTAAAATGAGAACTAGGGCGTAATTAACTGTTCCCTCCAGCTAATATAAGTGCATGTGATAGGGGGATTCATATGATGAACTCTCTAAAGGCCTTCCATCATTAGCATGAGGATGGGTCCTTCAGTAATGAGGAAACGCACTAGGAAATGAGCTATCCATTTGCTGTTGGGCTTGTCTGAGTGTTTCATAAGATGGTAGGGGCGTCAGAGACCGATGTGGGAGAGGCTTCACTAGAAAATGGGAACTCTCTCACGGTACCTTGGCGTTCATGAATATGATGGGTAAGCACTCACTAGACAGAAAGGTTTACCTGAAAACAGCTCTGAACCTTGTCTGACAGAGGCCAAAGGGAAAACTCATATGATGAGTGGATATGATCATTCACAGAAAGGTGGTGGGGTTATGTAGCTGAAACAGTTGACTCCATGCACCCTATGTGATTTCCCACATTTCCAGAGACAACCCGTAGTCTCCGTCACTGAGAAAGGAGGGAAATCTCAGAGATGAATAAATGGAAATGGAATGTAGATTAAAATCCATATCTATAAAATGAACATGAATCAAATTAGGTTGTGGATTGATGTTTGCTCTTTTATCAGAAAATGGCAAATGGATCATTTGCAAAACTGCTTGATGACAACAAGTTGAAGGGCCCAAACTATGCTGACTGGTATAGGAACCTGATGCTGGTCCTAGCTTCAGAAAAGCTGGACAAAGTGACAAAGAATCATGCCCCGGAGCGTCTGGGGGATAGGGCTTCTGAGGTCCGAAGGAGAGACTATCAAGAATGGGAGGAGAAAAACTCCCTTGCCCGATGTTACATCATTGCCTCATTGGACAACCCGATACAGAGGTAGTTCGATTAGATCGAACTTGCCAAAGACATATTGGACAGTCTTAGGACAATGTATGAAGAGCAGAATCGTTCTACTCAACAATAGGTCTTGCAACAGTTCATGACCGCACAAATGTCCAATGGTCAACAAGTTCACTACCATTGTCTTCGGATGATGGGATACATCAGCGAACTGGAGGCTCTTGGATCCGGGCTGGACCTTGCAACCCAGATAGATGCTATCCTTAATTCTTTGCCTCCTTCCTTTAATCCGTTTATCATGAACTATAACATGAACAAGCTGAATGTCAGCTTGCAAGAGCTCAACAATATGTTGCAAAGAGCTGAAGAACTGATTAGAAAGGATGAGCCTGTAGCCATGCTTGTTGAACCTGACAAGACAGGCAAGAGAAAGAGGAAGGCAAAGAAGCCTCAGAAGAAAACCACTAAGAGCAAGAAGTAGAAGAAAGACAAAGCATCGGATGCCTGTCACTTCTGCAAGAAGACCGGCCACTGGAAAGGGAATTGTCCTGCCTACCTGGAATCCAAGAAAGGTAACTTCGAAACTTGTGTTATAGAAACCAATTTATTGGTAGCTTCTACGTCCTGGTGTATTAACCCCGGGGCTTCAACTCATGCGTGTAACTCACTGCAGGGATTCAAGGTAAGTAGAAGGCGGAGTGAAGGAGAAGTCACACTCTACTTGGGGACTAATGCAACTATTGCAGCTGCGGCCATAGAAACCGTTGAGTTACTTTTTTGAGAAGGAATAATTATACTGAAAGATTGTCTTTATGTACAAAATTTAAGGAGAAATTTGATTTCTGTCTCAAAACTGTGTGCAGATGGTTATTCTGTCTTCTTTAGTAGTACGATTACTATTAAAAGAAACAACAGATTCATCGCATACGGGGAACTGGAGAACGGTCTCTATGTTCTACATCTTTTTCTAGAAACTAACATAACCGAAACTACGTCGGCTGAAATCCCCAGGAAGAGAGCCCGTTTTACAGTTAATCCCACGTGTCTGTGGCATTACCGACTTGGCCACATCGGTGTTGACCGAATCACAAGGTTGGTAAAGGATGGTCCTTTGGATTTTCTAACTGTAGAAGATCTTCCCACTTGTGAGCCTTGCCTACAAGGCAAGATGACGAAACGGCCATTGAACGGTAAGCCTGAAAGATGTACAGGCACACTTGACCTAATACATACTGATGTATGTGGTCCCCTGAGTGTTAGGACACGAAATCAACATGTGTATTTCATCACCTTCACAGATGATTTTTCACGATACGGTTACGTGTACCTAATGAGACACAAGTCTGAATCCTTTGAAAAGTTCAAAGAGTTTAGACAAGAGGTCGAGAAACAGTTAGGGAGAGAAGTTAAAGCCCTTCGATCAGATTGAGGTGGCGAGTATCTCTCTGACGAATTCAGGGACTACTTAAAAGACAATGGGATAGTATCACAATTAGCTCATCCTATTACACCACAACTTAACGGTGTTTCAGAGAGGAGGAATATGACCTTATTGGATATGGTCCGGTCGCTTCTCATACACTCAGAGTTACCCACCTCCTTGCATTAGAGACTGCGATTTATGTGCTGAATCGGGTTCCAACCAAATCGGTTCCGAATACTCCATATGAACTTTGGACCGGAAAGAAACCAAGTGTCAGACACTTGAAGATTTGGGGTTGTCCAGCACACGTTAAAAGAACGAGTGCAGACAAGTTGGAATCCAAGACCAGCTGTTGCCTATTTGTAGGCTACCCAAAAGGCTCTGTAGGTTATCTATTCTATGACCCAAGTGAGCAGAAAGTGTTCTACAGTCAAAATGCGCAATTCTTTGAAATCGATTATATCCTGGACACCCATCATCAGGAAATTGTTCTTGATGAGGATAGCTCACGAGCAGTGGGAGATGTCCCACAAGTTCCAGGTAGTGACCAACCTAGAAGATCCACTCGGGTATCCAGGCCACCAGTCCATTATTGTTATGACCAGGATAGTTACCTGGTGGAAACCTTGACTAGTGAAGAGGATCCTGTGACTTACGCGGAAGCTATGTTGGACATAGATTCTCAGAAGTGGGTGGAGGCCATGAGAGCAGAGATGGACTCAATGGAGACAATGGAGTCTGGACTCTAGTAGATCCGCCCTCCGGGGTAAAAGCAATCGGTTGCAAATGGATTTACAAGAGGAAGAAGGGCCCCGATGGTAAGGTTGAGACCTTCAAAGCTCGTCTGGTGGCGAAAGGGTACACTCAGAAAGAGGGCATCGATTATTAGGAAACCTTTTCGCCTGTGGCCATGCTTAAATCCATTAGGATCCTGTTAGCTGTAGCAACATACCATGATTATGAGATTTGGAAGATGGATGTCAAAACTACATTCCTGAATGGAGATCTTACTGAAGATATTTATATGCAGCAGCCGCAAGGCTTCATTGCTCTAGAACCGGAAAACATGGTATGTAAACTTAACAGATCCATTTATGGACTTAAGCAAGCTTCTAGAAGTTGGAACATCTGTTTTAACTCTGCTGTCAAATCGTTTGACTTCGAGCAGAATCCGGATGAACCCTGTGTCTACAGGAAGTACAGTGGAGATAAGGTTACCTTCTTGGTTCTGTATGTGGATGACATTCTACTCATTGGGAATGATGTAGAAATGTTAACTACGGTGAAAGTATGGCTATCATAGCAATTCTCTAGGAAAGATCTTGGAGAAGCCTCCTATATACTGGGTCTTTGACTGTATAGAGATAGATCGAAGCGGATAATAGGATTATCCCAATCTGCTTAAATTGACAAAATAGTCAAGAGATACAGCATGGAAAACTCCAAGAAAGGAAATGTTCCTTTCAGGCACGGAGTCACTCTCTCCAAGGAAATGTCTTCCAAGACTTCTGAGGAGATTGATGGCATGAAAGACATTCCTTATGCCTCATCCGTAGGGAGCATCATGTATGCCATGCTGTGCACTCGTCCTGACATAGCTCAGGCAGTGAGTGTAGTAAGCAGATTTCAGGCCAACCCAGGGCAGGAGCATTGGACTGCTGTGAAAAACATACTTAAGTACCTTCGAAAGACAAAAGAGTTTTGTCTAGTATTCGATCGTAGCTCACTAAAGATCCAAGGGTGTACAGATGCCGATTTCCAGTCAGACCCAGTTGATAGAAAATCTACATCTGGATATGTTCACGATAGGATCGTGTGCTGTTTGCTGGAAAAGCAGCAAACAGGGGTCGACTGCAGACTCCACGACCGAGGCCGAGTACATTGCCGCAAGTGAGGCTACCAAAGAAGCCGTGTGGATGAAGAAGTTCGTTCACGAGTTGGGAGTAGTTCCGTCCAGCACATCACCCATCCCATTATTGTGTGACAACAATGGAGCCATTGCTCAGGCTAAGGAGCCACGAGTCCACTCGAAGTCGAAGCACATCGAGAGGAAGTACCACGTACTGCGGGAGATTGTTGGTAGAGGGGACGTCCTGATTCAGAAGGTAGCGTCAGCGGAAAATGTAGAAGTCCCATTGACAAAGCCACTATCACAGAAAGTGTTTGTGAGACACGTGGAAAGCATGGGACTCCGACAAGTACCTGATTGGACCTAAGTGCAAGTGGGAGCTGTTAGACAGTTTTGTATGCCCTTTGCTTTAATCAGAATGATGTACTTTATGAGTTTATTATAAATGAATAAAAGTGCATATTTGATTCATGTTCCCTTGGTATGTTTTTGTGTAATACCCTTAAACTGGACACTTACTGAGACCCGTGTTAGTTTAGAATGTTCATTGCCAGTGGGTCGGTCTGGGGAGACCTATCCTGACAAGGCTGACACTGTGGTGCCACCAAGTCGGTTGGGGTGGCCTGTCTCAGCTGCCAGTGTGAGACCCTAAGCACACACAGTGTAGGATTAATTGAATCTATGAATTGGACCAGATTTCCAGTATTGCCCTGGACCTTGGAGATTGATGGGCAAAACTGAAAAGTTACACCCAACCCCTAGACTCGATTATGATACTGCACTAGGTGTCGGATTGGGGTGTCTTTGATGTACCAATCAGTGAGATCCTTAGCAGGGGTCAAAACCTGGGTATGTTGGGACAGTCCAAGAATTCATCTGAGTGGGTGGTCATAGTGACAGGATCAGCCCCTTTGTCGGACAAAGGTAATGATCGGGGATGCACTCTCACTAATGGAAACCAAGACTGCCGGCAGCCGATTTCAACCGTTGAGATTTGTTTTGCAAAGTATATTTTATATGAGATATAAAAGTATATATATATTATGGTTTCTCAAATATTTGCAAAAAGGTTTTAATTCCCGGGATCCATATAAGTGGAGAGTGCAACATTGTTCCTTGCAGCCGGGGGAGAGGTCCTCTTTTGTCACGCAGTATGTGATCATTATGGGCTCAGAGGTTGAGTGTAAAACCATTGAGGATAATACCTGATGGGCTAATCTTGCATCTGCCCACAACCCCTGGGTGTTACAAGGTGGTTTAGCCCAGGGACCACTTAGGGTAAGTGTTGGGCCCATAGAGCCCATTCGATGGGTTTTAGGGGGTGCATTGTCTTTAACAGTGTATTCGGCCAGGCCTTGTAACAAAGGCTGGGCCGAACCCATGTGGCTGATGTGTAAATCAATGCTTGGCTCCCACGCCACACAAGGAAGCCCAACTGGGCAGTAGTTAGGAAGGTTGAGTGAGCACATAAGCTTAATGGGCCTAAAGCCCATTACGAACTGGGCTATTCATTTATTTAATTAAAGGGGCGAATTCTGAGATGGATTAGCAGATAGGATAGGGTCTTGACCCTATCCACTCAGAGAGTCCAGATCTGAATGTGATTCAGATATAGAAACCTCCTAATGAGATTAGGAGAAAGCTAATCTAATCTGCAGATAAGATAAGAGTTTATCCCTATCACCTAAAGAGAAGTCTTATCCAAGTATGATTTGGATAAGCTGCTCCTAATTGGATTAGGAGCTGATCTTTTAAGTTAACAAAAGAAGGGGGCGGCAGCCTAAGAAATAGACATCAGATTTTCTTTAGTGTTGAAATCAAGAAGAGAGAATTCTGTACCCTGCAAATACTCTCTTGCCGCTTCCCTGTTCTTGCCACCCTGTTTGCCAGTTCGATCTCCAGTTGTGGGAGAAGTCAAGATTGGATCTTGACATCAGTTCTTTAAGAAAGGATTGAAAGGAAGCTGTGCTCACATACCATCCTGCTGATTCTTACGAAGGACAGAGTTCTTGGAGAAGAACACTACTGATTCTGCTCCATCCTACACTGCGCCATCTTCAGTGGGAGCGAGATTTGGAGCATTCCTTGGGCGTGAACACCTCCGTTGGGAGATACTACTCTCCGTATCAGGTATAATTCTCTCATACTCCTTTTGGTTTAGATCTGATTCAGTTTAAGGTTCAAGAATGATATTTGAAAATATGATTTTCTAAATAGGGAATGCGATTCGTAGTTGAAGGGAGAGAAAAATTTTTGAAATTTGCCCCCTTATTCCGCAATCTTTGGGCGTCCATAGGATGGATCTCTCATCCCTCCAATACATACATGCATCGTATATATAATTAAAAGTTGAGCATCCAAATGGAAGTTTCTGTGATGACTGCAAGAAGCTTCCCCTAGAACCAGCCAAAAAAAGTATATATTCTTTGATTGACTTTGGCAGCCCCAAAACAACTGACTACACGTTCAGAAGTGTTTTGTTTTAGGATTGTAATTTTGAAAAAGCAAAAACAATTTTTTTTTTTAGTTTTTGGCTCAGCTTTTTTGTTCAAAATAGCTTATTGCATGTTGCAACTATAAAAAGGTACTTTCTTTTAACTTTGCCTCTAATGTGGATGTTCCCTTGGATTTTGGGAGGAGTCTTAGTCACCAATTCGACTGCAGGTCAGGAAAACATGGTATGTAAACTTAACAGATCCATTTATGTACTTAAGCAAGCTTCTAGAAGTTGGAACATCCGTTTTGACTCTGTTGTCAAATCGTTTGACTTCAAGCAGAATCCGGATGAACCCTGTGTCTACAGGAAGTACAGTGGAGACAACGTTACCTTCTTGGTTCTGTATGTAGATGACATTCTACTCATTGGGAATGATGTAGAAATCTTGACTACGGTTAAAATATGGCTTTCACAGCAATTCTCCATGAAAGATCTTAGAGAAGCTTCCTATATACTGGGTTTTCGACTCTATAGAGATAGATCAAAGCGGATAATAGGATTATCCCAATCTGCTTACATTGACAAAATAGTCAAAAGATACAGCATGGAAACTCCAAGAAAGAAAATGTTCCTTTCAGGTACGGAGTCACTCTCTCCAAGAAGATGTCTCCCAAGACTTCTGAGGAGATTGATGGCGTGAAAGACGTTCCCTATGCTTCTGCCGTAGGGAGCATCATGTATGCCATGCTATGCACTCATCTTGACATAGCTCAGGCAGTGAGTGTAGTAAGCAGATTTCAGGCCAACCCAGGGCAGGAGCATTGGACTGCTGTGAAAAACATACTTAAGTACATTCGAAGGACAAAAGAGTTTTGTCTAGTATTCGACGGTATCTCACTACAGATCCAAAAGTATACAGATGCCGATTTCCAAGTCAGATCCAGATGATAGAAAGTCTACATCTGGATATTTTTCACGATCGGATTGTGTGTTGTTTCCTGAATGTCAGCAAACAGGGGTCCTAAGTAGCAAATTAAAAGTCCACAACCGAAGCCGAACACATTGTCGTAAGTGAGGCTGCCTTATGAATGGAAGTGTTCATTCCTGAATTTGGAATTCATCACATCACCAATTCCACTGTTGTGTGACAACAGGAGGTTGATGTTGAGAGGTAGCAGTAGCGAAGAATGTGGCAGACCCATTGATTAAGCCACTGTCACAGAAAATGTTTGAGAAACATGTGGAAAGCATGGGACTCCGGCTTGTACCTGATTGGACCTAAGTGCAAGTGGGAGTTGTTAGACAGTTTTGTATGCCCTTAGCTTCAATCAGAATGATGTACTTTATGAGTTTATTGTAAATGAATAAAAGTGCATATTTGATTCATATTCCCTTGGTATGTTTCTGTGTAATACCCTTAAACTGGACACTTAATGAGACTCGTGTTAGTTTAGAATGTTCACAGCCAGTGGGTCGGTCTGGGGAGATCTATCCTGATAAGGCAGACACTGTGGTGCCACCAAGTCGGTTGGGGTGGCCTGTCTCAGCTGCCAGGGTGAGACCCTAAGCACATACAGTGTAGGATTAATTGAATCTTTGAAATAGACCAGATTTCCAGTATTGCCCTGGACCTTGGAGATTGGTGGGCAAAACTGGAAAGTTACACCCGACCCTAGACTCGATTATGACACTGCACTAGGAGTCGGATTGGGGTGTCTTTGATGTACCAATCAGTGAGATCCTTAGCGGGGGTCAAAACCTGGATATATTGGGACAGTCTGAGAATTCATCTGAGTGGGTGATCATAGTGACTGGATCAGCCCCTTTGTCGGACAAAGGTAATGATCGGGGATGCACTCTCACTGATGGAAACTAAGACTGCTAGCAGCCGATTTCAATCGTTGAGATTTGTTTTGCAAAGTATATTTTATATGAGATGTAAAAGTATATATATTATGATTTCCAAAATGTTTGTAAGAAGGTTTTAATTCCCGGGATACATAGAAGTAGAGAGTGCAACATTGTTCCTTGCAGCTGAGGGAGAGGTCCTCTCTTGTCGGGCAGTGTATGATCATTATGGGCTGAGAGGTTAAGTGTAAGACCATTGAGGATAATACCTGATGGGCTAATCTTGCATCTGCCCACAGTCCCTGGGTGTTACAAGGTGGCTTGGCCCAGGGACCACTTAGGGTAAGTGTTGGGCCCATAGAGCCCATTTGATGGGTTTCAGGGGGTGCACTGTCCATAACAGTGTATTCGGCCAGACCTTGTAAGAAAAGCTGGGCCGAACCCATGTGGCTGCTGGTTAGATCAATGCTTGGGTCCCACACCATACAAGGAAGCCCAACTGGGCATCAGTTAGGAAGGTTAACTGAGCACATAAGCTTAATGGGCCTAAAGCTCATTTCGAACTGGGCTATTTAATTAGTTAATTATGGGGCGAATTCTGAGATGGATTAGCAGATAGGATAGGGTCTTGACCCTATCCACTCAGAGAGTCTAGATCTGAATGTGATTCAAATCTAGAAACCTCGTAATGAGATTAGGAGAAAGCTAATCTAATCTGCAGATAAGATAAGGGTTTATCCTTATCACCTAAAGAGAGGGCTGATCCAAATTTGATTTGGATAAGCAGCTCCTAATTGGATTAGGAGCTGATCCTTTGGGTTTATAGAAGAAGGAAGGGGCGGCAGCCTTCAGGGAATGAGATATTCACATCCTCTTTAGTGCTGAAAGACACAGAAGAAAGAATTAAGCAACCCTGCAGAATTCTTTCTTGCCGCCTCCTTGTTCTTGCCGCCCTGTTTGCCAGTTTGATCTCCAGATGTGGGAGAAGTCAAGATTCCATCTTGACATCAATTCTTTGAGAAAGAATTGATAGGAAGCTGTGCTCACGTGCCATCCTACTGTTTCTTGCGAAGGACAGAGTTCTTGGAGAAGAACACTGGTGATTCTGCTCCATCCTGCACTGCGCCATCTTTAGTGGGAGCAGTCTTTGGACTTTCCTTGGGCGTGAACACCTTCGTTGGGAGATATTATTTCTCCGTATCAGGTATAATCCTCTCCTACTCCTTTTGGTTCAGTTTATGATTCAAGATTGATCTTTGAAAATATGATTTTCTAAATAGGGAATACGATTCCCAGTTGAAGGGAGAGAATTTTTTTTTTGAAATTCCCCCTTATTCCGCAAGATTTGGGCGTCCATACGATGGATCTCTCATCCCCTCAGAAGCCACCGCACTACCACCCAAATCACCAACTTGGAGCATCTGAATTTATTTTCCATTATGCGCCTATTTCTCTCTTTCCAAATCTCCCAAATCGCAAAGCAAGCAATCAGCCCTATCCCAATAGCCCATTGATTCCTGGTCGATGCTGCTAAAAACCAACTGAAAAGAAGCTCCTTAATACTCTCATTCCACCTGAAAGGCAACCCTATATTTCTATTGAAGAAGAACCACACTTTCCGAGCTAAACAATTACGCACCAACAAATGATTGATGTTTTCTTTTGAAGGGTCACGAGAACACCCACATCTGGACACCAAAGGAAATCCCAATTGCTTAATATTAGGATCCACTCCGACCTTCCCAACCATAAGTTTGCAGACAAGGAAACTTATCTTGGTTGGCAATAGAGCATTCCAAACCACCTTGGACCAGTTCACAAGAGGATGAGTAGTCCTATAAAATGACCAAGCCGATTTTACAGAAAATTCCCCCTTGGCCTCAACTAGCCAAACTATTTTGTCGTGGAAATTGGAGAGCCTCATACTAGACCCCTAAATGCTATCTAGGACCTCCTCCTCTAGAAAATCCCGAACATAATTTAGGCGTCAAACCCCTTCTTTATCAAGGACATTACAAACCCTCAATTGTAAATTTATTCCTTCATGTTGAAGTACTTTTTTTAATCAAGGGGCTATCGATAATCCATTTATCACACCAAAAGCTGATTTCTCCCCTCCCCACCATCCACCTCGAAAGATGAACTAAACCACGTCTTAATTCCACGTTAACCTTCCAAGTACGTGGAGTGTAGCAAAGAGGAATGACTGTATAAAAGCGACCATGTTTCAATACCTTGGCTCTAAAGAAATCAGCCCATAAAGAATTGTGAAAGAGGACCTGCCATAGAGCCTTCATCTGAAGAGCTTTATGCACATCATATAAATTCTTAATTTGGAGGCCTCCTTTAGAGAGAGGTCTCACGATTTTTTCCAAGCAACCCACTGGTAGTGATTGGCTGAGTCAGAAGTAGTCCATAAGAAACCTTTCATCAACTATTCCAAACGCCTAATAACACTTTTTGTTGTTGCTACTGCCGACATCAAATATATAGGGATATTGTTTAGGACATGTCTGATTAAAACAACCTTACCTCATACTAAAATCAATTTCCCTTTTCAACCAGAGATTTTGGCCACCATTTTCTGCACTACACCATCAAAGGCTTCTACTTTCACTCGACCTTTATCAATTGGAATACCAAGATAAATAAAAGGAAGTTTCTTATGTAGATAACCTGTGACTGAGGTGATAATCTAGATTCTGCTGTGAGAAGCTTTTGTTGAAGTGAAAAGACATCTCTTTGTCTTATTCACTAATTGACCCGAACACTTCATATCTCTGGATGACTTCCATAACTTTCTCTAACTCTTGTTCGAATTCCCTAGTGAAGATAATGGTGTCATTGGCATAAAGACTATGAGTAATAATCGGATAGCCTGTGTGAGTAACATAAACACCGGTAGGATGATCCTCACCCAACTTAGATAAATTTCTGCTTAGGACTTCCTCTGCAATGAGAAACTGGTAAGGCGATAGAAGGTCCCCTTGATGCAACCCTCTCGTGGATTGAAAGTATCCTGTAACTCCTCCATTCCACTAAACTGAAAACCAACAATTATCAACCATTTTTCTAACCAAATCGATCCAAGCTTCACTAAAACCGAACCTTCTCAAAACAACCAATTCAGCTAATCTTAGGCTTTGGCCATATCCAGTTTCAACACAACATTCCCCCCACCGCCTTCCTTTCAATATCATTAACCATTTCCTGCACCAATACCACATTATCCATGATATTTCGTCCTTGTATGAAAGCACCCTATTCTTATGAAATCAACTTAGGTAAAATGTTTGTCAGCCTCTTAGTAACAACCTTTGCAATAATTTTGTAGCAAAAATTACCTAGGCTTATGGGACGAAAATCTATAAAACTTTTAGGAACTTTACATTTATTATAATAAAAGAGGAAGTGTAACTCACTAGGAGTTGGCCACCATTAAAAATGTATTGGACAGCCCCTACCCCATCAGCCCCAACATTATCCCAACACGAGACAAAGAAATGTCCTGTAAAGCCATCCGGACCTAGAGCACTATCTCTATGCATGGCGTGGACCACATCATGGATTTCAGTCTCTAAAGGAATGACCAATAAGATATCATTATCTTCCTGATTTACCACAGACGGAATAACCTCCAGCAAATCATCATCGCAATCCGCCCCTTCCTCTGACGGAACACTGCAAAAGTAGTTGACTACATTTTGTTTCATTTCCTTTAGGTTTGTAACCTAGTATCCTGTCAAATCTTTGATTTTGCAAATTCTGCTTCTCATTCTATTCTGTTTTAAAGAGAGATGGAAAAAAATGGAGTTTCTATCACCATCTTTCAGCCACTTGATTCTAGATTTTTGTCGCCAGAAAAGTTCCTCAAATTTGTGAATCTCATGAAGCTTCTTCTGCTCCTCTCTAAGTTCAGAGAGACTGACAGTCGAATTCACTTGTAAATGATTCATTTCTACTCCTTGAACTCTGTCTTCAGCCTCTTTCACTACATAATGGATATTTCCAAAAACCGCCCAGTTCCATTATTTGACTTTACTCCTAAATTTATGTAATTTGAGAAGTAAACTCATCAACAGAGTAGCATGCACATCTTCATTCTAGCAATCCCTAACTATAGTGTGAAAAGTATGGTGAGAAAGCCACATCTGCTGAAATCTTAACGGCTTGGGACCCACCTGCCTTTCCTCCTCAATAGAGAAAACCAAGGGACAATGATCTAAACAAGTACGATTAAGACGGCTTACTGGTTTCAAGGGAAAAGATTGAGCCCATCTAGAGTTTACCAGAAGCCAATCAAGTCGAGCCCAAACACAGTCCAAACCTTCCCTATTATTGCACCAGGTGAATCTGCTTCTTGAGTAACCCAAGTCCACCAAACCTACTGCATTAATCATATCAACAAAACCCTCCATTGTAGAGACACCAGGACTTCTCCCTCAAACCTTTCCCTCTCTACACGAAACCACATTAAAATCACCAGCTATCAGCCAAGGTTCTGAGATCCCACAAGCTAAATTCTGGATTCTGTCCCAGAGAAATGTTCTCTCCAACCGATCACATTTGGCATAAACCACAGAAAGAATAAAAGCCTCATTGGTAGAAGTAGTAATTCTCACAGTTAAAATCTGATTGCAGTCCTCTATCAACTATACAAAGAAAAAACCATTCCGAAACAAAACAATTTTGCTACTAATATTTACAAGGAAACCAATCATGTTAAGTCTCCTAATAATCAAAGAGAGTCTATCATCCCCAATCATGAGTTCAGCCACAACCACCACACCTAATTTATGTAATTTGTAGAGTTTTTTTAAGTGAGTAATAGAGGGATCATTCGCAATCCCTCGGATATTCCAGAAAAGACCATTCATTGAGAACAACTAAAAGTTGGCTTACCTTGGCATGTCTGCAATCAAGTTACTAGCCTGTTCTCACTCTGCACATATTTCTATCAAGCTTTTTCTTGCGAACCACCTGTGTCTAGTTTGCCTCCACATCGAAACCAGCTTCTTCCTCAGAAAGAGCACAAGAAGGACCTTCCATTCTTTCAGTAATTTTGTCGAGCAACTCAGCATCAGATTTGTTGGCACTGTTGTGTCCCCAATGATTAAATCTTTCATCCAATTCCAATTTGGAATTTCTCAGATCCTCCAAACTCTAGAGCCTATCTGGCATCCTAGAAGAGAGGGGATAAGTCATCTCCAGCAAGTACGACCGAACGTGCTTCACACCAATATCATCTTTGGAGGCAAAGGATTTTCGTACCCCCTCAACAGGGATCTCCATTGTCTTAGTAATTTCAGGTCATGGAGCCTGCACCTCCTCTATATTTGGGGTTTCAGTTGATTCCCTCTCTGTGGTAACTATAGGAACTCTTTGCACTTCCTAGTAAATCTACTTCACAATTTGTTTTCTTCTAGGAGTTGGTGCTTGTTCTACTAGCTTTGAAGCTGAAGTAGCATTGTTCTTGGCGACTTCTCCCTCTGCTTTTGATGATCTTTTGATTTTCAGTTTGCAGTCCCCTTCGCCTTGGTCATGTTTAAAGTAGAAAGTGCAATACTTGGAAAGGTTCTCATAAATTATTCTTTGCCCGAAACCCTCTTTATCGAGCCAACCTAAACACGACTAGGGTTTTCCTTCAATAGATCTACCTCCACACAAACCCTAGCCGCCGCAATTCTAGTCAAATGAGTAGTTGCCAGATCCACCTTCAGAACTTATCTTGCTACCTGCATAATCGAGCGCAGGTACCTATCATTGTATAGATTGATTGACAACTTCGGCAAAGATATCCAAAGTGGCACAATAATAACTCTGTAGTTTGATGCATTAAGAGCATCACTTCAAGAGTATTTTAGGCCTTAGAATAGTCAAAATGTCTCATTTTCCCAATTAAATTCAATATTGTGACCTCTGAGGATCTTTGTTCAAATCTTGTGAAAAGCTGAGAAGTTTTAAGGCAAAAATGCAGTTTTTGGGAAGCTGGTGTGAAATCCAGTACAGAGAGGGTGTATTTTTGTGAAAAACCGAGCACAAGAGGGTGCCTCCTATCTGCTAAGCCTAGAATGCCGCCCCTCCTACTGTATTAGCGTGCTCCCCTCTCCATAGCAAACCCTAGGGCGCCTTCTAACTCATTCTTTTCATCCTTAACAAACACTAGCTACCCCTAGCTGCTAAATCTCCACCTTCCGTCCCTTCTAATCTCTACCATTCATTCTAGGGCACCCTCTTTTTAGCTTTTTAACCTTAGGGCGCCACCTAACTTCTAATCCTCACCATTCAGCCCATAGCTATTAGATCTCAACCCTCTATTCCATTCTTTATCTCAGCCATCCACTCTAGGGCGCCACTCTCTCATTTTCTTCTCAGCCATAGAATCACCTTAGAACCATCCTAACCCTTCATTTTAAACCCTAGGGCGCCCATATCTTTGATAAAACCTAATTGCCACCCCCTCTTTTTTTCTAATCCCAGTTATGCCCATCCTTTTCAATAAAAAGGACCCCAAGGCCTTGGAGAAAGGGTTGATCAATTCACCCGGTTCACAAGGCTAAGGTTTTTTGAGGAGTTCAAGGGTTGTAGAAGGGGGAGGGGGGACACCCAGTTGTTAGGAGGAGTTCCTGCAAGCTATTCAACCAATCTACAACTACTGCCACTGGATCCGATCAACCGTCTTTTTATTTTCCTTATTCTCTTTTCTGTTATTTTTATTTCAACACTGTTTTAGATTTAATTTCTGTTCATTTTGCAGATCTGAATTCGTCCGGTTCAAGGCTAAGGTGTCTCGAGGGGTTTGAGGGCTGAAGAAGGGAAGGACGCTCAGTTCTTGTTAGGAGGGGTTTTGCAAGCTGTCCGGCCAATCTGTAGTTACTGCCACTAGATCCGAATTTTGGATCACTTTTGTTTATTTTTTTTTGTTGATTTCAGTACTCCGTTAAATTCTGAATTTTAATTATTGTCTTATTTAATTCTGAACCTTTAATTTCAGCATTAATAAATTTTATTTTCTTATTTTCTACAATTCTCAGTTCCATTTTCTTTTTATTTGTCCGGAATGAGAAAATAATAATTTTTCCCTCGCTTCCCTGTGGGTTCAACCCCTTTCACCACGTACTACGTTGTCTAAGGTTATGTGAGGATTGGAAAAATTTATAAATTATTAAACTTGTGTTACAAAGTGGTTAACGATACACTTTCAGATACACCAAGTTTTTGGGGTCATTGCCGAGGAAGCAAATGAGATAAATTTTTATTTGCTTTGTCTGGATTTTTTTTCATTATTTTTTTTTATTTTCGTTTGGTTACTTGATTTTTATCTTTTTTTAATTCTTGTTTCTCTTTGATTTTGTAGGACGTAATAGTGAAAGGTGGGGTACCGAAGCATTGTTGGACTACGGAAGAAAAGAAAAGAGAAGAATTAATTGGATTGCGTTTCAGGTGTAGTCATCACATTTTATTTTTATTTTTGAACTCTTTTTTTGTTAGAATAGTGATTTTCGAATTTTTAACTAATTTTTTTTCTAGATCCGATTTATATTTTTTTTAGTATCATTTTTATGTTTTGTTTCTAGATCTATTTTTTCTTTATTTTAATTTCTTGTTCGAATTTCTATTTTATTAGTTTTTTTTTTATTTTCAAATAAAAAAAAATTGTTCGTTTATTTTATTTGATTTTTTTGACGCATAATCTTTCTTTCTTTTTTTTTGTATTTTCGGTTTCATCTTTTGACTAGCTAATTTTTTTATCTTGTTAGAATTTATTTTGGTAATTGTTAATTTATTTTTAGCACAATTAATTTTTTATTTTCTGTTTGCAATAATTATTTGTTGCTTTATTTAGTCGCCCTTTAATTAGTTTTTTAATTGAATAATTAATTTTTAAATAGGAAATTGTTCAAATATTTGAATTTTAGTTTAAATTTCAAATCTGAATTTAAATTTGAATTTGAATTTCCAATTTTAAAATTTAAATTTCAAATTTCAGATGTCAAAAGATTTTAAATAAAAAAATAAGAAATATATTAAAATAATAAAAAAAATAAGAAAGTAAAAAAAATTAATATTTTAAAAAATTTGCATTTGCATTCCAACATTTTGGGTTTGATATGCTAGAGCATGCATCAATCGGCATTATTTAGTTGCTGAAATTATCATGTTAGTTGTGAATGTGTTAGGTTTTCTTTTTATTATTTTATTTGTTCATTTTGCTTAATTAGTTTGTTTTATTATTTTATATTACATTGCTGAATTGCATATTAGAAATATTTGTTCATGGATTGTAATTAGTTGCATTTGCTTTGTTTATTTTCTTTACCCTTCCTTGGCCCAAAAATCACCACCCTTCATGTGTTGTTCACCCTAAACCATAATTTAAAATTTGGATAGCAATGTCCTTTAAGGAGCTCCACATTTGGTTCAAAGGTGTACTGAATTTTAGGGAAGCTTGTAGTTAGTTTCCATAACCAGCGGTTGGTGTCTATGGAAAGAGGTTAGATGGTTAAGCCTAAGTGGGTTTTGTGGTTACTTAATTAGGTCATTGTGAGAGCAAGGGGAGCCTCCCACATCCACACCTCTTACCTGGCTAACCAAAGGAAGTGGAGTAATTCCAAGTGAACCTAAGATGATTCACATTGGTTGAACCACTAGTTTAGGAAACCTTCGTTTAGCCCGTAGGTCAAGTGTTTGAATTTATTGCATTTTTTAAATTTAAATTCAAATTTGAATTTAAATTTCAGGAATTTAAATTTCAAAATCTGAATTTGAATTTAAATTTTAAAAATTTAAATTTTAAATTTCAAGGAAAAAAAAGTAAATAAAAAAATTCAAAATTGAGTTTAAATTACGGAATTTAAATTTCAAAATCTAAAATTGAAATTAAAATTAAAATTTCAAATTTCAAATTTCAAAAAAAAAAGGACAAATGGGGTTAAAACAAAATAAAATAAAATGAATTCAATGGCCGAAGTTTGTGGAATGAGAAACTACTTCCAACCTGAGCCACAGATAGATTGGAACCATGTGTTTCAACAACTGGATAAGATTAATGGGATGGCGCAAAGACTTGATCAAGTCCTTTCATTTTGTCAACAAAGTGGCCCATACCCAACCTGTCATCCTATCCAACATGTTCCATCTGTGCAAGCCTGGCCCATCATGTTAGCCAGTACCCTACCAAGTATATGCATCTAACGGATTTTTCCAACCCAATGCTAACCCATTCTTCTGCCCATATAACCCTGGGTGGAAAAATCAGCCCAACATCACGTATGGGGCCCAAGCCCAAGAAACCCCCTGCTAGATTTGCGCTATCAATGGTCTGAAGCCTAGACTCACTGGGAGTATAATGATTACTTTGGGACTCAATCGACTCAACCATGTCGAACCTACACACAGTCCCAACAACAGTATCATCCATCTAACTCTATGGCCCAGCAATTTCAGAGGCCACAAGTGCAGAACCAATTCTAGTTGGTGTACCCTAGGAATCAACTGGCTTAATCTTATCAGGCCTACCCACAACCTCCTCAGACCTGTATAGTTAATGACCAATTCATGCAGTTTCAGCAACTGATCCTAAATCAGCAACAATCCATCGATAGATTAGGGAGCCAAATAGGATAGCTAGCCGAAGCCAAGGCGAGGAGAAAAGTAACGCAACTACCGAGTCAATCGGTTGCAAATCCTAAAAATCAGCCACCAGGTTTTCCTCGACAGTAGATTCAACCACCTCCTAAGAACTCTCAGCTTGAAAATACCAAGGTTGTTATAACCTTAAGGAGTGGGAGGATTTTAGATGACCCGTATGAGAAAATAGAGAGTTAGTTAAGAAGAAAATGAGCAAAAAGACCCTAAGTTGGGGGCAAAGAAAAAGGAAAGGAAAAATTAGAAGAAGAGCCTATAGTTCCCTTTCCAACTGCACTCATAACCGGTCCGGTGCGAAAGAAGAAAGAGACTCGCAACGAGGAGAGCAGGGGAGTCCATATTAACTTCCCTCTCATCGACACGATCCAACATGTCCCGACCTATGCCAAGTTCTTAGAAGAACTTTGTATTGAAATGATGGAGCCACGATCAGCCCCACAAAAAGTGATACTCTCGGCAAATGTTAGTGTGGTCCTCCTAAACCAACTCCCCCGAAAAATGAAAGACATGGGTGCTCCTCTCATAAGCTGTGTCATCTATGGAATCACCTTCGATCGGGCCCTATTGGATCTTGGGGCCAATACAAATCTGCTTCCGTCCATTATTTATAATAGGTTCAGGATCGACGAGTTAAAACCTACCCCGGTAATTCTGCAACTCGCTGATTAGTCAGTCAAGACTCCTTGAGGTGTTATTGAGAACATCATTGTCAGGGTAGAAGGTTGTCACTTCCTAGTGGATTTTATCGTCCTAGACATGACCCCAACTGAAGAACTAAACCATAACCCGATAATCTTAGGACGTCTGTTTCTAGCAACAACCAATACAAACATCAACTATAAATCGGGAGAAATAGACATTTCATTGGGGGAGTAGAAAGTCCAAGTAAATGTATTTAGTGCCACTAAGTATCTAAACTTAGGGAAAGATGAGTTCAAGATAGATATAGTGGATGATCTTTTAGATGCCCTGTCTACCCCTTGGTTATCCCAATCTGAGCCCTGTCTGTGTGAAGAAAAAAGCGAGTTTGGGAGTGTAGATGGGAGAAGTGCGGGAATGTGTCTGGCTGAAGACGTTAAACTTAGCGCTGGTTAGGCGGCAATCAAACATAATTTTTGTCTATAGGATTAGAGTTTTTGTTTCTTTTCTTGATTCGATATCAGTTGGCAGACCTTGAACCCCTTGGGAAAACCCTCTTGATTGTTCGAACTAATATTTGAATCTGGTAAATCGGGCAAGAAGAAGAGGAAGGCAAAGAGAAAGCCTTAGAAGAAAGTTGCTAAGTCCAAAAGGCATAGGAAAGACAAAGCATCGAATGCTTGTCACTTCTACAAGCTGGCTGACCACTGGAAAAGGAACTATCCTCTGTACCTGGAATCCAAGAAATAAGGTAATTTTGAATCTTTTGCCATAGAAACCAATTTGTTGGTAACTTTTGCTTCCTGGTGTATTGAATCTAGGGCTTCGACTCATGCTTGTAACTCACTGCAGGGATTCAGGACAAGTAGAAGACTGAGTGACGGAGATGTGACTCTTTACTTGGGGACTTTTGCAAGTGTTGCACCTACAACCATAGGATCTGTAGAGTTAATTTTCAGAGAAGGAATTATTGTACTTAAAGATTGCCTTTATGTACCTAATTTGAGAAGAAATCTGATTTCTGTTTCAAAACTGTGTGCGGATGAATATTCTGTTCCCTTTAATAATACGATTATTATAAAAAAAAATATAACAAATTCCTCGCATACGGAGAACTTGAGAATGGTCTCTATGTTCTCCATCATTCTCTAAAAACTAACATAACCGAAACTACGTCGGATGATATCCCCAAGAAAAGAAGTCATGATATTGTTAATCCCATGTGTTTGTGGCATTACCGACTTGGCCATATTAACATAGATCATATCACAATGTTGGTAAATAATGGTCCTTTGGATTTTCTAACTATAGAATATCTTTTAACCTATGAAACTTGCCTTCAGGGTAAGATGATGAAACGACCATTTAACGGTAAGCCTGAAAGATGTACAAGCACGCTTGACCTTATACATATTGATGTATGTGGTCCCATGAGTGTTCGGACACGTAACCAACACGTTTATTTTATAACATTTACCGATGATTATTCCTGGTATGGTTACGTGTACCTAATGAGACATAAGTCTGAATCCATTGAAAAGTTTAGAAAATTCAGACCAGAGTAGGGAGAGAAATTAAGACCCTTCGATCGGATTGAGGTGGCGAGTATCTCTCTAACGAATTCAGGGATTACTTAAAGGTTAATGGGATAGTATCACAGCTAGTTCCTCCCGCTACACCACAGCTAAACGGTGTGTCAAAGAGGAGGGACCAGACTTTATTGGATATGGTCCGATCACTTCTCGTACACTCAGAGTTACCTATATCCTTTTGGGGTTACGCATTAGGGACTGCGATATACGTGCTGAACCGGGTTCCAACCAAATCAATTTCGAAGACTCCCTTTGGGCTTTGGACCAGTAAGAAACCAAGTGTGAGACACTTGAATATTTGGGGTTGTCTGGCACACGTTACCCCAAAGGCTCTATAAATTACTTATTCTATGACCCATGAGAATAGAAGGTGTTCTGTAGTCAAAATGCCCATTTTTTGGAAGATGATTACATCTTGAACAATCATTGTCAAGAAGTTGTTATTGATGAGGAAATGTTAGGGTAGTGGAAGATGTCCCACAAGCTCTAGGTAATGACCAACCTAGAAGATATACCTAGGTTTCTAGGCCTTCAGTTCGTTTCGGCTATGACTAGAACAGTTATTTGGTGGAAGTCACGACTAGTGAGGAGGATCCCGTGACTTATATGGAAGCTATGTTGGACATAGATTCTTTGAAGTGGGTAGATGCCATGAGAGCTGATATGGACTCAATGGAGACCAATGGAGTCTGGACTCTGATAGATCCACCCCCTATGGTAAAAGCAATTGGTTGCAAATGGATCTATAAGAGGAAGTGATCGGACCAGACTCGTCTTGTGGCGAAAGGGTACAATCAGAAAAAAAGGAATCGATTATGAGGAAACCTTTTCACTAGTGGCCATGCTTAAATCCATTACATTCTTGCTAGCTGTAGCAACATACCATGATTATGAGATTTGGCAAATGGATGTCAAAATTGTGTTCCTAAATGAAGATCTTAGTGAAGATATATCTATATGTAGCAACCGCAAGGTTTTATAGCTACGGGTCAAGAGCACATGGTATGTAAATTAAATCGATCAATATATGGACTTAAGCAAGTTTCTAGGAGTTGGAACATTCGTTTCGAATCTACCATCAAAAGGTTTGACTATGAGCAAAATCCGGATGAGCCCTGTTTATACAGTAAATCCAGTAGGGACAAGGTTACGTTCATGGTTCTATATGTAAATGACATTCTATTCGTTGGGAATGATGTAGGAATGTTGACTACGGTAAAAGTATGGCTTTCACAGCAATTCTCCATGAAAGATCTTGGAGAAACCTTCTACATATTGGGTCTTCGGCTCTATAGAGATAGATCGAAGAGGATAATAGGATTATCCTAATTTGCTTACATTGACAAGATAGTCAAGAGATACAGCATGGAGCACTCCAAGAAAGGAAATGTTCCTTTCAGGCATGGAGTCACTCTCTCCATGGGTATGTCTCCCAAGACTCCCGAAGAGATTGAGAGCATAAAGAACATTCCCTATGCCTCAACCGAAGGGAGCATCATGTATGTCATGCTTTGCAATCGTCCTGACATCACTCAAGTAGTGAGTGTGGACACATAAAGTACATATTTGATTCATGCTATTATGGTGTTGTTTCTGTTTAATACCCTTAAACTGGACACATATGAGACTCGTGTTATTTTAGAATCTTCACAGTCCTTGGATAGATCTGGGGAGATTTATCCAGCCAAGGCTAACACTGATATACCGCCAAGTTGGTTGGGGTGGCTTGTCTTAGTTGCCAGGGTGAGACCTGAGATACATGCAGTGTGGGTTTCTTGAAACCCTGAATCAGACCAGAATTCCAGTATTGCCTTGGACCTTGGAGATAGATGGGCAAAACTGGAATGTTACACCTAACCCCTAGACTCGATTATGATATTGCACTAGGTGTCAATTGGGTTGTCTTTGATATGCCAATCAGTGAGATCCTTAGAGGGGGTCAAAACCAGGGTATGTTGGGACTGTTCGAGAATTCATCTGAGTGGGTGATCATAGTGACAGGATCAACCCCTTTGTCGGACAAAGTGAATGAACGGAAATGCAATTTCTCTTATGGAAACCAAAACTGTCGGTCGATTTCAACCATTGAAATTTGTTTTACAAAATATATTTATATAGATATATATATATATATTATGGTTTCAAAATGTTTACAAAATGTTTTAATTCCCGGGATACATGTGAGTAGAGAATGCAACACTGTACCTTGCAGTCGAGGGAGATGTCCTCTCTTATCGAGCAGTGTTTGATTATTATGGGCTGAGAGGTTAAGTGTAAGACCACTAAGGGTAATACCTTATGAACTAATCTTGCATCTGCCCACAATCTTTGGGTTTTTATAAGGTGGCTTGACCCAAGGACCATTTAGTGTAAATGTTGGGCCCATTAAGAGTCCATGGTGATGGGTTCAGGGGTTCACTGTCTCCTATAGTGAATTCGTCCAGGCCTTGTAACAGAGACTGGGATGAACCCATGTGGCTGATGTGTAGATCAATGTTTGGGTCCCACGCCATAAAAGGATATCCAACTGTGCAGTAATTTGGAGGATAAGTGAGCACATAGACTTAATTAGCCTAAAGCCCAATTTGAACTGGCTTAATTAGATTAATTAAAGAGAGGTGGTTCTGGGATTTAGAATAGTAGATAGGATAAGGGTTGTCCCTATCCACACAGAGAGTCCAGATCCAAGTAGAGATTTAGATCTAGAAACTCCTAATTAGATTAGGAGGGCTGATCTTTATCTACAGATAATATAAGGGATTATCCTTATCTCTTAAAGTGAGTCCAGATCCAAATATAAGATTTGGATTTGGAAACTCTTAATGGAATTAGGAGAACATCTCTATTAAGGCTATAAATAGAGGATAAGGGTGAACCCCAAATCATCTTTCAATCTTACTGATTCAAGAGAGAAGACAACATACGGTTGGACTGACGCCATTTTCTGCTCTTGCATTCTCCTGCTATTGCTGCCATTACCAGTTTGATCTCCACCAGTAGGAGCGATTAAGAAGAGTTTTTGATATTATCTTTTGGGAGAAACGATAATCAGAAGTCGTGCTCACTTGCCCTCGATCGAGTTCTTGCTGAAAGATTCGGTTATTGCTAAGGAACCATCCTGTTGATTCTGCTCCACCCTATGTTGTGTCATCAAGGGAGAAGACAACATACAGTTGGATTGACACCATTTTCTACTCTTGCCTTCTCCTGCTATTGCTGCCATTACCAGTTTGATCTCCACCAGTAGGAGCGATTAAGAAGAGTTATTGATTTTATATTTTGGGAGAAAAGATAATCAGAAGTCGTGCTCACTTGCCCTCGATCGAGTTCTTGATGTAGGATTCGATTTTTGCTGAAGAACCATCCTATTGATTTTGCTCCACCCTACGCTGTGTCATTTTCAGTGGGAGTAGTCTTTGGTATTCTCCTTGGGCATGAACACCTTCGTTGGGGGTTACTACTATTCCGTATCAGTATATCCCTCTCCCACCTTTTGGTTTCAGATCTGGTTCATTTTGGGTTCAAGATTGATCATTGAAAATGCAGTTTTCTAAAATAGGGAATGTGATTCCCACATGAGAGAGAAAAAAATTCTTGAAATTTCGCCAAACCTACTTGTAGGGTTCGGCCATCCATATAATGGATCTCTCATCCCTTCACCAAGGTGTTTGCCTAACAAAAGAAGAACGGTACGGTTAGAACAAGAATCACACAAGTAAAAGATAAAAGCTTCGAAAGAGGACAAACCTGAAGTATACGAGTCATCCGAGTTCCAACATTGGTTAGGTCCAAACTGCAGTAATATTGCACATCTTCCAAAAGCAACATGGCCCCTTCCCAACCGAAGAGCTATATACGGGTCATTTAGGCGATCGATCATAGAGACGTCGACATTCGAAACGAAGTAAGGTATGTCAGAGGTGTAAGGGATGGCAACACGTTCCTCCTGTTGACCTGAGTTTGAAAGGTTAAGGGCCCATAGAGTCTCGATCGGTACTCATAGGGTCATCGCCTCCCTCAAGGTCGACGATAGGAGGGGCAAATGATGACGACCTCACCTCGACACTAGCCGAGGTGCCCTGCATTGACGAACGATTGGCCCTTCTCTTCTTCCTCGAAGCCTTTTTCTTGGATGCCACCAAAAGTGATTCCATACTCGCCATATCTGAAAAAAGCAAGAAAAAGATTAGTCAAGCTGCGAATTAAATAGAAGAAACAAAGTTCAAAAAAACAAGTCGGGTGACCCACCTGTATGGCTCAGGCCTGCCCGAATAAGCATCTTCTTGGCCAAAAAATTTTCTACGTCAAAGTTCTGGCGCACAAGGCAATAGACCTGATGTTTCATCCCATCGTTGAACTCTACATCGTATTTCCGGAAATCCTTCTGCCATATTGTGTCCACATTCCAACCAAAACTACAAGAAAGGAATAAATACATGTTCTTCTAACCTTTGATTTTCAAGGGAATGCCTTCCAAGAGCTTACGACCTTGGCGGAAGGGAAGATAAAAGTAGTTTGGCACTTGGGGGACCTTCTTCATAATACACAGCCTCGCAAAGATATCTAAATCTAAGGGAAAGTTGAGGTGGTGGCATAAAGAAATTAAACCTACTAAGGTGCGAATAGCTTTGGGATGAAGTTGACCTAAAGAGACACCATAATGAGAGAGTACAACAGGAAAAAAAGGATGCAGAGGGAAGCGAAGGTCAGCGATGAATGCCTCCTCAAAGACATAAACCTTGTCTCGAGCGTGACTCCAGGGAACATGGTTAGGGTCGGATTGGATGCAGTCGAACTCATTGGGGATTTGGTAAAGGGTGTACAACTCGACTATTCACTCCCTAGAGAGATCGATAGGGTTGAAGGGGAACTCCTCCTTTCGAGCCATCACCTTGGCCTCTGGTTTAGACGACGAAGTCTTGGCTGGAGAACCCTCCTCTCTATAAGAAAAAGCCAAAAACAGTGTGAGTGGGGCCTCAGTGGAGACCCCATATTTATAGTCCGCTAGGAAGAAGGATCAACGATTAAGGCACTCTTCCAACAAATCCACGATCAAGAAGGCTCTACTACGCGCTGACAATTTTGAATTTTAAATCTTACATGCCCATTGAACGTGCCCCATTTCATATTTTGAAATTTGAATTCCACCGCGACCCTGCCTTTTCTGTGACCGGATCAGGTGAGCGAGTTGGGTGACCTACGAACCAGTTAGACCAATTACCTTGTTGAGAACTACTCCCTTCGCTGAGTATATGGGGGCTCTAGAATGGGGGGCAATTGATGAGGGGTAATTTGGTCCTCCGAATTACACCATGACATGTAGCCTTCAAGTGACACCTCGGCGCTGGCTAAGCAAATCATCTCGGCATCTCAACCTAGAACTCCTTGCCTATGCCGACCTCAACTACCTTAGCCAGACCGGGCTAATAGGTCTCCCAGCATATGGTGACCTACCTCAGAGACTGGCCGAATTGTAAGAAAAACCTATGGCGATCTGCAAGGCGAGCCTACTGACTTGTCTCATAGATCCGTTACCAGCCCGAGTTCTCTGGAGTACTAATGAATCGACTGTTAGGCCAACCTATCACATCGCATGCATTAGAGTTAAACGGACGGACCATAACCCCCCGCAAGAATTATGTAACCGACGTAATTACCCTCTTGAGTGAACAGATACGGCTCCGCAAGAACTTGAGACCCATTGCAAGAGGACTTAAGACACTCATATTTATATAAAGCCCTCATTCTTACCTGTGAAAGTATGCGCAACTAAGCCCACAAATTCTCTCATCTTCTAAAAATTCTCAAAACAACTCATTGACTTAAGCATCGGAGTGCCCACCCCGAGTAAAAACAACCCAGGCACTCTCATTCTACTTATCTTCAGAACATAACAAATCAACTACTCTTAACTTGGTCTAGAGCAGCTCGACCATTGACAAGGCAAGCATTTGAATCAGCGTCCAAGTCATCAGATACGCGAGAGCAACCAGATCGTGCTACATCAACTTTTAAAGAGAATAGACATGTAGAACCAAATAGATGTATTGGAACTTAGAAATGGTGACAAGGAGGACTATTGTATTTTTGTTTGGCAAGTTCCCCTTTCACTCTTCACCTCTTGGGGCTGTTGGTTTAATAAACCCAAGAAACCAATGGTGAAAGTTTTAAAAGCTACTTTTCTTGTGCATCTCTATTTGAATTGATTTTTGTAAAAACAAACTTGTTTTTGTTAATACTTAATTGCTGAGGGTTTTTTTTTGGCGATAGTAATAGCTAACCTTTGTTTTACATTCAGAACTTCATTTCATTCAACAACCAAGTGGAGGATTAATGCTTGATGATCGTGTTAGACAGTTTTGTATGCCCTTAGCTTCAATCAGAATGATGTACTTTATGAGTTTATTGTAAATGAATAAAGATACATATTTGATTCATGTTCCCTTGGTATGTTTCTGTGTAATACCCTTAAACTTGACACTCAATGAGACTCGTGTTAGTTTAGAATGTTCACAGCCAGTGGGTCGGTCTAGGGAGACCTATCCTGACAAGGCTGACACTGTGGTGCCACAAAGTCGGTTGGGGTGGCCTGTCTCAGTTGCCAGGGTGAGACCCTAGGCACATACAGTGTAGGATTAATTGAATCTTTGAACTGGACCAGATTTCCAGTATTGCCCTGGACCTTGGAGATTGATGGGCAAAACTGGAAAGTTACACCCAACCCCTAGACTCGATTATGATACTGCACTAGGTGTTAGATTGGGCTATCTTTGATGTACCAATCAGTGAGATCCTTAGCGGGGGTCAAAACCTAGGTATGTTGGGACAGTCCGAGAATTCATTTGAGTGGGTGATCATAGTGACAGGATCAGCCCCTTTGTCGGACAAAGGTAATTATCGGGGGATGCACTCTCACTGATGGAAACCAAGACTGCCGGCAGCCGATTTCAACCGTTGAGATTTGTTTTGCAAAATATATTTTGTATAAGATATAAAAGTATATATTATGGTTTCTAAAATGTTTGCAAGAAGGTTTTAATTCCCAGGATCCATATGAGTGGAGAGTGCAACATTGTTCCTTGCAGCCGAGGGAGAGGTCCTCTCTTGTCGGGCAGTGTATGATCATTATGGGCTGAGAGGTTAAGTGTAAGACCATTGAGGATAATACCTGATGGGCTAATCTTGCATCTGCCCACAGTCCCTGGGTGTTACAAGGTGGCTTGGCCCAGGGACCTCTTAGGGTAAGTGTTGGGCCCGTAGAGCCCATTTGATGGGTTTCAAGGCGTGCACTGTCTTTAACAGTGTATTCGGCCAGGCCTTGTAACAAAGGCTGGGCCGAACCCATGTGGCTAATGTGTAGATCAATGCTTGGGTCCCACGCCATACAAGGAAGCCAAACTGGGCAGCAGTTAAGAGGGTTAAGTGGGCACATAAGCTTAATGGGCCTAAAGCCCATTTCAAACTGGGCTGTTTATTCAGTTAATAAATGGGCGAAATCTGAAGTGGGTCAGCTAATAGGATTGGGCTTAGACCCTATCCACTTAGAGAGTCCAAGATCTAAATAAGATTTAGATCTGGAAACCTCCTAATCAGATTAGGAGATGGCTGATCTGATCTCCAAATAAGATAAGGATTATCCCTTATCACTTAAAGGGACTTCTAACCCAAATATGATTTGGATTAGCAACTCCTAATCTGATTAGGAGTTGATCCCTTTAAGATTATAAAAGAAGAAGGGTGCAGCAGCCTAAAAGATATATACACAGATCATCAGGTTTTCTTGAGTGCTGAAATCAAGAAGAGAGAATTCTGTTCCCTGCAAATACTCTCTTGCCGCCTCCCTGTTCTTGCCGCCTTGTTTGCCAGTTCGATCTCCACTTGTGGAAGAAGTCAAGATTGGATCTTGACATTAGTCCTTTGAGAAAGGTTTGAAAGGAAGCTGTGCTCACGTACCATCTTGTTGATTCTTGAGAAGGACAGAGTTCTTAGAGAAGAACACTGCTGATTCTGCTCCACCTGCACTGCGCCATCTTCAGTGAGAGCAGTCTTTGGATCCTTCCTTGGGCGTGAACACCTTCGTTGGGAGATATTATTTCTCCGTATCAGGTATAATCCTTCCCACTCCCTTTTGGTTCAGATCTGGTTCAGTTTATGGTTCAAGATTGATCATTGAAAATATGATTTTCTAAATAAGGAATACGATTCCCAGTTGAAGGGAGGGAAAAATTTTTGAAATTCGCCCCTTATTCCGCAATCTTTGGGCGTCCATAGGATGGATCTCTCATCCCCTCAGATCGTACACTCACAATTTTATTTGTTTGTTCAGAACCCCATCCCCAAAAGTTTATTTAATTCAAACATTGTTTGCAAAAAAAGAAAAAAAGAAACATGTGAGAATTCAAATTTCAGCATAGATGATTTTTAGAGATCATAAACATCAACCTTTCAATACTAGAATTTGATCAAAGAACCATATGCTTTTTTGTAAATATCAACCTTTCAACATCCATCAAGAAGCAAGTCATTTCAGTATTTAAAACAAGTCCTTAGATCAACACATCAATCACAAAGGAGTTCAAACTTGAAAAGCCACATAAAACCTTTCATTTCAGCATAGGGATGCTTCTAGAATCATGCGCTACTTGAATAGTAGAGTTAAAGAATACCCAAAACCCAAAAGTTTCAGTAATAGAACATGCTTTTAAATCAAACATCTTTCACACATTTGAGTCAAAGAACCCAAAACCCAAAAATTTCAGCAACATTGTGATTCCAAAAACATGCATTTTCCACATAAGGGGATCAAAGAGAGCCCAAAACCCCAAAAATTCAGCAATGGGTATGCTTTCAAAACCATCATTTTTCACGTTCTATAAACAATAGAACACTAGCACCCAAAAATTCAGCAATGGACATAATCCCAAAACTTGCATTTTTCACATGTTGGGGTCAAAGAGAACCCAAAACCCAGAAATTTCAGCAATCGGTATGCTTTCAAAACCATCATTTTTCACACTCTTGAATCAACAAGAAACCAACACCCAGAAATTTCAGCAACGAGAAAGCTTTTGGGACCAACATTTTTCACTCTTGAATCAACAAATATCCAAAACCCAGAAATTTCTACAATGAGAAAGCTTTTGCAACCAACATTTTTCACACTCTTGAATCAACAGAAAACCAAAACCTAGAAATTTCAGCAATGAGAAAGCTTTTGAAACCAACATTTTTAACACTCTTGAACCCAAAAGAGTATCAAAACCTAAATATTTCAGCAATGAGAATACTTTGAAAATCATCATTTTTACATGTTGGGGGGTCAAAGAAATCCCAAAGGCTAGAAAATTCAGCAATGAGGATAATCCCAAAAACTTGCATTGACCTTCAAAACTACCCAATTTTAGCATGATATTCATATGTAAAGACATTTAAGAAACAACAAATTCTAAGTTTTGCTAGTGTGACATGCTTCCAAAGGCAATGTCATAGTCAAATCCTATCCAAATCCATGTACAAAACCATTGTAGACTAGGATTCAATACTATTGATAGTCCATGAAGTTCAGAAAAGAGAGAGAAAATGATTAAGAGAGTGGTGCTTACCTCTTTGGAAGTCCTAAACATTGGCCATAAGCATTAAGAAGAGAAATCCATGCTTGCCCAAGTAAAAGCCATGCTTCTCATGTGAAATGATTCATTGACAACCCATTGGATTTAAGTGTACATATGCTTTCAAAACTCCTCAAACAATTTGCATGTTAATTCACCACATAAAGGAATTGTGAGAGAAAATACACATATGGAATTCAGTTTCCATTTTCCTTCCTTGTTTTAGCATTCATTCTCGCACAAATTTACCCTCATCCTTATACTCATTTTCTCACTTCTACACTTGAATTAAATTAGGGGATAGAGATAGGGAACATGCAATTTATTGACAGTCCCAACCACTTCCCCACATTCAACTTGAACTTTGTTTCTCAACAAAACATGCAAATCTACTATCCAAACACGAGTGGCATAAGAGCATGCAAGAGACTTATTCCCTAACCTGAAATTCCTAATTCAAGAAAGTAGCATGCATACACAAAGCAAATTTCCTAATCCAAATTCATGTAAATCAAAACTCGAGAAACTAAGAAATAATCCATTCAATTGATGAAAGTAGATTGATTATGCAAGAAAAAAAATAAAGAAATCAACAAGCCAAAAATGGGACAAGAGAGTCACACTTGTTATCAACAAAATAACACAAGAAACATTGCATTCAATAACCTAAACAGGTGGTAAGAAGAACAGGATTATTTCGAATAGGAAAAAAGAAAAACCCATTGGCTCGGCACCCCATGGACCACACCTATGGTCCAAGAACTCCCCAGTGGAGTCGTCAATCTGTGAGCGTCGAAAAACCGGCTCACTTGCCAGTTGGGCTAGAAATGGAGTCACCACCCATCAGTTATGGAAATGAAGGTGATGGAACCTTCAAGAATGGCATCAAAAATATTTTGGTTTGATAATGACTCCAAGGCCCAAGCCACTGACTACACTAGTCCGGGTAAGACTCGGATTGAAGAGGAAAGGGGTTAGGCACCCCTCTCCCGGATCCGATAGGTGGGGCTCACATGGGATACTAATATCCAAGTATGAAACTAAACAATTACCTAAACAAGAAAAGGTAATAAAGAAAGCAAATCACAAGAATAAGCCAAAAAAGTAAAATTTCCCTAATTTTGCTTGTCTATCCTTTTATTTTATTTTTGCTTTGGCTTTTTATTATTTTTTATTTATTTGATTTTTTTATGTTTATTAATTTTTTCAAAGTTTTTATTTATCATTTATCATTTTTAATTTTAATTTTTTATTGTTATATTTTTATAGTTTTTTCTCTCCTTTTCTTTTTATCAATTATTCATATTTTTTTATTTTCTTATGAAACCCTATTAATGTATTAATTCATCACTTACTTGGCAGCATACTCTCCCCTCCAACTTTTCCTAACTTGCCATTATGTCCAACTACAAATCAGCCCCATTATCATAGATTTTATTATCATTTTTTATTACTTTTATTATTATTATTTTTTATTTCAAAACAGCTTTCCTCTCTCTTTCTCTGTAACTGATAGCCCTTCCCCTTTCTTGGTACTCTGTAAGAGTCTTTTCTCCGTCATCACCTCGCCTCTCTCTTCTTACCCCATTTTTCATAACATTTTTGTAAGATTTTTTTAATTATATTATTTTCATACATTTATTCCCACATCTCTTATTTTCTGTCTTATATCCTAACACAAAACAAACAATACGAACAAAATAAACGGAACCGGGAAGGAAAATAGTATATTGAGATTCAAAACTTTCTAAACATGCTAGCCAAATTGAATCCAATCTTTAATGATAAAATCAGTAAAATGGCAGTAAAAGAATAGAGCGCTGCAACAGTATCTCGAAAAAGCGATGCATAATGAGTTAATAGTGATTTCTTTCTCAAAATTCCTAGGTAGAAGCATTCTACTGCATGAACAAGACAGATGGTCGGACTACAATGGGACCAGGGGATCTTAGTCAATCTGGATCGGATTTTGGCCTGGACTCATTCGATGCTGCAGAGAACGAGAATTCTGTTTAGCCTAAGACTGTCTTCCTTACACGGCAGATGAATGTGGAGGTTGCAATCGAGGAATCGGCTTTCAATGTTCGAAACTGAGCGAACGAAGAAGTCCAATGAAGGCTGCTACCGTCGATTCGCTAAGAGGGCCCTCGGTTTATGTGGCGATCAAGGAGTTCAGTTATGCTGCTACGGTTGGGTTTTGTCAAACTGGAGAGGAAGAACAAAGCGGCTATGTTGGGTTGGAATCTGAGAGCTGAGGAAAGGAGTGAGTGGCAAACTCGATCACCGCCGGTTACATCTGAGTTTGCCGTTGTGGGGTGCTCTGTTTCGACAAGAGGAAGACGAACAGCAGTTCGCCGGCGGAAAATGGAGATGCAAAGGAAGGGAGATGAGAGGGAAAAGTGGAGAGAATGGAAGAACAAAGAGGAATATAGGGAAGATCGCCGCTGCTGTGTCCCGCGCGCCGCTCTGGCGGTTGTTCCTCCGCCACCACTGTTTGAGGCCGAGATGTTAAAAGACGAGGTGTGGATTATGGGGGATGAGAAGAGCCATAAAAAACGGTAAGAGACCGCTGGAAATCGCCGCCGCTCCCTTGGTTCGCCGCTCTACCGCCGTGTGTCTAAAGGAGGAAGAGAGGACCCTCCTTCCAATTCTTCGGATTCGGCGAAATGAATGAATCGGCCCCTTTTTAAAGAGTGTTGGGGTTCTTTTGTAATTTCAGGGACGTTCAGGGGCAAATTTGTAGTTTTGTAATTTTGGGTCATAATGAGTCCAAGGGGTCGGACCGGGGTCTTGGTTCAATGGCGGGTGGTTCCGGGTCAAAAAGGTGGAGGGTTGAGATGGGTCTGAGTGCAGATAAGGATTTTATGTGAGTGGGCTAGTGAGATTAACCAAAATCTTTTTAAATGGAAGGGTAAATGAGTGTAGTTTTGGCTGAAATTTCATAGGGTATAGGGTTTTTGGGTAGTCTGAGGTGAATGGTGGGTTAGTTTGGCCCAATTGGGCCTGGATTGGGCAGATCTGGAAAGGGCTCAATTCGGTGAATCTAGGACCTTGAAATAGAATCTATGTGTGACCAAAGGGCAAAGAAATGCAGTTTTGGGGTAAAATTTTGCAGGATAGGGTTTTGGCGCAATCTGAGGTGATTGGTGAGGTTATTGAGCCAATTGGGCCTGGATTAGGGAGAATTGGAATTTGGGCTTTCTAGGTGTGATAGAGGGGTAGACGAAGGTGTTTTGGGCTGACGATTGTGTCTGATCTAATGGTTGAGGTATAAGTGGGGGTCGATTGGGGCTATCAAATAGGTATTGGGCAGGTTTAACAATGGATCTAAAGGCTTTGGGGCTGAAAGTTGTGCTTTTTAGGTTTTTGGGTGTTTCGGAAAGATTGGAAGTGTCTGATCAGATGTTCAGGGTGAATTGGCGGTTTGGGCGGCGTATTGAACAAAAATCGTGTGCTGACACACCTTACTTGATAGGTAGTGCATTTTTTTTTTCTTTTTTTGGAATTTAAGAAAAATTATATATTTTAGTTTGCAATTTTTGTCAATTGTTCAATACTTCCTAACCATTGGGTCGTATAAATCAATCATGCAGTGAATTGATAATGGAACATAGAATATCACTGAAGTTGAATCTCTTCTACCCATTAGAATTGTTCATATGGTTAGAGCAATCCCTCTTAAGACAAATGGGTTTGGGGGCCAGTCGACTAAGGATGACAATGTAACAGTTAAATCAACCTATGAAGTTCTCTTCACTCATAAATATGCCCAACATAACTACTTTCCTTATCGAATTTGTTTTTATAGGATTCAACATTTTTTATGTGGTTGCTAATTCAAGGCAAACTTTCAACATCTGCTCAACGTTATCACATTAATATCAATCAAAACCTTGTTTGTCAAATATGTAATCAGGAACTTGAGGATTTAAAGCATTTATTTACAAATTGTGATGTCAGTAGAAATATTTGGACATATCTAGATATTAATCCAAGTGCTGATTAGGACTTCATACAATGGGTAAGTCATTTGTTAAAAATTCTGGACAACAGAAACCTATCATTATCATGTCACACTTTGTGGATAATATGGAATCTAGGAATGAAAAGATTTTTCCAACAAATAAATACAACTGGTAAACCAATCTGGTCATCCATTCAATATTATATAGATGTTTTCCCTACCACTAATTCAGTTGTTCCGAGTGATTCCAGGATTTGGAGAAGTATCAAATGGAACCCTCCCCGACATAAGTCTTATGGTTCAGTCGAAAGAAGCATAGGATTGACTACTGTAGTTATAGGACTATTTAGGGGTTTGGAGAAGTATCAAATGAAGGATTTTGCATCAATATTGGAGTTACTATGGTTGAATTAAAACAACTGAACTTTGGGCAGTATATGAAGTTGTTTCAAACTCTAAGTCCATTATATCAGATGGAGGGTGATTTGACCTGACCTCATCATAAGAGGATACGTGGACGTGACTCAGCATAAGTGACAACTCATCATGACTAGTCTGCCAAAATCCAGTGTAGCAGCTCGATACCAGGTGATACTCCGATTACCCCAAGCTAAGATTCTTCCAAGGAAGCGCCTCGAGCTAAGATTCCCCCAAGGCAGGAATCTCCCGAGCTCAAGGCACTTCGGGTTGAGCTTGGGAGCCCCCTAAGTTAGAATAAATTTACTCCTGCCCAAACCTAAGTAGGCCACCTCAGGTAGAAGCACCTTGATACGATACCTGCAGCTCGGCACAGGGTAGCTCAGTACAAGGCAGCTTGTGGAAGAGCAGCTCAGTGTATCACAGGAAGATCTTCTGTCTGACAACCGTACCTAACAAACCTGGAGACCTGCACCCACGTCTCTTGCCAGGCGGCGGCGTGCCTGTCAACTCTGAGAGGTGTCCCCTGCCTGGCAGGGCCGTACTCTGCAACAGTCACCTGCGCAGCCCTGGCAGGTAACGGCTGCAACAGAGAATCAGAGGCAATTATGCCTGATTTGACAGGGCACCGCTATATAAGAGCTCCGACCCCCAAAGAGCAAAGGTATTGCAACTTGTGTGATCTGCACTCTAGCTCTCTCATTTCTTGTTCTACAACTCTCTTCCTGCTACTAACTTAAGCATCGGAGTGTTCCCGCCGGGCAAGTCCCCCGAGATCATTCACCTTCTTCTCCTCCTCAGGTATCTCGTCCGTCGCCAGATAGGAGTGCAGCCCCTTCCAGCTAGGAGTGACCAGGTCGCGCATCATCAATTGGCACCATCTGTGGGAATGCTTCGAAAAGTCTTCTTCCACCAAACTCTGCAACTTCGGTTTCCATGGCTTCCTCCAGCAACGCCGGATGCAGCGCAGAAATGAGCACTACCGGAGAGCAACTTCAGGCCCCAATAGTTTGTATTGGAAAGTTTACCGTCCCCCTCTCTACAGACGGGGTTCCTACACTGAATGTGCCTCTGATAATGACACCTGTGAATGCTCCACTCCCCTCCACAGTTGGAGCAACTTTCGCCGAACCTTCCATTGTTCCTCCGGCGACCGGCCAAAACCAGCTTGAAGTCCTGGTGCACTGCATGCGAGCTATGCAGGCCCAAGTGCAACAGTTTCAACAGTTTCAGTTGTATCAGCAGCAAGTGTTGCACCAAGTCTATCAGCACTAGTATCAATAGCAGTTTCCACCATTGCCCCAGAACCAGCAACAAGTTCCTCCTCAACACTCCACTGCGCAGTAGGCCAAGCCCCACCATCGCAGCGGGCAACCCCCCCGCCGGGGAGAGACCTCCCAAACTTAGAACCCTCTTGGGAGTCAGGTCTCATCCCGCACAAGGAGCTCAAGTGGCACGTGGTTGTCAACAGACCTAGGGATGTAACTGAATTCCTTAAGCTCGTGGACCAGTTCATCGGAACGGAGGAGGAGATGAACCAGAAGGGCGAGAATCTGCCTGAGAAGGGGAAAAGAGAAGGTGAGTCCTCGACCCACGGGGACAGCAAAAAGAAAAAAGAGCCAGCTCAGGGAGGAAGGCCAGACCAGTCTTTCCGAGCTCCTCCAGCCGATAGGTCGAACTACACGCTGTTGAACGCGAAGCGACCTGAGATCCTCATGGCGATAAAGGACGCGCCGTACGTGAAGTGGCCACCTCGACTGAGAGGAGATCCAAATGTTAGAAATAAGAATTTGTATTGTCATTTTCATAAAGATCACGGTCATAGTACCGAAAGTTGTAAAATCCTCTGCGATGAGATAGAAGAACTTATCCATCGTGGATATTTAAGAAATTTTGTACAAAATGATAATAAAACAGGTCGGTAGAGCGAGCAAGGCAGAGACGCTCCGGAGTCCAGCCACAAGCAAGGTGACCAACTGCAGAGGTAGCCACCCGAAGAAAGGCCAGTTCGAGGAACGATCCAAATGATCACCGACGGATCAATTGTCGCGGGTTGCACCTCAGCCGCGGCAAGGACCTCAACTCGTGAGATCGAAAGAGAAGAGCGGAATCCCCCGAAGTGACCCAAGATAGAGGAACCAATCTTCTTCACCGAGGATGATGCGCACGGAGTCCAGTACTCCCATGATGACGCGCTCGTCGTAAAGATAAGCTTTAGCTTTAGCTTTCGGCAGACATACTCTTCAAGCCCGCTTTCGACAAGCTTCAGCTTCAGGAGAGCGATCTCAAGCCCGCGAACACTCCCTTGGTGGGCTTTAGCGGGGAGGAAGTCAGGCCCCTAGGGAGAGTCCTCGTATTGGTGGAGGTCGGCACCTAGCCCAGCATAGTGAGGCTCGAGCACAACATTTTGGTGGTCACAACTCCCTCTCCATACAATGCTATAATAGGTCGGCCCATCACTCATGCTTTGTGAGCGGTGGTCTCCACCTATTATTTGGCCATGAAGTTCCCCACGAATTTCGGAGTTGGGGTAGCGCGAGGCGATCAGCTCGAGTCTCGTAAGTGTTATGTTGCCGCCCTCAAAGGAAAAGACAAGGTAGCAGACGACCTCGAGCTGGAGCGACCTATGGAGCACTATGAAGAGCGAGCTGCACCTATAGAAGAGACGGCTTCTGTGTCTTCTTCAACAGAGGACCCAGCTCGGACCCTCCAGATTGACGCTTCAATTGAGAAGCCTGTACAATCTCAATTGGTAAGATTTTTACTTCAAAATTTAGATATTTTTGCATGGTCCGCAACCGAGATGCCCGACATAGACCCTAAAATCTTTACTCACAAACTGAACACTGATCCTGTAGTTAGGCCCGTTAGACAGAAGAAATGCAACCTAGCCCTGGAGCATTGTAGGGCAGTTGACGAGGAAGTTGGGAAGCTCCTTGTAGCCAATTTTATCAGGGAAGTCCATTACCCGAGCTAGGTAGCCAACCCCGTTCTGGTAAAAGAGGCTAACGGTAAATGGCACATGTGTGTCGATTATACCGACCTGAACCGAGCTTGCCCGAAGGACTGCTTTCCACTCCCTAAGATCGACCGTTTGGTGGATGCAACCTCAGGGCATGAGTTGTTGAGCTTTTTGGACGCCTATTCGGGTTACAACCAGATCAGAATGGACCCTGCTGATGAAGAAAAAACGGCCTTCATAACCGAGCTCGGCCTGCACTGCTACAAGGTCATGCCCTTCGGACTGAAAAATGCTGGGGCAACATTTCAGAGACTTGTAAACTGATTGTTCGAGCCGTTGATCGGAAAAAAAAGTAGAGTGTTATGTAGACGACATGGTCGTCAAAACCCACTTTTCAAGCGAATTATTAAATGATTTGCACTCTGTTTTTGAAATATTGCGCAAGTTTAATATGAAGTTAAACTCGAACAAGTGCTTTTTTGGTGTCACCTCAGGTAAATTCCTAGGTTACATCGTTAACCAACATGGTATTGAGGCCAACCCTAATAAAATTAAGGTCATCTTAGATATGAGACCACCCCGAAAATTGAAGGAGGTTTAGAGGTTGAATGGCTGAATAGCCGCTCTGAGCAGTGTCTAAATCGGTAGATCGTTGCCTGCCTTTCTTTAAGGCAATTAAGAAAAGCAAAGACTTTGAATGGACCGAAGAGTGCCAGCTCACTTTTGACGAGCTTAAAAGGTACCTCGCTAGTATCCTGGTGTTAACCCGACCCGAGGAGGGAGACATTTTGGAGCTGTATCTCTCCGCGAGTGATGAGGTAATCAGCTCGGTACTGACAAAAGTAGTAGATCGGGTCCAACGACCCATCTACTATGTTAGCAAAGTGTTGCAGGAAGCAAAGACAAGGTATCCTGAGATCGAAAAGTTGGCGTACACGCTAGTTGTTGCAGCTCAGAAACTGTGACCGTACTTCCAAGCTCATGCAATCATCATCCTCACCAATAAGCTTTTGAGGCAAGTCTTTCTCAAGCCTGAGGTCTCCGGTAGGTTGACAAAGTGGGCAATTGAACTCAGCGAGTACGACATCTAATATAAGCCACAAACTGCTATCAAGGCCCAAGCCTTACCTAACTTTGTCGCAGAATGCACTTTCAGCACCGAGGTCCCTGAGTTGGCCGAGCCTGAGCACAGCGAGGGGACTCCAACTAGTGCGGCCTCTCTCATGGTTAGACAGAACCTGTCTTGGGATGAGGAGCCTTGGCTCCTCCATGTTGATGGCTCATCAAATTAGTAGGGCAGCGGAGCTGGAATCGTTTTGTACGGACCAAGCAACGTGAAATTGGAGTATTCGTTATGCTTTGAGTTCGCTGCGTCGAACAATCAAGCGGAGTACGAGGCGTTGATAGCCAGGCTGGCCCTAGCAAATGAAGTAAAAGCCAAACACGCCGTTATCTGCAGTGACTCCCAGCTCATGGTCAACCAGGTCACTGGCGAGTACGAAGCTCGCGAGCCTACCATGGTCGCCTACTTAGCCAAAGTCATAGAGGCTCTATTCAACTTCCAGTCATACTTCATCAAACAGATCCCGAGATCCGAGAACGCTGAGACCAAGGCCTTGTCCCGATTAGCTAGCACAAGCGACAACACCATGAGGACCGTGTACATAGAGAACCTGCCTCGGCCTAGCATTCTCAGGGGGGCAGAGGAGGTCACTCTTGTCGTACAAGCAGAACCGAGCTGGATTGATCCACTTGCGAGCTACCTACTACACGAGACCCTCCTTGCAGATCGTAGTGCTACTAGAAGGGTAGAGCGTCAGGCAGCCAAATATGTCATAATAGACGGACGGTTGTACTGAAGATCCTACACGCTCCCTTATTTGCGTTGCTTGTGACCTTCTGAAGCCGAGCTCGTACTCTGCGACACTCATGAGGGCTTGTGCGGCGGACACTTGGGGGGTAGGGCCCTCGCCTAGAAAGCACTATGACTGGGGTATTATTGGCCAACATTGAAGGCAAATGCGATTGAGTTCGTCAGAAGGTGTGATAAATGTCAGAAGCACGCCAATATCCACCACCAGCCCACTGGCGACCTAAAGTATCTCACCAGCCCATGGCCCTTTGAACAGTGGGGGATCGATATACTCGGACAGTTTCTACCAGCGACAGGACAGAGGAGGTTCTTAGTTGTAGCAGTTGATTATTTCACCAAGTGGGTGGAGACCGAACCTCTCGCAATGATCACAACGCGAAATGTGCAGAACTTCTTCTAGAAGAATATATTGTGCCATTTCGGACTACCCCGAGTACTCATCTATGACAACGACAAGCAGTTCGAGGACATTAAATTCCAGAACTGGTGCAAATATATGGGAATACAACAAAATTTTACCTCGGTGGCGCACCCTCAAGCAAATAGCCAAGCGAAGGTCACAAACAGAGCCATTCTCCGTGGACTGAAGGCACGCCTAGACCGAGCTAAGGGACTGTGGGCAGATGAGTTGCCTAGCGTACTATGGGCTTACCGAACTACGGTGAAGACCGCAACAGGCGAGACCCCCTTCAACCTCACTTATGGAACCGAGGCCATGATCCCCGCCGAAATCAAGGTCCCCACGTTATGCCTGGAAGCATACGACGATGAGGCAAACAAGGATGAGCTACGCACCAACCTCGACCTACTTGATGAGGTACGAGACCTTGCATACATTAGGACCGCGGCCTACCAGGAGAGAGTAGCTCATACTATAACACCAGAGTCAAGAAGCAGAACCTCCGCGTCGGTGACCTGGTTCTTCGTAAAGTCATGGTACCTGAGCCCGGTGTTGGTAAGCTCGGCCCAAATTGGGAAGGTCTCTACCGAGTAAAGCGGGTGCTCAACGCCTAGTCGCCTCTTCGGCATGGGCAAATTCCAGAGGAGTGGACTATAAGTCGCTCCTCCAGCCTAAGGGCTAAAATGCCGAGCTAAGGACCTCGGCACCCAGTCGCCTCTTTGACATGGGTGAACTCTAGAGGAGTGGACTATAAGTCGCTCCCCCAGCCTAAGGGCTAAGACGCCGAGCTAAGGACCTTGGCGCCCAATCGACTCTTCGGCATGGGCGAACTCTAGAAGAGTGGACTATAAGTTACTCCCTCAGCCTAAGGGCCAAAATGTCGAGCTAACGAAAGATCTCGGTACCGTGTAAAACCTAATCGCCTTATCGGCATAGGCTAAGTACTTTTAATGCCTAAGGCGCAGGCAGCTCGGGTGTGAACCCTATGATGCATAACCCGTCCTGGCATACAGTGGGTTGAACCCGTTAGGGACAACCGATGTCAACTTAAGTAACCCAGGTGCAGACAGGTCAGGCATATACCCTACTATGTCGCTCACCTTGGTGTACATCATAGAATCACCCCTAAGTAGGAGATAGTTCGGAGTGACGATAGTCGAGAAACCTCCACTTTGGGTACTTAGCTTGATAGCTTAACAGTTCGAGGTAAAATAGTTACTTCGACAAATAAACTTAGCAAAAAGTATATTTTCATTACAAAGATGTATTTCGTTACAAAAAGTTTGTTACTAAAGGGGAAAAGAAAAGGAAAAACTGAGCTCGCAGTACAAGGACTGTCTGAACTACTTAAGGGACCCATCACTCTTGCTCGAATCCTCCGCAGAAGTGTCAGCTTGGTCGGGAGCCTGGTTGGTAGTGTCAGCCTCCCCGATGTCTTCGTCGCCCTCCTCCTTAGAGTCCGGGTCTTCAGCGGCCTGACGGGCTACATCTCTCGTGATTCGCAAGGTAGTGATAATGCTTACATCGAGCTGCGGGAACTCGCGCTTTATCAACCACCTGCTGAGCTTGAAGCCCTTGTGGTAGGCATCCATCATCACCCCGTCGAACTCCTCCGACCTGACGTAGTCTTGGACGGCCTTGACCTTGGCCTCCTCCATAGCACCAAGAAGGATATCAGTTCGCTCCTTGACATCAGCTTCGAGATTCTCTACTTGGCACTTTGAGATTCTCCTCGCACAACAACTCCTCCTTCTCGCGCTGCCACTCCTCTTTCTCTGACATCAATGACGTAACTAACTCTTTCTGAGCTAGCACATCGCCCTCCAGCCGGTGGATTTGGCTGCGAGCTAGCTTCAGATCGGAGTGAGCTGTGCAGGCTGAGTCTTCGGCAGCCAGAGCTCGCTTTAAGTGCTGCTCAGACTGGTAGGTCAGGGCGTGCATGACATTGTTCACCTGCCAAGAGAATCCCAGTTAGGACCAGTAAAGCAACAGTTGCAGAAATTGAAGTTGAAATACGAGACTTACCATCATGCAATGGGGAGCTGCTCGAGCTCCGAGCAGAGCAAGCGATAGTTCGGCCCAGATGGAGACCTCCTTGGCACACGCAGCCCCTTTGCTCTTCCGGAGGCTGTACTGCCGATTCAGAATACTCTGGTCTGATCCCCGGGCTGATTCCCCACTTCCCGAAGTAGTAGCAGCAGTCTCAGAAGCAGGCTCCGCAGTTGTCTCGGGAACGGTCTCCGCAATCGCCTCGAGCTCCCGAGGTGGGGGGTTCTCCGACTCCTCCAAGTTAATCACTGGAGGAGCATCAGCAGGTTGCTCAACAGGTAGCTCGGGCTCGGGAGTAGGAGCCCATGGAGATTCGATGCGAGCTCTCTTTGCAGCTCACTTCTTTCTCCCCTTCATTTTTCTAGAGAGTTTCTCTGCACTAAGTCACTCCATAGGACCTTGAACAGAGTTCGACGTCAGTAATGCTGCCAAGAAGTAGAAACTGGCTATCGAAGAAAAAATACTAACTCTAAACAAGGTGACCTACTAGGACTCAGACCGGCCTCCAAGAAGTAGAAACTGGCTATCGAAGAAAAAATACTAACTCTAAACAAGGTGACCTACTAGGACTCAGACCGGCCTCAATGAGCTTGTTCTCGGCGATGAAGTCCTTGTAGTTGAAGCCGAGCTCTGCCCAAGACTGGAGTGTCTCCCTTGTATCCCGGTCCAGCGTAATGCCGGAGTCCTGAATGGCCACCCTTCAGTGAGTAGGGAAGGGCCATCCCACAGGGTTTCGAACTACAAAATAATCTCGTTTCCAGGCTAGGATTTTATTGGGGAGGTCATGTAGCAGCTTGTAGCCCGAGCGAGGGGACAGGTAGTAAGTCCGCCTGTGCTCGGGGAGAACGCTAAAAGAATTCTTCTTTATGGAAAGTATGGAGGCAAAAATGTCAAGGTCGAGAGGCAAGGTGTAGTTGAAGCAAAGGGAGATGGTATCGACCACGTTCCGAATGGAGTTCAGGTGAAGCCGGTCTATAGTGACGTCGAAGTGATTTAACACTTCAAAAATTAGGGGGTGCAGTGGAAGGCGGAGTCCGACCACGAGCTATTCCCCGAAAATCACGATTTCGTCGCGACCGTGTTCCCAAGGGAAGTCGCCTGTAGGAAGGTGGTAGGTATACTCCCTAGGAAGGTTATACCGAGCTATCAGGCTCCTAAGCCTATCTACCGTCATGGTAGAAGGACCGAACTTGTTTGTTATTCGACCTCGATTAGAGGTGGATGTCGGGTTGCCCGAGGTCTCCCGCACCTTGTAGGTGGAATGTGCCTCAGAGGCACCTACTTGAGCCGAGGTGCCCACCTCGGGCTCATCTAAAAGACTATCGAAGCTATGGTCTAACATAGCTACGAATTGAAAAATGAACCAAGGGAAGCTAGCTACAAAACTGAAAAGACTGGAACCGAACTGAAGAGGAGAGGCTAAGGAGACTCACCAAGGGAAGACGAGCTAACTAGGAAGAATGGTGGACTGGAAAACCCGAGCTGAAGAGCTTAGCCGCGACCTCAAGACGAGTGTTAGTGAACTTATGGCGGAGAAAATGGTTGGGGTCCCCCTCTATTTATAGCCGATATGCTCGAGATTCAATGGTCGAGATCAAGACGATCTAACGACTCTCAAGAAAATCGGCTGCACGACCCCTGAGGTGAAATCAATTTAGCGCGTTTTTTGACGTCTGCAGAGTTTATAGATCGCGTGACGTCCACGCGTGAACTGTACGCGACCCGGGTTATCCTTGATTGAGCCAAGCAACGAACTGGTCTGACCGACGAACTCTAACAAGGCGGCCTAGACTTCAGGCCAAATCCACCCATCACGTCGTAAACTCCCCACATCAGGTCGGGACCCCTGGCTCGAGGACTGGGGGGCAATTGATGGAGGGTGATTTGACCTGACCTCTTCATAAGAGGACACGTGGACGTGACTCAGCATAAGTGACAACTCAGCGTGACCAGTCTGCCAAGATCCAGCGTAGCAGCTCGATACCAGGTGACACACTGATTATCCCGAGCTAAGATTCTTCCAAGGAAGTGCCCCGAGCTAAGATTCCTCCAAGACAGGAATCTCCCGAGCTCAAGGCACTTCGGGTTGAGCTCGGGAGCCCCCTAAGTTAGAATAAATTTACTCCTACCCAAACCTATGTAGGCCACCTCGGGTAGAAGCGCCTCGATACGACACCTGCAACTCGGCATAGGGTAGCTTGGTACAAGGCAGCTCGCGGAAGAGCAGCTCGGCGTATCACAGGAAGATCTCCTGTCTGACAACCGTACCTGCCAAATCTGGAGACCTGCACCCATGTCTCTCGCCAGGTGGCATCGTGCCTGTCAACCCTGAGAGGTGTCCCCGGCCTGGCAGGGCCGTACTCTGCAACAGTTACCTACGCAGTCCTGGCAGGTAATGGCTGCGGTAGAGAAGCAGAGGCAGTTATGCCTGATTTGATAGGGCACCGCTATATAAGAGCTCCGACCCCCAAAGAGCAAAGGTATTGCAACTTGTGTGATATGCACTCTAGCTCTCTCATTTCTTGCTCTGCAACTCTCTTCCTGCTACTAACTTAAGCATCGGAGTATTCCCGCCAGGCAAGTCCCGAGATCATTCACTTTCTTCTCCTCCTCAGGTATCTCGTCCGTCGCCAGATAAGAGTGCAACCCCTTCCAGATAGAAGTGACCAGGTCGTGCAATCCCAAAAATACCCTAATTGGAAGAATGAATTCCTATCCCAAAGCACTATCAATCTCTTAAGCCAGTGTCCAAATGTTTTTTTGACTCATTGTTATCGAGAAGCTAATATGTGTGCTGACTATCTAGCTAATATAGCTTGTGAGTATCATAATTCTGTTTTTTGGAATAGTCTGTGGAAGTCAGGCAATTACTTTGGGAGAATATTAGCTTAGTGATGTTTATTAGTGGGGCCCTTGTAATGTGTATATTTCTTAATGCTATGATATTATCTTTTGAATAAAAAATATTGATATTATTTGGTATAATTTATACCTTAGTTCCATTTTCTTCCCTTTTTTAGATTAAGGTGGCGTACACTTGTTAGGTGAATATTATATTTGAGAAAAATATATAACCACCATTGCTTATCTTATGCAATTCATCAAACTTAGTTGCAAGTTCTTGCAACAATTAAAAATTGTTTCATGTTCTTAAAATTTAATATACCAACAAACTTTAATTGAGTAGCCTCTATATTAATTAAAGGGACAAACATTATTATTCTTAATTTATCTATATTTTAACCTGATTTATTGTATAGCTATTTAGTTAAACTTCACTAGGAATCTTCAATGAATAATATACTTAATATTGTATAATTGTACAAGCAAAATGAAAATAAGGATTATATCTACCCAATTATTCGTGACTAAAATATGGAGCTAATTAATGATTATACCTATTACTTATGGTTCAAGTATATTATTTTGGGTTCTATCTTCAGTTGTCTACTATTCGTATTGGTAAGATTTAACACTATAGTTTATACTTTGCTATTATTCCTATTTCCTATTGGTAAGATTTAACACTATACTTTGCCTTTTAACTACTATGGTTTGATTTTGTTTTTTTTTTGTTTTTTTAATTTTAGTTGCTACCCCTCTCTAAGTCTTATTAACATATTCTTCCTCTTATTTCTTATAGTTAAGCAAAGCTAATTGGATAATAATTTTTTCTTACTTTGTATGTGATTTAGATCTATGTTCCTCTTTGTGTTCATTAGCAAATATGTCAACACTAGCCTACTTGGGAATGCTCATGAAGGTAAAAACATTCAATTTAGAACAGGTTAAATTTATTGTCTCTTCACCTCTTAAATTTCACGTTAGTTAATTTATTCAAGATAAACTTTTAATTTATTTAGCTTTTCCTTATTTCATAGATTTGGGTTTTGTAAGGTTTGAGACAACGAGAAAGAAGTTGTTATACACCTACTTTTTGGTTTGCATGATTCCATGGTAATGTTGTCAGTGTAGGCTTTTCAATTGAACGATGTGATCTTGTATATTTGTTTCTTATTTTATAGCCTAATTTATTGTGTTTTGATTTTACAATTTCATTGCTTCTCAGAGTAACATAGTTGTCTTAGGTTCAGATAGCATCAAAGCAAATGCTTTAAGGGTTAAAGTCATTAAGTCATCGAAGATGTTACTAAATGAGTGGTTAATTTACTTCTAATCATTAGTAGTAACTATTTTTCAAGGATTTTAGGCAATGCCAAAAAAAAAAAAGATTGATTACTAGTGGCCTCTCCATCAATTCTTTGTCAATTCTTATCATTGATTTGGTACATTATTGTTCCAATCTAATGCATTTACATCTGCCATTATATTCAAGTTATGAAAATCACATCTTAGTTTTTTGGTGAGGACTTTCTTTTCCGCATTATATTTATTATTGTTTGAAGACTTGAACTATATATTTAAACTTTCAATTTTTGTGCCCCAGATATGAGAAGTATAGTCAAACATTACCATCATTGTCATTCTTTCAATGTTGCACTAGCATTTTAATTTGGATTAGAAAGGACATTAAAGCTTGATTTTAGTCTCTGTTTAATTTTTAAATTTTTAGTATTATTTTTTTTTTTGTATTAGAAAAGACATTTCACCTCACATGCATGCAAATTTTCTACAACTTTTTTTATTAAGCTGCGTTTGTTTTAGGTGTAAATTCAATTTTACATCGATGAAAAAGTTCATGCCGGTTCGATGATCGGTGGAAAATAGAACCGAGTGAATTTAAATTTTTACACTGATGATGTTTGGTTGTCACAGTGTAAAGTGAAAGGCTTTCACTCTGTTTCTACTCTGAAACTCTCCCTATCTCGGCAATGCAATGCCGGAGACTAGTGTGTCATTGCCAGATATTTCTCTTCGGAAAATACAAATTCGGGAACAATTCTCTCTCTCTCTCGATATTCCCCGCCCTAGTCTCCTTCACCGCCATCCTCTTTCTTCGTGAGGTCCCACCGTCCTCTGTCTCCAACCAAGATGCAAATACAAACAAGGAGGCTCTATGAGGAACCTCAATCTCAATGTTCTCGCAATTGCACCTTGCTCTGTCGGCCTTATTATTGATCGTGGTCTCTTTGCTGCCTCCACCACCGCCATGTCACTGGAACAACTCTCACTTCGTATGGCTGTCATCTTCTTGGGTGGTGCAAACAACCGAGGAGCATTGCAAAATGCTTCCCGGATGGTGGAAGGTCCAACCATAGCTGCCCTCCTCGTTACACAGTTGATCCTCTCCGACTCTTCTAATCCCAACGATTGCGACATCAAACTTGATACCGCAGCCATCACCAATTTTATATCAACCTGCTCCCATTGTAAAAATGTTTTCTTCATAGAAGAGGTGGTGGAAGATGAAGAGCAGATGGTGAAGATTATTCGATCCATTCACACTAGCTCTGACCTTATATTGGTGGGAAGGCGCCACATCATGGAATCCCAGATCATGGACGGGATTGGAGAATGGTCTGAACACCCGGAGCTAGGTGTGATAGGGGACGACATACTTGCTTCATTCGATATAGATGGCCGATTTTCAGTCTTGGTGTTGCAACACCACACGGTTAATTTAGATCAGCTTGGCTCGACATCGTAGGCTGCTACAGGCAACATTAATTAAAATTAGACCCTGTATATAATTACAAACAAATTACTTAGTTGTTCTAGTATAGAAATCATGGCCGACTTCTTTCAATCGCTTTTGCCGTCATGCTTTTCATCCTTCTAGTTGCACCCTTGGCTATACTGTTGTACTCTGAATTTCAAAACTGGAGACTAAAGTCAAGATCCAGATATCTTGAACATCAGATCAAAGAGCCATTGTTGGTTTATGGAACCACACCGGTGACCGCAGCAGAAGCCACAGGCGAAGATGGGGGAAGTGGAGGTGAGGCCGTCGCCCCCTGTGATCGGAGAAGAACACACAATCCTAAAAGCGATCAAAACCTTGGATTTCTAGATCTTGTGGGTACGGGGTTGGTGGTAATGAACAACATGGAGTAGAAGCTATTTAACCGTTGTAGAGTTTTACACCGAAGATGGAGATTTACATGAATTTTATAGATGGTAACTTTTCACCGATTCTTCATATAAAATTTATCCTAAGTGGAGTTTTATGTTAATTTATGTTGTAAAACAACACCTAAAACAAACATATGGAAATTTGAACCAAGGTATAAAATTTATCCCGATTCTCATTTACATCCAAAACAAACGCAGCCTTAAAAAAATGTTACCTACAAACATGTTATTTCTTTCTTTTTCTTTTTTTTTTTAAAAGATAATGATTCAAAACTTCATACCTCTAGTTTACCAAAATAAAACTCAATGTCTAATCTCCTTATTTATTGCAAACATGTGGTTTTATTGGTCAAGCTTTAACATTGCAAACACGGATTGATTTTATTGGTCAACCTTTAACATTGCAAACACGGGCCATTCTAGTAGTATATCGAATTACACACCGCCAATCTGAAACCGGAACCGAGCAGAAATAGTAGAAACTTTAAAACCGATTAACTCGGGTTAGTCGGTTCGATCGGTCTTAAACAGCGAACGGTGTGATGCCGTGTGAAGACGGATTTTGTGAGGAATTCGAATGGATGGATTGCACTTACACCTACGCTCGTGCACTTATGCTCTCCAAATACTTCTCACACGTCAATGACCACTTGTCGACTTCCCTCTGTGGCTCTGTTATCGACTTAACGGCTTTAATCTTCGACTGTGACTGTACGAATTGAAGTGTTGACTGTTGGGACGTTAACGTAGCGTCGCCGTTAGAAGCCTGTCGATGGGCGCGAGAGAACGGAACTACGCCCCCATCTATTCGGAGCAAGTATATATCCATGCGTCGCGCCTTAAATATCGACTTGCGATCGCCGAGAAATCGATCTTTTAGGCTCTCGCCTTGCTTTTTAAAACCCTAAATTTCCCATCCATTTCGATACTTTTCTTGCGGGGGTTTGAGCAAATCGGGTCTAATTTCAAGTGTTTTTTTCCGGAAAGATTGGGGTTTCGTTGGATGACTCGAGATCCTGCTAGTTATCGATCTAAATCTAGGTTTCAGATGTGTGAAGCATGATTTCCCGGCAAAAACCAGATTTTTCGGAGAAGAAATGTGGATCATCGGCGAGGTGGATAAGGTTAGTTGTTTATGAATGGACTCTATAGTGTTTGTCTTAGTTGATGTGGAGTTAGGTGTAGTATATAGTTGGAATCTTTTTGTTATTTTTTTCCTTGAATAAAAGATTGGGTTTTCCGATGTTTTAGGGTTTTGATAGGAAGGAGTTTGGAAGGTCTGTCTGTGACATGAGTTGCTTGCTTAAGGTCACGAAGAATTTAGGATTTAGGAACTTACAGTTGTGACATTTTTTTTTCTTTTATAATGGGCACGGAATTTTATAGATTTGAGTGTTTTTTTAAGAGGGTTTTGCATGCGAATATTCAAAAGACTCGGTTTTCGTTGGTTTTCAAGATCGGGAAAATTCCATGGAATTCGTTTGTATCTGTATAAATCCTAAAAACATAGCTGGAAATTTCCGATGTTCTTGTTTGGGAACATATTTATCTTTTAATTAGATTATCCTTTTTTGGTTGATCAGGCATAGATAGTCAAAAGTTTTGGTCTTAGAAGCAGCGTAGACCGTAGTTCCCCGACTGGGCTTCAAAAGTTAAGCATAAGGTTCTGTTCTCATGTTCATGTTCAACACTTTTCCAATATTGCATTTTTCTTCTGTAGTCAAGCTTTGAACAATTACTGTTTTATTAGTTAAACACCAGATTTTGATTCAGAGGGCTGGATAAGTTATCAAAGACAGAAAGCAATCGGAGGTGGTTTCTTGGGTATGCTGTAGAACATCCTTCCTTTCATAACTGGAAATTTGAAAGATAGGGCGAAAAGAAATGCAGTCCAATCGAATTTATTATGCTGATCTTGATGATGATGTGGATCAAGGCGAGTTTGATAAAATTCCTGATTCAGTAGTTCTTATAATCCTCAACAAGCTTGCCGACATTCGGTCTCTTGGGCGCTGCACTGCTGTCTGCAAGCGTTTCAACTCCCTCGTGCCCTATGTCCAGGATGTCTACATCAATATTGACGAAGTTGTAACAATCAATGGCGACAGTGACGATAGCTCATATTCTTCTTCCCACAAACCCCGTAATTTCTTCTCCAACCTCCTCAAATACATGTTCTTCAACCTTCTCAAACCCTTATATCATCTACGAAACAGCAACAACACAAACAAAACCCTTCTCCCCCAAGTCTCTCAGTGTACTCTTGATCAAATCCTCAGGAATTTCCATCACATTCACAACCTATGGATCGAACTTCCAACTGCCGATGTTGAAACTGAAGATGGGGTTCTTCTAAAATGGAAAGCAGAGTTTGGAAGCACACTCCAAAATTGTGTTATTTTGGGAGGCACTCAGATAGAAAGGAAACCAGTAACTGATCAGGGATCACTTGAGGACAATGGGAGTATACCAGAATCATTTTACACGAATGGGGGTTTGAAACTGCGAGTTGTGTGGACTATTAGCTCATTAATTGCTGCTTCCACAAGGCACTATTTATTGGAACCAATAATCAAGAATCATGCTACTCTGAAAGCTGTGATTTTTACAGATGCAGCAGGTCAGGGAACTTTGAGCATGGGTATCGAGCAGCTGAAGGAATTTAGGGAGAAACCCTTGGCGGCATCAGCCTCTTCGAGACGGACTCAAGTGCCAGCCTCAAACATGAAATTGAGGTATGCTCCATATTTGGATCTTCCAAAGGGATTGGGCATGCAAGGGGCAACGCTGGTGGCTATCAGGCCAGCAGGGGAAGGCAGTGGGAGTAATAAAAAGGAGGTAGAGGCATTTGTTCATGGGGCGTTTGATGGGCCATTCAAGGCAGCAGTGAAGGCATTGGTGAAGCGGAGAACTTACCTTTTGGAGATGAATGGCTTCTAGACTTACTACAGTTACGTGGTTAAGAGGCTGCTTTGTTTATTCAAGTTACCAATTCAGTTTTTTTAAGTGAAATTTAGTCAAAAACTTCAGTCAACTCTATAACCAACTAAAGATTAGAGGGAAGGCTGTGAATTCAGTTGCTGCGTTTCCAGGGAGATGTGGTTCCTGGGTAATCGTTGTATTTTTTTTTCGTTTCCCGTCTGTTGCTCTCTAGTTTTTGTACGTGTACAGCGATAACTATTTGAGAGGGGTTTACTGTCGCATGTATAAAAACAGCTGTATTGGCGGCTTAGCAATTGGCATATGAAATTGAAAATTTGAAATGGCTTTTTAACATTTTGAAGGGGCCTGGTCTGAGGGCCCTGACAATCCGCATTCTTCAATCGTCTGCATGATTTGCAGTATTATGTCAGGGCGTGCATTGAGGAGATTTGTACTTTTGTAGTCTCTTCTCATTTTTCATCACCGCCACTGCCCACTGCACCTTGTTTGCAGCAGCGGACCCCTCCACCTCCGGCCCTCTCTCGCCGTCTCTTTCTATCCCTCTTCCCCTTCTGCAACTCGTCTCAGATCTGTAAGGAATCCAGATTTGAGAGAGACTCAGATTCACTGTCGTTGGGTCTTGGGTACTTTATTGTCTTTCCGGAGACGGAGAAGGTTGCTCCAATTCCAAGGGAACGTCTCCAATGATCCTTGAGCTCTTGGGATCCCAACGGAAGTATTAACGTCGAGCTTATCTGGCTTTGCGGAACACCAGCCTTGTTGGAGTATTACCGTCGAGCTTATCTGGCTTGAAATCTTTAATATTGCCGTATGGGAATCGGTTTACGGGCAACATCCCACAAGAATTTGCACGGATTACGACTCTGTGGAAGCTTAATTTGTTGAAAGAAAAAATCAAAACCCTCGAGATTCAAACAGTTGCTGGTGTAACCCTCGAGATTCAAACGGTTGCTGGTGTGACAATTGCACATGGATCTCCCCAACATCAATCCTATGCTCTTGCCTAAATCTCTGTTAAAGGCCACCAAATCTCCCAAGAAGGCTTGAATGGCGAAAGCCAGGACGACTTTTTATTCCACTTTTTCCCCTTCCCTTCTCTTACCCTCTGTCTGTATGTACTTTTATTTATTTCACGAGTAGGACTCCCATCTTTGGGATTTCAAACGGGGATTTACTGTACTTTGTGATAGTGTACTTGGATCGATGAATGAAACTTGTTGGTAGTTTCATCCAAAAAAAAAAAAAAGAATCCATCAATTGAATTGTGAACCTTTCCATTTGATCGATGACTGTGAATCAGTATTACTGCACAGAGCGATATGTGCCCTTGCAATTCTGAAGACCTCTTTAATGGTGTTTATTATCTTTGTCCTTTTGGAACAAATTCGACAGTAAAATGCGATGTTCAGCGAGAACCGTGTGAGTGAAAGAAGAAAAAGGAGTCATTGGGGAGATCAAAAAGTATTTATTACCATAAATCTTGCCGCCACCAGAGGTTCCTACGTTCATGGATTCCAGTGTATATTGGGATGACCGGTGAGATGCTTCTTTGAATCAGGATTCGGTGGAGAGGAGTATATTGGAGGGAGTTCGATTGAAATCCTTTGAAAGAAGTGGGTTTAAGTTTTTGTGTTCATTTTCTGTCTCGTTCCGCATCGTCTGTCCCCTAGGGACAGAAAATTTTCTGTCTCAACCAACGAGACTGAACACGTTGCTCTCCCTTCACATATTAAACTCATGTAATCCTCGTCTTTTCTTGTTCCCTCTCTCTTCTCTTCTCCTCCCTCCCACCGCCCCTACACAGTACCGAACCCCCTTGTATTTTCCTCTGATATTTTCCTCACATAACGTTAATGGCAGTTAAACCCATCATCTTAACAAATCTAATATTCCTCTTCATCTGTTCTCTTTGCTTTTCTCTCTTGTATCCTCAACCTCAAATTCAAAAGACGTAGGTCGAACTCTAACCCTATGCCCCCCCCAATTTTACTCATTCTCGTCGTAAATTACAACAGTCACTGGAGATTATCGATCTTTGGTATGACTGGTCCAATGGCTGCAACCCCAACATCATCCAGGACCAGCTGGGCCGACTTCTTTATCACCTCGAGTGGAACAACAACACTTCCTTGTAGTACACCTCAGACTCTTCAAGGTGTACAAGACTCAACATTTCGAAGCGGGGATCCTAAACCCAACTGGCTAGACGGTGCAAACCACCTTGGCTACCAATACGTCGATGGGTTCCTCTGCAATGCTTGGGAGATTGTTGATTTCATTTGGTAGTGATGGTGCACGATCTGGATGCTCCTATCTGGATGACAGCTGTCGAACTACAATAAAGTAAACTAAGAGGACGCAAGGTGACTTACCCAGTGTGGGTGCTCCGATGCTTAAGTTAGTAATGGTATGCGAGTTGAAGGCTTGTAAGTTAGAAGGCTAACGAGCAATAATCGTGCCTACTTTGTGACGTTGGGGTTGAAGCCCTTATATAGGCAAGCTGTCGTAGGTCTTACGAAACTCCTCCAAGATCCCCGACCCACGCTTCTAGGAATCCATTCTGCACTCGGAGGTGGACTTCGTGTGAGCTGATAAGGCTTATCGAGTTCGTCAAATCCGGGAGGGATAAGGATAAGGCTTGCGGGCGTGCGGCGTGATCCCAGAGAAGCCGAGGACAGTTGGCTATCTTCTAGAAGTTGGCTACATCTCACCTCGGTAGCTTGGGCCACCACAAGCTGCTCGGACCTCGATCTTGGCCGAGGTGCCTGAGGTACCCGAGCTGACTTAGCCTACCAAGGTGGCAGGGAATGCTGAATCTCCATCCATGTCATCAAGTTGCATCCACGTGTCTGCGTGCTAGTAGGTCATCACAATTTATCCCTCATCAATTGCCCCCACTCTTATTCCAGGGGTACTTGACCCGATGTGGGAGTTCACGACAAGCTTGGATGGATTTGACCTAGTCTTTGGTTTGGCCGAGGTCCGGTCTGTAGGTTACCTAACTAACCCAACTGTCTCAACCCTAGAGCTAGATCGCGTCTCTGGAATGCACGGATGTCACTTGGATTATAAACTCTGCGGACGTCAAACACCTGCTCAACCAATTTCGACCTCGAAAGTCATGTGATCGCCCTCATGGGAACCGTCAGATCTGGTTGATTTGAGCCGTCTTTGATTAGATATACCGGCTATAATTAGGGGCCTTGGGGTCCTATTTCCTTTGTCCTATTTTGAGCTTTTGTGTTCTAGAGGTCACGCACTAACTCTGGTGTCTCCAAGTCGGTTGTTCATTCTTGAGGTCAGCCTTTTTCCTTTTAGGTAAGTTGTCTTCCCTTGCTCTAGTCTTTCCTTTATCTTCATTTCCTTCATGTCTAGTTGTAGTAGCTCATTTGGCGAAGAGTGTGCGGGGTTTGATCGGGCCGAGGAGGGCACCTCGGCTCAAGGGCTGGAGTCTGGTCCAATTGAGGTGGGGACTTCAGTTCAGGATCAAAGAGCCTCTCATAAGAAGGCTTTGTCTTCACGCCGTGCATGCTAACCTAGAGAACCAGATAGCTTCGACCCTTCCATGATGTTCATCAAGCATATTTGTGATCTGGTTGCTCGGTACAATTCCCTGACCACTACGGTTACTACCTTCCCTTGTGTTAGATATTGTATGCCCTTAGCTCCAATCAGATTGATGTACATGCCCATTTATTGTAAATGAATAAAAGTACATAATTGATTCATGTTATATCGGGTATGTTTTTGTGTAATTACGCTTAAACTGGATACTTATAAGACTTGTGTTGGTTTAGAATGTTCTTAGCCATTAGATAGACTTGGAGAACTTTATTTGGCCATGGCTGACATTGATGTACTGCCAAGAATGTTGGGGTAGCCTGTCTCAGCTGCCAATGTTAGACCCAAAGCACATGCAGTGTGTGTTTGTTCAAAACGTTGAACCCGGACCAATTTCCAGTTATGCCTTGGACCATGGAGACTAGTAGGCAAAACTGAAAAGTTACACCTACCCCTAGACTTGATTATGGTACTGCATTAGGTGTTGGACTAGGCTGTCTTTGATGTACCAATCAGTGAGATCCATCAGGGGTCAAAATTTGGGTATGTTGGGGCAGTCTGAGAATTCACTCAAGTGGGTGATCATAGTGACAGGATCAGCCCCTTTGTTGGACAAAGTGAATGATTGGGACTGCACTCTCTTTGATTGAAACCAAAACTTTCGGTAGTCGATTTCAAAGTTGTTTGTTTGAGATTTGTTTCCTAATCTAATTACGGGAGAGTTTCCTAATCCAAATCTTATATTTGGATCTGGACTCTTAAATGGATAAGACTTATCTTATCCTTTACCTAATCCTAATTAGTTTAACAACTGAATTCACCCCCTTTTAATTAGCTAACTTAAGCCTAGTTCAAATTGGGTCTTAGGCCCATTAAGCTTATGTGCTCATTTACTCTTTAATATACTGCCAACTTGGCTCTCTTTGTATGGTGTGGGACCCTAACATTGATCTATACATCAGTTACATGGGTTCAACCTAGCCTCTGTTATAAGGCCTGGTCAAATTCATTGTATGTCACAGTAAACCCCTGAGTCCATCACCATGAACTATCAATGGGCCCAACATTTACATTAAATGGTTCTTGGATCCAACCACCTTATGAAAACCCAAGAGCTATGGGTAGATGCAAGATTAGCCCATCAAGTATTACCCTCAATGGTCTTATACTTTAACCTCTTAGCCCATAATGATCAAGCACTGTCCGATAAGAGATGACATCTCCCTTAGCTACAAGGTGCAGTGCTGCACTCTCTAACAAGTTTGAAATCAACTGTCGACAGTTTAGGTTTCCATTAGAGAGTGTTTTTCTCGATCATTCACTTTGTCCGATAAATGGGCTGATTCTGTCACTATGATCACCCACTTAGGTGAATTCTTAGACTACCCCAACATACCCAGGTTTTGACCCCATCTAAGGATTTCACTGATTGGCATATCAAAGACAGCCCAATCTGACACCTAGTGTAGTACCATAATCGAGTCAAGGGGCCAGGTGTAACTTTCTAGTTTTTCCCATCTGTCTCCAACGTCTAGGGTAATACTAGAAATTGGTCTGATTCAGGGTTTCAAGAAAACCCACACTGCATGTGCCTCAAGTCTCACCCTGACAATTGAGAAAAGCCACCCTAACCAACTTGGTGGCACATTAGTGTCAGCCTTGGCAGGATATACCTCCCCAGATCTATCCAACGGTTGTGAAGATTCTAAACTAACACGAGTCTCATAAGTGTCCAGTTTATCAATACATAGAAACACACCACAATGACGTGAATCAATTATGCACTTTATTCATTTACAATAAATGTCAAAAGATACACCAATCTGATTGGAACTAAGGGCATAACTGTCTAACAACTCCCACTTGCACTTAGGTCCAATCGGGTACAAGCCAGAGTCCCATACTTTTCACGTATTTCTCAAACACTTTATGTGTAAGCGGCTTAGTCAATGGGCTGCTACATTCTCTATTGACGCTACTTTCTGAATCGAGATGTCTCCTTTACTAACTATCTCCCGCAGTACATGGTACTTCCTCTCGATGTGCTTCGACTTCGAGTGGGTTCGTGGCTCCTTAGCCTGAGCTATAGCTCCAGTGTTGTCACACAACAGTGGAATGGATGATGTGTTGGATGAAACTATTCCTAATTCCTGAATGAATTTCTTCATGCAAACAGTTTCTTTAGCAGCTTCACTTGTGACAATGTATTCAAATTCGGTTGTGGAATCTATGGTGGAACCTTGTTTGTTGCTTTTCTAGCTTACTACACAGTCCCCCATCGTAAAGATGTACCTAGATATAGACTTTCTATCATTTGGATCTATCTAAAAATCGACATCTGTATACCCTTGGATATGTGGTGAACTACCACCGAATACCAGACAAAACTCTTTTGTCCTTCGAAGGTATTTCAGAATGTTGTCATTCAAAGGTATTTCAGAATGTTTTACAACACTTACTGCCTAAGCAATGTCAGGAGGAGCGCACAGCATGGCATACATGATGTTTCCTACGACTAAGGCATAGGGAATCTCCTTCATGCCCTCAATCTCCTCAGGAGTATTGGGAGACATACCTTTAGAGAGAGTGACTCTGTGCCTGAAAGAAACATTTTCTTTCTTGGAGTTCTCCATACTGTATCTCTTGACAATCTTGTCAATGTAACTAGACTGTGATAATCTAATTATCCTCTTCGATCTATCTCTATAGAGTCGAAGTCCCAAGATATAGGTGGCTTCTCCAAGATCTTTCATGGAGAATTGCTGTAAAAGCCACACTTTCACCATAATTAACATTCCTACATCATTTCCAATGAGTAGAATGTCATCTACATACAAAACCAAGAACGTAACCTTATCCCCACTGGTCTACCTATAAACACAGGACTCATTCAGATTCTGCTCAAAATCAAATTGCTTGACAGTAGAGTCAAACCGGATGTTCCAAATCTTAGAAGCCTGTTTCAGTCCATATATGGATCAATTAAGTTTGCATACCATGTATTCCTGACTTGCAGCAATGAATTCTTATGATTGTTGCATATAGATATCTTTAGTAAGATCTACATTCAGGAATGCGGTTTTGACAACCATTTTCCAAATCTCGTAATTATGGTATACTGCTAGAAGTAGCAGGATTCTAATAGACATCATAGCCACTGGGGAAAAAGTTTCCTTATAGTCGATTCCCTCTTTCTGAGTGTACCCTTTCGCCACGAGATGAGCTTTGTAGGTCTCAATGTTTTCATCTGGGCCCTTCTTCCTCTTGTAAATCCACTTGCAACCAATTGCTTTCACCCCAGAGGGTGGGTCTACAGAGTCCAGACCTTGTTGGTCTCCATCGAGTTCATATCGGATTTCATGGCATCTATCTACTTCAAGGAATCTATGTCCAACATAGCTTCCACATAAGTCGTGGGATCCTCCTCACTTGTTGTGGTTTCCACCAAGTAACTTTAATGGTCATAGCCGTAATGAACTGGAGGGACATCTTCCACTACTCCTGGGCTCTCCTCATCAAGAACAATTTCTTGCTGAAGATTCTCTAGGATGCAATTTTCTTCTAAGAAACAAGCATTTCGACTGCAAAATATCTTTTGTTCTTTCGGATCATAGAATAGGTAACCTACAGAGCCTTTTGGGTAACCTACAAATAGGCAACGATTGGTCTCAGATTTCAATTTTTCTGCACTTGTTCTTTTAACGTGTGTAGGACAACCCCAAATCTTCAAGTGTCTCACACTTGCTTTCTTACTGGTCCAAAGCTTATAGGTAGTCTTTGGAGCGGATTTGGTTGGAACCCGATTTAGCACATAAATCGTAGTCTCCAATGCATATTCCCAAAATGATGTAGGTAATTCTAAGTGGATGAGAAGTGATCGGACCATATCCAATAAGGTCTGGTTCCTCATCTCCGACACATTGTTTAATTGTGGTGTAGTGGGAGGGGCTAATTGTGATACTATCCCATTATCCTTTAATTAATCCCTGAATTTGTTAAAGAGATATTCACCACCTTGATCTGATCGAAGGGCTTTAATTTCTCTCCCTAACTGTTTCTCGACTTATTGTCTGAAATCCTTAAACTTTTCAAAGGATTCATATTTATGTCTCATTAAGTACACGTAACCATACCGAGAATAATCATCAGTAAATGTTATGAAATAAACGTGCTAATTACGTGTCTTAACATTTAGGAGACTAAATACATCAATATATATCAAGTCAAGTGTGCCTGTAGATCTTTCAGGCATACCGGTAAATGGCCGTTTTGTCATCTTACCCTGAAGGTAAGGTTCATAGGTTAGAAGATCTTCTACAGTTAGAAAATCCAAAGGACCATCATCTACCAACCTTGTGATACAGTCTATGTTGATGTGGCCAAGTTGGTAATAACACAGGTACGTGAGACTAACTGTATCATGGATTCTTTTCTTGGGATTTATTATCGATGTTGTTTTGGTTATGTTTGTTTTTAGAGAGGGATGGAGAACATAGAGACCATTCTCAAGTTCCCCATATGTAAGGGATTTGTTATTCTGTTTAATAGTAATCACATTATTGAACGAAATAGAATAACCATCAATGCACAATTTTGAGACAGAAATCAAATTTCTTCTTAAATTAGGTACGAAAAGACAATCTTTTTGTACAATAATCCCTTCTTTGAAAACTAATTCTACAGTGCCTATGGTTGTAGCTGTAACAGTTGCAAAAGTCCCCAAGTAAAGAGTCACTTCTCCATTACTTAGTCTTCTACTTATCTTGAACCCCTGCAGTGAGTTACATGCATGAGTAGAAGCCTCGGAGTCAAATACACTAGGAGGTAGAAGTGACCAACAGATTAATCTCTAGGATGAAAGAATCGAACATACCTTGTTTCTTAGTTTCCAGGTACTGAGGACAATTCCTCTTCTAGTGGCCGGTCTGCTTGTAGAAGTGACAGGCACCCGATGCCTTGTCTTTCTTCTACTTTTTGGCTTTGCGAACCTTCTTCTAAGCCTTCCACTTTTTCTTGCCCAATTTGCCACCTTCAACAAGCATGGCTATCGGCTTATCCTTCTTAATCAGTTCTTTAGCCCTCTACAACATATTGCTGAGTTTCTGAAAGCTAACATTTAGCTTATTCATGTTATAGTTCATGATAAACTAATTGAAGGAGGGAGGCAAGGAGTTTAGGATGGCATCAACCTTGGTGACATGATCTAGCCCTGACCCGAGTGCCTTTAGTTCATTGATGTAACCCATCATCTTAAGATAATGGTCATGAACCATCTGGCTCTCAGTCATTTTAGCCGTCATGAACAGCTTCAAGACCTTCTAACGAGTAGAACAATTATGCTCTTCATACATGGTCTTCAGACTATCCAATATATCCTTGGACACTTTGATCTTATCGAATTGTCACTATATCGGATTGTATAAAGATGCTATAATATAACATTGGGCAAGAGAATTTTTCTCTTCCCATTCTTGATACTCTCTCATTCGGGCCTCAAAAGCCTTGTCACCCGGACGATCCAGAGCAAGGTTCTTAGAAATTTTGTCCAATTTCTCGGACGTCAGAACCAACATAAGGTTTCGGAACCAGTCAACATAATTAGGGCCCTTGAGCTTATGGATGAGACATCCATCATATGGATGGCCGAACCTTGCAGGTAAATTGGGCAAAATTTAAAAAAATTTCTCTCTCCCATGTGGGAATCACATTCCTTGTTTTAGAAAAACTATATTTTTCAAGGATCAATCTTGAACCAAGAACCGAACCAGATCTGAAACCAAAAGGTAGGATAGGGAGATACCTGATACGGGGAAATAATAACTCCCAATGAAGGTGTTCACGCCCAAGGAGAGGCCAAAGACTGCTCCCACTAAAGATGACACAGTACTGGATGTCGCAGAATCATCAGGTGGTTCTTCACAAGAATCGGATCCTTCAGCAAGTATTCGATGGAGGGTATGTGAGCACGACTCCATATCAGTTTTTCACAAAAAACTAATATCAAGAACCTTTCTTGATCGCTTCTACAACTGGAGAAAGAACTAGCAATGGCGGCAGTAGGAGGAGAAGACAAGAGCAGAAGATGGTGCAGTCACACTGTTGCTTTCATTATCTCTTGTATTTGAGATCAGATTGAGTGAATGGAGGTTCGCCCTCCTCCTCCTTTTATAGCCTTAAAGGGAGCTTCTCCTAATCTCATTAGGAGTTTCCTAATTCAAATCCTTATTTGAATATGAACTCTCTTTAAGAGATAAGGATTTATCCTTATCTTATCTGCAGATAAAGATCAACCCTCCTAATCTCATTAGGAGTTTCCTAATCCAAATCCTTATTTGGGGATTTGGATTAGGACTCTCTGAGTGGATAAGGATAATCCCTTATCCTATCTACTGATCTAAATCTAGGTCCACCCCTCTTTAATTAATCTTATTAAACCAGTTCGAATTGGGCTTTAGGCCCATTAAGTTCATGTGCTCACTAACCTTCCAAACTGCTACCTTATTGGATTTCCTTGTATGGTGTAGGACCCAAACATTGATATACACATCAGCCACATGGGTTCAACCTAGCCTCTATTATAAGGCCTGTCTGAATTCACTGTAGGAGACAGCGAACCCTTGAGCCCCTCACCATGGGCTCTTAATGGACCCAACACTTACACTAAGTGGTCATTGGGCCAAGCCACCTTATAAAAACCTAAGGACTGTGGGCAGATGCAAAATTAGCCCATCAGGCATTACCCTCAATGGTCTTACACTTAACTTTTCAGCTCATAAATGATCAAACACCGCCCGACAAGAGAGGACCTCTCCCTCGGCTGCAAGGAATAATGCTGCACTCTCTACTCACATGGATCCCAGGAATTAAAACCTTTTGCAAACATCTCGAAACCATTATATATATGTGTGTGTGTGTGTGTGTGTGTGTGTGTGTGTGTGTGTGTGTGTGTGTGTGTGTATCTATATAAATATATTTTGCAAAACAAATTTCAACGATTGAAATCAACTGCGACAGTTTTGGTTTCCATTAGAGAGAGTGCATCCCCGATCATTGCCTTTGTCAAACAAAGGGGCTGATCCTATCACTTAGATCACTCACTTAGATGAATTCTTGGGCTGTCCCAACATACCCAGGTTTTGACCCCTCTAAGGATCTCACTGATTGGCATATCAAATACAACCCAATCCAACACTTAGTGCTGTTTCATAATCGAGTCTAGGGCTCAGGTGTAACATTCAAGTTTTGCTCACTAATCACCAAGGTCCAGGGCAATACTTGAATTCTGGTCCGGTTCGGGGTTTCAAGTAAACCTACACTACATGTACCTCGGGTCTCACCCTGGCAGCTGAGATAGGCTACCCCAACCAACTTGGCGGCACATCAGTGTCAGCCTTATCATGATAGATCTCCCCAGATCAATCCACCAGCTGTGAACATTCTAAACTAACACGAGTCTCATATGTGTCCAGTTTAAGGGTATTACACAGAAACACACCATAATAACATGAATCAAATATGTACTTTTTTCATTTACAATAAATGTCATAATGTACATCGTTATGATTGGAGCTAAAGGCATACACTGTCTAACAACCCGGGCGATCCAGAGCAAGGTTCTTAGCAATTTTGTCCATTTTCTCAGACGTCAAAACCAGCATAAGGTTTTGGAACCAGTCAGCATAATTAGGGCCCTTGAACTTATTATCATCCAACAACTTGGCGAAGTTTCCATTTGTCATTTCTGGTAAAGGCAAAGTAGATTTATAAGTCCACAACTTAATTGATTTATGTCATCACATAGAAAGGGCTTTTAATCTATGCTTCATTTCCATTATGGGCATTTATGAGATTCTCTCCAATCTCAGTGACAGAGACAATTGTGTCTCTGGAAATGTGGGAAACCACATGGGGTGCATGGAGCTAATTGTTTCAGCTACAAAACCCCACCACCTTCTGTGAAGGATCCCATTCACTCATCATTTGAGCTTTCCCTTTGGCCTTTGTCAAACAAGGTTCATAGCCATTTTAGGTTAAACCTTTCTATCCAGTAAATGCTTACCCATCATGTTCATGAACGCCAAGGTGCCGTGAGAGAGTCTTCCATTTTATGATAGGTCCCTCCCACATCAGTCTATGATGCTTTTATCATCTTATGAAGCAATCTAGCTAACTGCATTAGTAGAGGGATAGCCTAATTTTTTGATGCATCTCCACCCACCAATACAACCAACCTTCATACTAATGATTAAGGCCTTTAGAGAATTCATCATATGAAATTCCCTATCACATGCACTTATATTAACTGGCGGGAACGCAAAGGATAACCCCCTAGATCTGATTTAGGTTAAACCAAAGTGACTCCCACTGACTTTCTTAAAGTCAGATTCAAAGTGGGCCCAAAATGGCTAGGGTTCCGGGGTGTTCCTCTTGTGGAGAAATTGAAGTGGGCCCCATTGAGAAGGGAGATCATCCAATGATCTTAAGGGCACCATGGCAATGATGTGCAATCAGCCATGATGTTCGAAAGAGCCACTATCGAATTAACATGGGCCAAGTGCTTATGGCCCATGTACGTAGAACATCACATCACATACATCACATGTATGAAAAACCACAATTGATCCAATCAATTAAATAACTATAAAACCCATAATTAAAATTTAAAACATTTTCATCCCATTTAAAGCCCATAATATTATCAAATAATACTATCTAGGTATGTGGGCTGAACTGCAAAGAGCAGTTCGACCCATATAGCATTTATGTTGAATTGGATTAAAGTAGTTTTAACAAAATAAACTGGGTTTTATAGAGGTGGGCTGAATTTCATCTTGTAATTAGCCATCAAACCTTCAACCTATTTAAGAAATTTTAGGGTTGTGAACAACCCCCATTGAGCCACATATTCGGTCCAACTAGTTCAGTCCAATCTGGGTCGAATGGGTCTAGGGTTTGGTGTTTAATTCAATATCTAATTCAAGAAGATGATATGAAATTAAATATGATTGATAAATGACAATCAATAATCAACAAATAAACAAAACAGTGGGTTGTTCGTGTGGATTCAAACCTACAAGAAAAATATTAGTCGTATCTTGCAGATTTGATTTCTGCAAATCGTAGATTGCAGATTTCTCATCTACGCAAGTGTCTTCTCCTCCACGCGAACTACCTTCTTCTTCCAATGAAATAAAATAAAAAAAGCGTAATTTCTCTATTAATTTACATCAGAATCAAATCCTATACATTCCGTCTAAAAAATAAAAAAAAATTATTTACAGACCAAGATTGAATAGAATACAATAGTTGTAAAGATTCATTGCGCCATTAAAAGATTTCGATCTCCACCGTACGAACAACCCAAAATCCAAAAAATATAAATAGAATAATTCTAAATATATTGTAGATTAATCAAGATTTAATTTTCAGATCATTCACCCAAAATCGGGAACTGATTTCCTAGCTAAACTGCAAACTGCGTAAATCAGATAGGACAATTCTGTCGATTTGTGCAGATTAGATCTGGTTTATTTTTTTTGGTTCAAGAATTGAACCTGGCTCTAATACCACTGAAGGGAAGGGAGATCCATCGAATGGATGGCCGAACCATCTAGAAAGGTTGGGCGAAATTTCAAAAATTTTCTCTCCTATCTCGGGAATCCAATTCCCAGATTTAGTAAACCACATTTTCAAGGTTCGTTCTTGAATCCAAAAGAACAACTGTTGACAAATTTTTGCCGATACGTGTTGAACCGGGTTCCAACCAAATCCATTTCTAAGACTCCCTATGAGCTATGGACCGAGAAGAAACCAAGTGTGAGACACTTGAAGATTTGGGGTTGTCCGACACATGTTAAAAGAACAACTACTGACAAGTTGGAATCCAAGACTAGCCATTACCTATTTGTAGGCTACCCCAAAAGCTCTGTAGGATATTTCTTCTATGACCTAAGAGAGCAAAAAGTGTTTTGTAGTCGAAATGCCTACTTCTTGGAAGAAGATTACATCTTGAACGATCATTGTCAGGAAATTGTTCTTGATGAGGAGAGCTCAAGAGTAGTGGGAGATGTTCAACAGGTTCCAGATAATACCTAACTTAGAAGATCTACCAGAGTTTCTAGACCTCTATTTCGTTGCGGCTATGATCAAGAAAGTTACTTGATGGAAGCCACGACTAGTGAGGAAGATCTCCTGACTTATGTGGAAGCTATGTTGGACATAGATTCCTTGAAGTGGGTAGATGCTATGAAAGTCGAGATGGACTCAATGAGAACCAACAGAGTCTGGACTCTCATAGACTTACCCCCTGGGGTGAAAGCAATTGGTTGCAAATGGATCTACAAGAGGAAGAAGGACCCTGAAGGAAAGGTTGGGACTTTTAAAGCCCATCTTGTAGAGAAATGGTACACTCAGAAAGAGGGAGTCAATTATTAGGAAACATTTTCGCCAATGGCCATGCTTAAATCCATATGGATCCTGCTAATTGTAGCAGCACACTATGATTATGAGATTTGGCATATGGATGTCAAAACTGCATTCTTGAATGGGGATCTTACTGAAGATATCTATATGCAGTAGCCGCAAGGCTTCATTGCTGCTAGTCAGGAACACATGGTGTGTAAACTAAACATATCCATTTATGGATTAAAGCAAGTTTCAAGAAGTTAGAACATCCGATTTGACTCTATGGTCAAACAGTTTGACTTTGAGCAAAATCTGAATGAACCCTGTGTTTATAGGAAATCAGTAGGAGATAATGTTACGTTCCTTGTTCTATACGTAGACGATATTCTACTCATTGAGAATGATGTTGGAATGTTGACTACGGTGAAAGTATGACTTTCGCAGCAATTCTCTATGAAAGATCTTGGAGAAGCTTCCTACATCTTGGGACTTCGACTCTATAAACATAGATCAAAGAGGATAATAGGATTACTCCAATCTACTTACATTAACAAGATTATCAACAGGTACAACATGGAGAACTCTAAGAAGGGATTTGTCCCTTTTAGACACAGAGTCACTCTCTCCAAGTGTATGTCTTCCAATGTTGCTGAGGAGATTGAGGGCATGAGAGAGGTTCCCTATGCCTCTGTCGTAGGGAGCATCATGTATGCCATGTTGCACACTCGGCTAGACATTGCTCAAGTAGTGAGTGTAGTAAGTTGATACCAGTCAAACACAGGATAGGAGCATTATACTGTTGTAAAGAACATACTCAAATATCTTCAGAGGACAAAAGAGTTTTATCTTGTCTTCGATGGCAGTTCACTATAGATCCTTGGATATACTGATTCCGATTTCCAATCAGACCCAAATGATAGAAAGTCTACATCTGGTTACACTTTATGATGGGGTCTTATGTAGTAAGAAAAATAGTCCACGACCCAGGCCAAGAACATTGCTGTAAGTGAGGCTACCTAATGAGTGGAGTTATTCATCCTAAAATTTGGAATCCTACCATATCACTCATTCCATTGTTGTGCGACAACACTGGATCTACGAGAAATTGTTGGTAGAGAGTGTTAGACAGTGTATGCCCTTAGCTCCAATCAGAATGATGTACCTAATGACATTTAATGTAAATGAATAAAGTACATATTTGATTCATGTTATTATGGTGTGTTTCTATGTAATACCCTTAAACTGGACACATATGAGATTCGTGTTAGTTTAGAATCTTCACAGCCGTTGAATAGATCTGGGGAGATTTATCCTGCCAAGGCTGACACTGATGTGCCGCCAAGTTGGTTGGGGTAACCTATCTCAGCTGCCAGGGTGAGACCCGAGGTACATGAAAGAATGGTAGGATCCATAATATGGACGCCGAAAGGGTTGCAGAATGGGTGGGCAAATTTCAAAAATTTTCCTACCTTCTTTCAATTGGGAATCATATTCCCTAAGTTTAGAATACAATATTCAAGGATCCTACTTGAACCATAACCGAATCAGATCTGAACCAAAAGACAAGGGAGGAATTATACCTGATCCAGAGAAACAATATCTCCCAAAGTTGGTGTTCATGCCCAAAGAGGACACCAAGATCCGCTCCTGCTGAAGATGACATAGCAATGTGTAGAATGGAACCAGCAGAGTGCGCCCTACACACTGAATCCTTCACAAGAATCCTTTGGAAACTCTGAGCACTGAATCTTTTCAGTTCTTTCTGCAAAACTGATATCAAGAATTGATTTCTTGATTTATTTTCTTCAAAGATCGAATCTTTTCAGAGAATGGCAGCGGCTGGAGGAGAATTCCTGAGATGAAGATGGCGAAGTATGCTTCTCTTCTCTATGGAATGTATATGAGATCCTATCTCAATTCGCATGATGATTTCTTGTTGAAAACCCCTAGTTTGAATTTTGTTTTCTCTCTTAGGGTTTCTCCTCTTTTCTTCTTGATTAAGAAATCTCCTAATTAGGAGTTATCCCAATCCAAATCAGCATCTGGATAGGGGATGATCTTAATCCTATCTGCAGATTAGGTTAGATAACTCTTGATCTTATCAGGAGATTACCATATTCAAATCTGATTTGAATTTGGTCTCCCAGAGTGGATTAGGTTGAAGGCCCAATCCTTTTTCTAAACTTAATCTCAGATCCGCCCCTTAAGTGGGTGACCATATCAGCCCAGTTCGAAATGGGATTTTGGCCCATTAAATAATCAGTGCTTAATTAGTTTTCAATCTGCTGCCCAGTTGGTCTTCTTTGTATGGTGTGGGACCCAAGCATTGATCTACACACCAGCCACATGGGTTTGGCCCAGCCTTTATTACAAGGCCTAGCCAAATTCACTGAGAAGCCCAGTGAACCCCTGAGCCCATCATATGGACCCTATGGGCCCAACACTTACATTAAGTGGTCCCTGGGCCAAACCATCTTATAAAAACCCAGGGACTGTGGGCAGATGCAAGATTTAGTCTTGTATAGGACATATTTGATACATAAAATTGAAGTAAACCATGGTAGGAATAGAATGTAAGAGAAAAGAGAAAGATAAGAAAAAATGCATAACAAAAAGACTAGGGGTAGAAAACATGAGAATTGGAGGGTTTAGCATGTGTGAGCTTTAGGTAGCTAATCAAGCTATGATGTGTGGAGGGTTGCATGGCTTTACGATAATTGAATCAAGCTTAAGAATACAAGTTCAATGTTGGGAAAAATGTAACTTGCTTTTGTAAAAAAGTGTTAAAAAACTATAATAAATAGAATAAATGGGGCTGATGTAAAATGGGTTTTCTTGACATGTGAAACCAATTTAATTGATCTATGATGTTGGGAGATGTAATAGGAGTCCAATGCACTTTTTTTCTTTGAGGTTGGGTGATGTAAAGTGCTTCTATGAGGGGGTTTAGTTCATGAGAAGGCCTTTTAAGCTCAACTTAATCAAATTATATTGGGTCTTGTTTGGGAGATGGATGAGATAACAAACTAGTTAGGTCAAGGGGTTTGGTTAGGGTATGGGGTAGAATGTGTGTAAATATAAAATCATGTTAAATAATTTTTAATTCAGCCAAGATTAATTCTTTAGGGTTTCCAAAGAAACAACAACAAAACAATAAAACAAAAAATTGAAAAAAAAATCAACAAAGAAAGTAATGGGGTAAGGGGGTCATAGAAAAACCTAGGCCCAAGCCCACATCCCCTTAGTGCCCAACTAAAGTCTTAACCTAAGCCCATTTCCACTTAGAATCCTAAACCCATTTCCAAATAGCATCTAGCTATGCCTAGCATCAAACCCATTACAATCTAGAATCCCACCTTAGGCCCAAGCCCATCTCAAACCCAAGTCCAATTCTACCTTGGCCATATAGGCCAAGCAAACACTAATCCAAGCCTATTCCAACCTCAACCTAAGGTGTTACTGTGTTCTCAAGCTAGGGATTTTACAAAAAAAGAATCATATCATACAAGTAAAGCTAAGAATTAACAGTTCCAAATTATTCAACCTAAGCACACATAAAAATAAAGCTATCAACAGCCCAAAAGATTACAGCCTATATGAATGTAAAGCAAGACATTAAGAGTTCAAAAAAAAAAAAAATTCAGCCATCATGTATGCTAACAAAGCTACCAACAGCCCATGAAATTTCAGTCTTCATGTTTGTCACCAAAGTTATTAGCAATTCAAGAAGTTTCAGCCCTCATGCAAGCAAACAAATCTATAACAGTCCAAAATATTTTCACCACCATGCAAGCACACAAGGCTATTAACAGTCCAAAAAAAAAAAAAAATCAGCTTTCATGCAAGAAAACAAACCTATTAACACTTTAACAATCTAAAGATTTCAGACTATGTGCATGCAAGTAAAACTATTAATATTCCTAAATTTTTAGCCTAAATTCATGCCAATCTAACCATTAAAGATCCCAAGCAAACTCACCTACATGCATGCAAATATAAGCATTAACAGCCCACTAGAATTCAGCTTATGTGAATATTAACATAATCATTAACAGTCCTAAAAATTTCAGCTTACAAGTATACTAATCTAACCATAAGCAAACCCAAAAAACATACTTACATGCATTCAAATATAAGCATTAACAACCCACAAGAGTTCTAACTTATGTGAATGCTAACAAAACCATTAACATTCCTAGAAAATTTCAGGTTATATGAAAGTCAATCTAAACATTAACAGCCCTAGAAAATCAAATTAGTTTTGTGCATGCATATGAGACTTTTGAAGGTCCTAAAAATTCGGTTTACATACATGCATTCAAGAGCATTGACAGCCCCAAAGAATCTTGCCCAAATGTACACAAAAGAGGTTATTAACAGTATATATAAAAAACAGTTTATATGCATGCAAGCGAAATTCTTAACGGTCCTAAAAATTGAGCCTTTGTCCATGTCATCTAACCGTTAACAGTACCAAGAAAATCAGATTTTATAAATGCAAACTAATTTTATAAGAGTCCTAAAAAAATCAATTAGCATGCATGCCAAAATAACTATTAACAGTCCTAGAAATTCAGCGAGTATGCATGGGGTAGAATGTAATTGCTTTCCCCACTCAAAGGGGAAGAACGAAATGGCAAACACACACACACCCCTTCCCTTCCCCAGTGGAGTTGCCATTCTGTGAACATCCAAATTGAAATTGGGTGTCACTTCATGGCAATGAGAAGAGCCGCCACCCATCAACAACTTGAACAAGGGAGTGATGGGCCTCCCTTGTTTGAGAAACATAAAAAAAAAGAAAAGACTCCCAATCCAAGACAAGACATGTTTCTAGGCATCAAAGGGGGGAGAGGGAAGGTGTTAGGCACCCTCTCCCTTTCTTATCATCCAAGACAAGACAAGACATGTTTCTAGGCATCAAAGGGGGGAGAGGGAAGGTGTTAGGCACCCTCTTCCTTTCTTAACATCCAAGATAAGACAAGACATGTTTCTAGGCATCAAGACATGTTTCAATTTCTCTCTAGAAAGGAAAGCTCCTCTGGATATGACAAAGCTTTTCATTTGAGCTAAAAAAGACATTAACATCGAAGAAGTAGATGTTGGTCAATGGGGCGGCTGAGTGACGATGTGACATGAAGTGTAAAGTGCATGATGAGCACATCAATCTGGCAGTGAGAAGAAAAGGATAGACCGGCGTGGGATTGTAGACTGTGGAGTCCCATGTCGACCTTCAGGAACTTCACGTCCCTCAACATGTCACCCACGTGGCTTGAGGTGTTGAAGTTCTAGGACAACAAGATAACTAGAGAGAAGTATTCCGAATTCAAGAAAGACCATGGCAATGACATGGAGGACCATAGGGACCTTTACAACCATATCAAGGGATTCCTTTGACGAGGGTACCTTGGGGGATCTGTTTCTGATGACAAGCTACATACAACAACAACCTAGGCGACATTGATGCACCCGATGACTGAGACACTCCTCTCGTAGGGATCATTGTAGTCAACTCTAAAGAAATGCAACATGGGGGAGAACTCAACGTCCTAGAAGGCATATGCTTGGTTGAATTAAGTGGAAATTTGAGCTTCGAACAAAAACGTAAAGAAGCACGATCGACATTAACTTTTACAAGGTATTCTAGAAAATGAAGATCATGTGTAAGCATGTAAAACTGATCAACATCCATTGGTCGGATTCTTCGATGATGAACTAACACCAGAAGGAAAGATCACCCTATCATTGATGATGTGTGAGGGACTAAAGAAGACCACCAAGCTGGTACACTTCCTCATGGTAAATGATCAGTCACCCACTCACCTCATCCTTAGTCGATCAATGTTGAATGCTTTCAAGGCCATGATGTCAACCTATCACTTGGTACTGAGCAAGCAACTAGTATCATTAGAGGAGACAAATTCATTGCTCATTATGAAAGGGAAATCAACTTGCTAGGAAGGTCCTATAGTTGACGCACTGTACATCTAGAATGAGCTTTGGTTGCAACAAGTTGAGTTTGTCGAGGGTTTGATTTAGGTACACCATACCCCTATTGGACGGTGATTGAGAGAAAACTGTACAAATAGATTCCATACTCATGAACGGACCCTATAATAACATAATCCAATTCTTAAAGACAAATGCTCTCATCTTCGTTTAGTTTGCAACAAATATGCCCGGTATCAACCCCGAGATCATAACCCATCGACACTGCATCGATAAGCATTACCAATCGTTGTGCTAGAAGAACAAGAGCTTCGCCCCAAAGTCGTAGAAAATATAAAATGAGGTGGTTGAGTATTTAGGGTTTAGGGTCTACGGTTCTTAAGAGTTTAGGGATTTTAATGGTGCAGGCTTTTAAAGGTTTACGAAATAGGGTTTGACGTTTTTAAGGGTTTAGAATTCAGGATTAGGGTTTTTAAGAGCTCAAGGTTTCGTGTTTTTAAGAGTTTAGGTTTTTGAAGTTTTATGATTTAGGCTATAGGGTTTTGAAGTGTTGGGGGCTTTTAAGGGTTCAAGGTTTAGTGTCATTTAGAGTATCGTTTTTTAAAGGTTTAGTATTTAGGATTTAGGGCTTTTAAGACTTTGGGGTTTAGGATTTAAGGTTTAGGGTTTAGGAGTTCGGGTTTTAGGGTTTTTGGTTTATGGTTTATACTTTAGGTTAAGGGTTTAATGGTTTAGGGTTTTAGGGTTTAGGGTTTATGATTTATGGTTTAGGATTAGGGTTCAGGGTTTAGGAATTAACGATTTAGGGTTTTAGGGTTTAACGGTTTAGGGTTTAGAGTTTAACATTTTAGGGTTTAATTGTTTAGGGTTTTAGGGTTTAGGGTTTAGGATTTAAGGTTTAGGGCTTAGGGTTTAGGTTTTAGGGTTTAGGCCTAAGGCTTTAGGGCAAGCTTGAGGACCCCTTTTAGACATAGTTTATCAGTAAACGATGATGATGGAGAAAGGGTTGCAAAAATCATAAAGTACAGAGAATGAGATGACGAGTCCCTTTGAGATTACTTGATGAGATTTAATCCCAAGTCCATCCAAGTCTAGAGTCTCACCTCTCTTAGTAGTAGCCACTATAATACATGGCCTGTAAACCTCCTATTTCAGTTTCTCTCTAGAAAGGAAAGCTCCTCCGGATATGACAAAGCTTTTCATTTGAACTCAAAAAGACATTAACATCGAAGAAGTAGATGTTAGTCATTGGGGTGGCTGAGCGACGATGTGACATGATGCGTAATGTGCATGATGAGCACATCAATCTGGCAGAGAGAAGAAAAGGATAGACTAGCGTGGGATTGTAGACTGTGGAGTCCCACATTGACCATTAGGAACTTCTCGTCCCTCAACATGCTATCTACCGAGATCCTCATGCAGATCCATTATTGGCGATATTTTAAGTGGCTTGAGGTGTTGAAGTTCTAGGGCAACAAGATACTAGAGAGAAGTATTCCGAATTCAAGAAAGACCTTGGCAATGACATGGAGGACCATTGGGACCTTTAGAACCATATCAAGGGATTCATTTGATGAGGGTAACATGAGGGATCTGTTTCTGATGACAAGCTACATAAAGCAACAACCTAGGCCAAATTGATGCACCCGATGATTAAGACACTCCTCTCGTAGGCATCGTTGTAGTCAACTATAAAGAAATGCAACATGGGGGAGGGCTCAATGTCCTAGTAGGCATATGCTTGGTTGACTTAGGGTTTAGGGTTTTAGGGATTAGGGTTTGGGGTTTAGGGTTTAGGGTTTTAGGCTTTAGGGTTTAGGGTTTTAGGGTTTAGGGTTTAGGGTTTAGGTTTTAAGGTTTAAGGTTTAAGGGTTTTAGGGTTTAGAGTTTAGGGTTTAGGGGTTAGGGGTTAGGGTTTAGGGTTTAGGGTTTAAGGTTTTAGGGTTTATGATTTATGGTTTAGGTTTAGGGTTCAGGGTTTAGGGATTAATGATTTAGGGTTTTAGGGTTTAACGGTTTAGGGTAAAACATTTTAGGGTTTAATTGTTTTGGGTTTTAGGGTTTAGGGTTTAGGATTTAGGGTTTAGGGCTTAGGGTTTAGGTTTTTGGGTTTAGGCCTTAGGCTTTAGGGCAAGCTTGAGGACCCCTTTTAGACATAGTTTATCAGTAGACGATGATGATGGACAAAAGGGTTGCGAAAATCATAAAGTACAGAGAATGAGATGACGAGTCCCTTTGAGATTATTTGATGAGATTTAATCCCAAGTCCATCCAAGTCTAGAGTCTCACCTCTCTTAGTAGTAGCCACTATA